>NC_081413.1:285453707-285760660 GCF_030272615.1 Cryptomeria japonica
CAGGATAATATAACTACCATTATCAAATCTCTTAAAATATACACAATGATCAGAATGACATCTATGATAACCGTGTTTAGCCATGAAACTATCAAATTTTAAATACCATTGTCAGGATGCTTGCTTTAGGCCATACAAACTTTTCTTCAACCTGGACACCAAGTTCTCCTTACCTTTGACCTCATATCCCTGTGGTTGCAACATGTAAATTTCCTCCTCCAAATCTCCATGGAGAAAAGTTGTTTTGACATCTAATTGTTCAAGATGTAAATCATCTGCAACCACAAGACTAAGTACAGTTCTAATTGAAGTCATTTTTACAACTAGAGAAAATATTTCATCATAATCTATACCCTTTTTCTGTGCAAAACCTTTTACCACAAGTCTGGCCTTATATCTTTTTTGACCTCCTTCCTCCTCCTTCAGCCGATAAACCCATTTGTTAGGCAAGGCTCATTTTTCTGCAGGTAAAGGGACTAAGTCCCAAATCTTATTTTTCATCAAGGAGTCCATCTCCTCTTTCATGCCTAGCTCCCACTGTTGTTTGGCATCTACCTGCATTGCTTCTTCATATTCTTCTGGTTCACCAGAATCTATTAATAAAATAGAATACAAAGAAGGAGAAAATCTTTCAGGGGGTCTACTTGTCCTCGTAGAACGTCTAACACTTGTAGGAGTTTGTGGGATAATCTGTTGTTGCTGAGCATTAGGTACCTGTGGCATTTCATTTTCAAGAATCTCATCCAACACCACATATTCTTGTTTGTCCTGTTCATGCTTCTTTTCCTGCATCTGTTCTTTTTACATAACCTTCTCATTGAATATAACATCTCTACTTCTAATTATTTTCTTATTTTCAAAATCTCATAACCGATAGCCATATTCATCTATCCCATATCCAATGAAGGTACATTTCTGAGATTTAACATCAAGCTTGGTTCTATTTTCTTTATCAACATGGACAAAAGCTTCGCAACCAAAAGTTTTTAGAA
This sequence comes from Cryptomeria japonica, assembly GCF_030272615.1. Classification (NCBI taxonomy): domain Eukaryota; kingdom Viridiplantae; phylum Streptophyta; class Pinopsida; order Cupressales; family Cupressaceae; genus Cryptomeria; species Cryptomeria japonica. Next base: position 285,454,700 of record NC_081413.1, read on the forward strand.
AAGAATAATTTACCTTTTTACCAGTCCATGCCTCCTCTTGAATACCACCATCCAAAGGGGTTGAAGGTCTTCTATTTATCAAATAGACAGCAGTATGTACAGCATCTACCCAAAAATGTAAGGGCAATCCAGCATGCAATCTCATGCTCCTCGCGCTTTCCATGATAGTCCTATTCATTCTCTCTGACACACCATTTTCCTGTGGAGTTCTTGGAACTATCTTCTGCTTTCAAATCCCATTTAAGGAGCAGTAATCTTCAAATGCTTTGCTACAATACTCACCTCCATTATCTGATCTAAGACACTTCAACCTTTTTCCTGTATCATTCTCAACCAAAGCTTTCCATTTCTTAAAAGTTTCAAAAACATCTGATTTTTGCTTTAGGAAATATACCCATGTTTTTCTGGTTGAGTCATCAATAAAAATAACATAATAACAAGAGCCACCAAGAGATGATACCTGAGCCGGTCCCCATACATCTGAATGTACAAGCTCTAACTTCTCACTCTTCTTCTCTTTCCCAACCTTGAGAAATCTGACTCTTTTCTGTTTACCATAAACATAGTTTTCACAGAACTCTAAATCAATCTTCTTTAGTCCTGGCAATAGATTTTTGGAGTGAAGGAGTTTTATCCCTTTCTCACTCATGTGCCCAAGCCTATGGTGCCACATTATCGAATTTGTTCTTGCAACATTTATTGTTGTTGTCCCTATAGTAACTTTATCTGTAGCAACTAAGGTAGAGTAAGTGTTACCAGTACACAGATATAATGTGCCTACCTTCGCACCTTTAGCTACTACTAATGATCCTTTAGTGACCTTCCACATATTGTCTGAGAAGGTAACTATGCAACCTTCACTACCTAGTTGCCCTGCAAAAATTAAATTTCTTCTTAAATTGGGAACATGTCTTACCTCCTGCAGAAACCAGTCATTAACATTCTACAACTTGATCTTTATCTTTCCTTTTCCAACAATTTGATAGGGCTCATCATCACCCAAATATACCTGTCCAAAATCACCTTGAACATAATCTAGAAAATATTTTCTATGGGGTGTAGCATGAAATGAAGCCCTAGAATCTATTACCCAGGAATCATTAACATTATCCAAACATAAGATTAAAGCATCTTGTAAAGTATTACTTGCAATATTAGCTTCCTTACTGTCATTTTCATTTTTGTCTCCTTCTTTGTTTTTCCAAGACCAACAGTCTTTCTTTAGATGACCAGGCTTTCCGCAGTACCAACAATCTTTCTTTCCTCTAGATTGAGAGCGTCCTTTCTTTGACTTCCCTCGTGACTTCTCATTCCCAGGGCCTTTTCCTCTTTCCTTTGATCTTCCTCTATTCTCCATATTCAAAACACTACCTGATGATGTTGGAGTCTCACCTATGCTTTTCCTTCGCATTTCCTCGCTTAGGATAACACCAACAATATCATCAAATACCAAAGTATTTTTACCAGAGACAGAGTTACTTACAGCCATAACCAAACTATTCCAGCTTTCTGACAAAGAACATAAAATCAAGAGAGCCCTAACCTCTTCTGCAAAGGTGATTTTTACCAAAGACAATTGACTAGTAATTGTATTAAATTCATTTAAGTGCTCTGCTACAGATCCTCCCTCACTCATTTTCAAATTAAACAAACGCTTCATAAGAAATACCTTATTCGAAGCCGAGGGTTTCTCATACAACTTAGCCAATGTTGCCATCAAATCTACAATCATTTTTGCTTTTGTTATATTGAATGCTATAGACGATGCAAGGCACAATCGAATGGATCCCAGTGCCTTTCTATCTAAAATGTCCCACTCTTCATCTGATATTGTGGTCAGTTTCTTTGTCTTTCCTTCCAATGGCCACCACAAATCCTTTTGATACAGGTAATCCTCCATCTGCATTTTCCATAACTGATCATTCTGGTTGTTAAACTTTTTGACCTTGAATTTGGAATCCTCCATTGCTCCCACTCAAATCTGAAAGTCCTACCAATTTACAGAAAGCCTCGCTCTGATACCAATTGTTAGGGTTTCAAGCAGATCCGAAGCAAATATGAACTAACAATTATATGCAGATTTAAATACAAAAGATAAAGAAATAAAATAGGACACAGATGACACAAAGATTTAATGTGGTTCGCCCAGAATGGGTTACGTCCACCATACACAGTCGTACAATCTTTCTTATTATCCAGCAAAAATAGTACATCAACCTTACAATGCCTTAAGCATCCCAACCGCTTATAACATGCATTTTTAGGGCAACAAAAAAAGTCGGCCTTTTTAGGGTTTTATTACAATGTCGGTTTTCATCAATGAAAAATGGCGAGGATACGTGCTAAGAGTACAATACTTTGTTGATCAGTCGCCACATTTCAACAGGTATGATATGGCAAGTGTCTTGGGAGAGTTACTATCTCTCTTGCACAAAGATTATCAACCTTTCGGAGGTGAATCAAGTAGCTTCTAATCTTATAGTTCTTAGTCAGGAATTTCGTTTGAAATTACCCCTTGAAGGCACACAAGCATGATTGAGGCCTATAGCCCGACAAGGTACCGAAACAAGTTGTAGTCACATAAACATGATTGAGACTGCGAGGCCCTACAAAATGCTCGATATGAGAGATCTCAAAGAGAAAACTCAAATAATCCCATCCTCTGAGACTTTAATCACCAGAGGCCTATTTATTATAGTGAGTTGGAATGCTCAGGTCCAGCTATACTCACTTGGGTCATTCTCACAGGGTGATTACTTTTTTCCACTGTGACAGGCCCACTAAAGGTACACAAATCTCAAAACTTAGCAAAAAGCTTCGAGGGTCTAGATTTCTGATTGGCTATAAAAGACAAGAGCATACTCTCCTACCTCTTAGATTTTTCTGAAAACATGAAAGATAGATTTGTTCTTTAACCAGATAGCAATTTAAGTGCCTAAGAAAATACTAAATGAATACACAATGTTTAGTCGATTCTCCTTAGGCAACCTGCAAAACCAATATGTCAATAGTCATTTTCTTCTTGATTCTTTGGCAGGTGTATGTTTGATTGATAGTTTCTTTGACAAGCGTCCTGCAAACATTAAAAGCCCAAAATTAGTTTCCAAAATAATATTAAAAAAAATCATCAAAAGAAAATTCTAGCATGCAAACTGTAAATTAAACTAATCTAACAAGAATTTCCATTTTTATGACTATCCTAGTTATGACAGTTTTGATAGTACTGCACTCTGTCGTTTATAAATTTTTAACCAGAACTAATTTGGAAAATCTCTTTAGTGAAAATGTGGAAAACTTGGTTTTACAGAACATATTAAAATTTGGGTTAGATCCAATGGTTAAATAAAACATTATGCCCTCGGAACCAAGACCATTTTTTACTGTCATAGAAGAATAAGTAAAATGATAGTCCTGCACTCTGTCAATCATAATTTTCAAACCAAAAATATTTAGGAAAATCCCTTCAGTGAACCTATAGAAAATTTTCTTTTAAACAACATATCAAAACTTGGTTGAGATCCAATGGTTAAATAAAAAGTTATGATCTCCAAACCGAGACCATTTTTGACTATCATAGAAGAACAATAAAAAAGAAAGATTTTTATTTGCAAATTTAACACATGTTTATTAGTTATAAAAACCAAACATTAAATTTGTTCAAGAAACATTAGAAATCTTGTAGTTGTGAGTTAGAGCCCCACGGTGAGCGCCAAAGATGTGTGTGTGAAAAACGGACCTGTATCTGTATCTGGAATACACAACACTTCAATTAAGTCATTAGATGCATGGTTAGTCATATATAAACATGAATATGAAAAACCATAACAAACCGACCCATTGCCTTCTAAAAGATGCGAGTATAAGATTGCTCTCAGATTTGTATAAGCAATCCAGTGACTAGACTACACCAAGACAAAAGATTTTAATCTATATGAGCATGATATTAATGCTAGATGGATGCAATATTAATCTAACAAGATTTAAGCAATAAATGAGATAAATGATCTAAACATGTATGCAATATTCTCAATGAACCTAGAGCAAAATCAGCATAATAACAATATATTCTCCAAGATCTTCTTGAATGAGAGACGAGAGCCTGAATTTATAGAAAATTCAGAAAGAAACCAAAGGCTAAGATCAAATGATGATGAGCAGTCAAGATTTTTCAAGAGGAAGCACAATCCAGGTGAATTGATGTGATTGGATGCTTTTCTCGGTTTTAAAGGAAATTGAACTAAAATTAAGATAAAATCAAGAAAAACTGATTTATTCTCTATTTCATTCAGATTTAATATTTAATTTCTTTAATTGCTTTCTTTGAGATTATTTATCAATTTTTAATTTGCTTTTTTCAAGATTATCTCCAATTGATTTCTTTTCTCAAATTTTTAATTATTTTTTGGTTAATTAATTCCTTTTTTGATTTATTTCCATTTTTGAAGATTTGTGCTCATAATTTCCAATTCCTCTTTCTTGATTTGTTTCCTTTTTTGAAGATTTATGACAATTTTTTATTTATTTTTCAAATTAATTCCTCTTTTTGATGATTTAATGGCAAATTGATTTATTTAATTAAATATGCAAAAGATATTTAATTAAAATAAATAAGATAATTGTTTAAAATGATTTACTTGGAATGATTTAATTAATTAAATAAATATTTAAATAATATTGATTGATTAATTTGCCAAGTGACATTTGATAATTAAAGGATTAATTGTGTGCTCAAGATTTATTTAATTGCCTTTGGTTAGGACCTTGGTGATGTTGTTGAGATTAGGGGCTCATGGTTTAGATGACCATTTTTAGGGTATTACATCTTGTACATCAATAAACTCAATATCTGACAGGCTGCTGATAAGGGCTTCCATGACTTGCCCATTTTCCTGAATCTCTCTCTTCTGATCATCGGTCAGAGTGCCAGTGGGAATCACATAAGAATTCTCAGCATAGCTCCAGTGTTGAGCACCCGTACTCTTGATGTAAATCTTCATTATTTCCTTCCATTTATTGAAGTTATCTCTATTGAACTTAGGACCTTCCCTCTGTTAGGTCCTGGAGACAACTGAGAGGGGATAAATTTAAACCAAAAACAACTTAACCAACTTAATGCTTAATACCGGTAAACCAGTTCAATATGTCGGTAGATAGTTTTAATAGTTAATTGCTATACCGGTAAGGATTAGTGCATGAAACATAAACACAAAGTTATCCACAACACATAACACCAATATTTGTACGTGGAAACCCTGTAAAGGGAAAAACCACAGTGGGAAACCTTACCCACAATCAGATGATACTACTACAGATAGTAAGTGTACATAAATGGGGTCTACACATGCGGAAAAGCCAACCGCCTAGAGCTCACTGCTCAATCACAAAATGGGAGTCACACTGACTACAGTTGGATGGTTAAATCCTATAAGAATGTACTACATAAAATAGCATCTTCATATGTTGGATTCAGTACCGGTGTAGTTCTGATATGCTTCACAAAAACCCTCCTTCAATCTTCAAATGATGTCTACGTGTATAGCTCTACTTATTCTCGCATATATCTTCACACAATCCTTTTTCGCATTTCCCATTTGATCTTACAAATAAGATCTTACATTTATACCATAACCTAAGACCAATTTTAGTAGGTCGGCTCTACAAGATATTACAATAAAAAAAATTTACAAACAATCTAATATCAGATGCAATAACTGATTGAACATGTCGGCTTAATGCATTTACAACAATAATTAATCATCTCCATAGCGTGCCATGTTGATCTGGAAAAGAAAAACCTACCGGTAATAGCAAATATGCAACTATGAATATACCAATGAACAAAACTCTAGGACAAGATGTCCAAATGATGTCTTCGACATAACCATGTGTTTTCCATATCATTCCAAGTGTCGATGATCATTATATCTTGTCGGTGTACCTGATACCAGTGACTGTCCATGAGTCACTTGCTTGCCGGTGAATGTTGTTGATTCTCCAAAGTGCCAGAGTTGATAAGAGTTTAGTAGGTGTTAACATCAATGACAAAACCATACCAAAATACCAACAATCTCCCCCTTTGGCATTGATGGCAACACAAGATGGAAAAACCATCAAAGTGCCAAAACAGAAATGCCAAGTACCAAAAACCAACAATCTCCAAAAAGATCATAAATAGAAATCAAAATACAGATACAGAGAGTAATAACCTCTCCTAAACAACAATCTCTCCCCCTTGGAGCAACATGTGTTTTCCTTGTATTTTTCAATACCAATCTCTCCCTCTTTGACATCAAATGCCAAAGTTACAATAAAACCAAGTTCATATACATAATACCAATCAATTCAATATACCAACTACTCCCCCTGAGAAGTAGCTTCCCATCAAAGATCAGAATAAAAGATTTCTCTGTTAATTCTGTCGGTTGATGACAATCATCAACTGTCTAAGTCTCTACCAATGGTGGTATGACTCCAAGCTGATCTCTGAGATATTCAAAAGTCTCCTTAGGTAAAGGTTTAGTAAAAATATCTGCAATCTACTCTTTAGTATTCACATAAACCAGTTTTATCTCCTTTGCTTCAATATTTTCCCTTAGAAAATTCAGCTTGATAGAAACATGTTTAGTTTTAGAATGTAATACAGAATTCTTAGATATATCAATTGCTGCAGTGTTATCACAATAGATAGTAATAGGTTCCTTGCATTTTACCTTTATGTCTTTCAACATTTGCTTGTCATAGTACCTGTGTACAGTTAGTTATTGCTGCAATATATTCTGATTCTGTTGTTGATAAAGATGTACAACTTTGTTTCTTACTCAACCAAGAAACTAGTCTATTTCCAAGAAAGAAGGCTCCGTCGGTGGTGCTTTTTCTATCATCCACATCTCCTTTCCAATTTGCATCTATGTATGCACATAATTCAAAGTTTTCATCTCTAGGATACCATAATCCAAGATTTATAGTGCCTTGTAAGTACCAGAAAATCCTTTTTACCGTCGATTCATGATTTTCTCTAGGATTACTTTGAAATCTTGAAACAATACATACTGCATTCATAATATCAAGTCTGGTTTGTGTCAAATACAGTAAACCTCCTATCATAGATTTGTATCTAGTTGGATTAACAGGTGTAGATTCACCCCTTTGTGATAATTTGTCATTTGTTGTCATAGGTGTGCTTACCGGTTTAGAGTTCTCCATCCCAAATTTCTTTAGTAACTCTTTTTAAGTATTTGGATTGACTCAAGAATATACCTTTATCAGTTTGTGAAATCTACAATCCTAAAAAGAATTTTATTTCTCCAATCATAGACATTTCAAATTCTTGCTGCATTTTAGTAGAAAATTCCTTACATAATCCATCTTCTCCTTCAAAGATTATATCATCAACAAATACTTCTATAATCAAGATGTCATCATTAGTTACTTTATAATATAAATTGTTGTCTGCATTTCCTTTAGTAAAACCAATCTTTAAAAGATACTTATCCAATCTTGCATATCAAGCTCTTGGACCTTGTTTTAGTCCATACAGAGCTTTTCTTAACCTGCAAACCATATCAATGTCATCTGTCAAAGAAAATCCATCAAGTTGTTCAATGTATACTTCCTCTTCAAGATCTCCTTTCAAAAATGCACATTTAATATCCATTTGATAAACTTTGTAGTTCTTGTGTGCTGCAAAAGCCAAAAATAATCTGACTGCCTCAATTCTAGCTACTTGTGCAAAGGTTTCATTGTAATCAATTCCTTCTTTCTGAGAATATCCCTTACACACTAGTCTTTCTTTATTTCTAACAACCTTACCATCTTCATTAAGTTTGTTTCTAAATACCCATTTGGTTCCAATTACATTTTTATCTTTAGGTCGGGGAACTAATGTCCAAGTGTTATTTTTCTCAATTTTTTTTAATTCTTCTTCCATAGCTTTAATCCAAAATTTCTCTTCACATGCCTCATTAACAGATGTGGTTCAATTTCAGAAATAAGACATACCTCTTCATTTGTCAATCTTCCTCTTGTCATAACTCCTTTAAACTTGTTTCCAATTATCTGATCTTTAGAATGATTTAGTCTTACATATCGGGGTGTCTTGGTTTGTTGTTGTTCCTCAATTACTGTGGAATCCTCAGATGATACCGGGGTAACTGGATCTTCATTTTGTACCAGTGGATTCAGAGTAGGTTCATTTGTCAAAATTTTTGTTGCCGGTTCAGAGTCTATATACCTTGAAGTTCCTCTAAATTGTTCATCAATCTTTACATTTGTACTTTCAACAATTTTCTGCAATCTTTTGTTGAAACGTCTATATGCCTTGCTCTTAGATGAATAACCAATAAATATTCCTTCATCACTTCTATGATCAAATTTTCCAATATACTCATCTCTTCTTATATAACATTTACGTCCAAAAATTCTGAAATACTTAAGAGTATGAGTATTACCAAACCATAGTTCATGAGGGGTGTTATTAGTTTCACCTTTGATGTGAACTTTGTTAAATGTATAGACCATTGTACTGACTACTTCTCTCCAATATACATGTGGTAGGTTTGCTTCTGATAACATATTTCTTGTTGCATCCAAGATAGTTTTGTTTTTCCTTTCAACAACTCCATTCTGCTGTGGTGTCTGAGGTGCTGATAGTTGTCTTCTGATTCCATTCACTTCACAGAATGTATTAAATTCCTTAGATGTAAATTCACCTCCTTGATCTGATCTTAAACATTTGATTTTCTTACCAGTTTCATTTTCTACCACTGCTTTAAACAGTTTGAACCTTCCAAGTGCTTCTGATTTTTCTCTGAGAAAAGTAACCCAACACATTCTAAAATAGTCATCAATAATTAGCATGAAATATCTATCACCTTGTAAGCTTTTAGTTCTAGCTGGACCACATAAATCAATGTGAATCAAATCAAGAGCATTATTTGATTTTCTTGGAATACTTTTGAAACTAGCTCTAACTTGTTTTCCAAATTGACATTCCTTACATACTGTATTCTGAGGTTTGACAATTTTAGGTAAATCTCTAACTACCTCAGTAGTACTGATCTTTACCATGCAATCAAAGTTTACATGATAGAGTCTCTTATGCCATAACCAAATTTCATCTATATGTGCAATTTCATGCCATAACTAATTGACCAACACTCAAAAGATTATTGTTTAATCCTTCAACATAGTAAACATTTTCAGTGTTATGCTTACCATCAAGAGATATTGTACCCTTACCTTTGATTGAACAAGCTTTGTCATCTCCAAATCTCACTAAGCCTCCATTGTATTCTTGAAAGTTCAAGAATTTACCTTTGTCACTTGTCATATGATGTGAGCATCCTGAATCAATGATCCATTCATCCTTTACTTCAACTTTAGCTTCCAGGGCCTATACTACCAGTTGAGTAGTAGGTGCCGATTGATATTCTTTTATAACAACAAAAACCCATCCATTGTCTGCTGGATCCTCATCAGAATCACCAGTCACACCTTCATTAGCAATGTAACAAGATTTGTCTTTATTCTTCTTAAATCTGTATCTTTGATATTTAGGGTTAGGCTTGTATGTTCTTCTAGCTTCTTCTCTTAGTCTAGCATGTCTATCAGGGCATCTTGAAGCCATATGACCAATCTTATTGCAGTTAAAACATTTAAAGGGTGCTTTACCTTCATACTTACTTCCAACTAGACCTTTAGGCATTTTCCTTGCAAATAGTGCTTCAAGTTCTTCAAGTTCTTCATTTTCTTTCCTACTTTCTTCAAGTTCTCTTTCATAAAAGGCTTTCCAATCAGATTTGTCAAATGATGGACCAGATGATGTTGATGCTTTAAAGGCCAAATCTATCTTTATAGTAGCAACAGGACCAAATTCTTCAATTTCAAAAGCTGAAAGTTTCCCAATCAATGTATCCCTAGTAACTGATGTATTAGGCATTGTTCTTAACTCATTTATAGTAGTGACTTTCATTTTATATGCCGGTGGCAATCCTCTTAAAACTTTTGAAACAATTTCATCTTCACTTAAGGTTCCTCCACAACATTTAATACCCAAAACAATTTCATGTACTCTTTCCATAAAAGCAGAAATCTTTTCATCTTCTTCCATTTTCAGATGTTCATACCTAACCCAGAAGCTTTCAAGTTTTGCAATTTTGACTATGGAGTCTCCTTCATTCAGTGTTTCCAAATGATCCCAAATAGCTTTAGTAGTAGACCTATCTGATAGTCCCATAATCTGTTGATCTGATAATGTGCTCAAAAGTGCTTCTCTTGCTTTGCAATCCTTGTCTTCATCTTTAGTCAAGTTAACTGGACTAGACTGACCTTGTATAGCAGCAATATAACCATTCTTTGTAACATCCCAGATGTCTTTTCCAATGCAATTTAGATGTGTCTCCGTTCTGATCTTCCATATGCCATAGTTGGTTCCATCAAGTTTAGGACTGTCGTTCCTGAAATAATTAGTAGACATTGGATCTCCTCAAGCTGTTAAACTTCTACAAAAGAGGACTAGGCTTTGATACCAATTGTTAGGTCTTGGAGACAACTGAGAGGGGGGAGGGGTGAATCATTTGTCAAATAAATTTAAACCAAAAACAACTTAACCAACTTAATGCTTAATACCGGTAAACCAGTTCAATATGTCGGTAGACAGTTTTAATAGTTAATTACTATACCGGTAAGGATTAGTGCATAAAACATAAACACAAAGTTATCCACAACACATAACACCAATATTTGTATGTGGAAACCCTGTAAGGGGAAAAACCATGGTGGGAAACCTTACCCACAATCAGATGATACTATTGCAGATATTAAGTGTACATAAATGGGGTCTGCACATGCAGAAAGGCCAGCCGCCTAGAGCTCACTACTCATCACAAAATGGGAGTCACACTGACTACAGTTGGATGGTTAAATCCAATAAGAATGTACTGCATAAAATAGCATCTTCATATGTTGGATTCAGTACCGGTGTAGTTCTGATATGCTTCATAAAAACCCTCCTTCAATCTTCAAATGATGTCTGCGTGTATAGCTCTGCTTATTCTCACATATACCTTCACACAATCCTTTTTCGCATTCCCCATTTGATCTTACAAATAAGATCTTACATTTATACCATAACCTAAGACCAACTTTAGTAGGTCGGCTCTACAAGATATTACAATAAAAACATTTTACAAACAATATAATATCTGATGCAATAACCGATTGAACATGTCAGCTTAATGCATTTACAACAATAATTAATCATCTCCATAGTGTGTCATGTTGATCTAGAAAAGAAAAACCTACCAGTGTAACCCTAGACCTATTTGCTGGTAACAACAAATATGCAACTATGAATATACCAATGAACAAAACTCCAGGACAGGATGTCCAAATGATGTCTTCGACATAACCATGTGTTTTCCATATCATTCCAAGTGTTCGTGATCATTATATCTTGTTGGTGTACCAGATATCGGTGACTGTGCATGAGTCACTTGCTTGCCGGTGAATGTTGCTGATTCTCCAAAGTGCCAGAGTTGATAAGAGTTTAGTAGGTGTTGACATCAATGACAAAACCATACCAAAATACCAACACCCTCTTCATCATTATAGTAGGATCTTTTACCTCAAGCGGTTAAGCTTATATCACCGAGGACCTGGAGTGGCTCTGATACCAATTGATGAATAATGATGAATAACAAATACCCTAATCAGTGCTGAGAAGGGGGGCTGAATCAGTACAAACAAAAACTTTCTCAACAACTTATCAAGTTAAAACAATATCAACCGGTTGTCTTCATCACTGAACTTAACCATGGCAATACCGGTTAAACATTCAATACTTGATAACAACTTCACCCATAAACATATGCATGTGGTATACCAGTAATACCATAACCTATTAGCTCTGCATGTATAATCACTAAAACACATAATACGTAATCATCACATGAAAAATGCACAACTCATGACACATAGATTTTTCACGTGGAAACCCAAAAGGGAAAAACCATGGTGGGGATGAATACCCACAAGCTTGTTTTGAACTCTTTTAAAGTTTTCTCTGTTAGGAGCCTAGTCCGGTTAAAGACTTTACAATAAGGTTCTGTTAGGAACCGATCCTATTAAAGATCACCCGATTAAGGGATGGCTATATACCCTGTTAAAGGTTGCCTCACTAGAGGATTTGAAGAACTCAATGATCTTGAGTCACCCGGCTAAAGGATTTACAATAAGCCTGTTAAAGCTACCCAGTAAAGGGATTTTCCTACTGTTGAAATGGTTAGAAGACAACAGGTAAAACACTGATCTGATAATAGCACTACATGCCAAGGCAGATCCTTTTCAGTTCCTCTCTTCTGCAATCACACTCTACAATTTTCCTCTTATTAGTCTGGTAATTATCTCATCACTCAGATACACATACAACATTTGCCAACAAAAAACAATAACAAACATCATTGAACTTATAGACAACAATTAGGTCGGTAGCATAAACCCTAAACCCTAAGCATTTAGGTTTACAATACAAGCGGTCCAATCCTGACCGTCCAAACACTTTGCATAGAGAAATACAATATTAAATAGATCACAAGACAATCCACATCGTTCATTCTTCACCGCATATGGGAATTAGTAACCCATCACGCTCTCTTCTCATACCACCAAGAAGAATGTTCATTCCCGAGGTAGACTTTTAATGCAGTCGATCTTCTCATGCAAGATCCTCAAGAAAATCCTTCACATGCACAAGGCTGACGTGGCACCTTGATCTCATTCACATCTCTTAGCTAACTCATCACAGAATGTCTTCTATTGCATCACACAAGCTAGATTGCCAAGCTGGAAACCCTAGAGCTGAGACTACCAACCTGTAGTCACACTTAGTGAAACCCCGACACCGGTTCACTCCATATCTTCATACCGGTTCACCGTCTTCTTCCAATCTGCATATTGATTCACTTTCACTTATTGACATTAATGACAACATACATTATCATCATATGCCAATAATATCCAACAAGAGAAGCACTAACAAAACCAGCAAAGTAGTGATATTCACAAGAAGCCTTAGGGTTTCAATTTCTAGTTCTAGGTAGTGTATTTTTTGTATTGTAATGATCTGGGTTTATCCCAAATTTATAATGACAATATGTAACCTTTGCAAATCAAGTGATTCATAGAAAAATAAACTTTGATTGAGTGGACCACCATGCGTGTGATATGTATTTTGGGGTGTGTGAAGTTTAGTTGGCAAACCAAAATACTGTAAAATATTTGCGCAGCCTTTGTGAGGTACTTTCTCAACACAATAAAGGATATGCATGTATATTCTCATGGATGAATCAGTAGAATCACTTAATATTTTTCAACTATCAATATTTTTTTGGATGCATGTGTAAAGCCCAACTTGCCTATGCATTCTAAAAGGCATAGTATTGTGTCCAATACATCTTGATTATGACATCATCTTGGTTTCAATTATTACATGTTTGTTGGACACAATGGATCACTGAGTGGGGGACGAATCAGTGATTTAAACTCTTTTCCTTCAACAAGGAGATACCGGTAATATATAAAACAAACTGAGTGTTAACCAGTAACTTAAATAATGCAAGCAAAGTGTGTGAAAGGACTTGCTAAAACATTAACATAACACATGCACAAAAATACATGATACAACACCAGATATATATGAGGAAAACCCAATGTGGGAAAAACCTTGGTTAGAATAGCTATTGGAGATCTTCTGCTCCAATCCATCCTCACAATGAATCTCTGACTATAATATTTAGGGCACCAACCCCTGATTAATGAGCACCAACTCAAAGGAGCACCAACCCCTACACAATTTATAGGCTACAACCTAAAGGAGCTACAACCCATGCACTAAGCTACAACTTAGTGAAAATAATATAAAAATTAGTTATACAAATGAAATCACTGTTGCAAATGAATTTTTGCAACCTTAAAATATTCTCCTCTATCGGTTTCAGCCTTACCAGTCTGTATTCTCTCCACCCACTCTGCAACTTGACTTTGCTGATCACTTTTGTAAAACCCCTCTCACAATGTCTTTCCCTTTTCAACTCACACCTGATCACACTTAATCAGGTACAACTTCTACTAGTTTGTCACCTCTATGTTCAATGCACTCTCCACCGGTTGTTCCTTATACCAGTTAACTCTTCTTCTCCTTCTCGATCAATACTTCGCTCATAAACATTTCAAGTGTTTATCTCTTCATCTCTCAGACATCAATTTCACAATTGCATTCACTCTACATCGGCAACAACAATAGTCTCAAGTCATCATATTTAAACTTGAGCTTTCCTGCCAAAAATCAATTCAAACTTGGGGTGGTTAGGGTTTCCTTCACCCAACCAAATCTGCATGAGATCTGATCCAGGTTGTCTTGGATCGATCACATGTACTCGAGGAATGCATCTGTACACATTTTCCATTATCCAGTGCATACTTTCTAAAGATAGCAATCTCGTACATGATTTTCTACCCTGAAATCTGTCGACTCATAAAAAGCTCAGCTATTTCATTCTCGAGATCTTCTTGCAATCTGATTACTTTTCTTTGAACCAGGTGCCAACTACTTCCAGATCTTCCTCTGTTATTCTTTCTTCCTTGAGCTGCATCAGTCAGTTACAATCCCATAATTTTTGGATGTTTCATTAATGTTGACTATCTGTTTCACCAACCATGTTGATGGAGGCTTCATAGACCTTTGCATGTTTGCCACCTCAGCTCCACATGGCATCAAACGGTCATACACTCAACTCACCGACACAAGGTTGGTTTGAATATTCAGCAAACTCATACCAGTACAAGCCTTTACCGGTGAGACCTTCTTCTCCTGCTAACCGATAGTGCACACTACACCGATAGCCCATCTTCACCTCTGGTGATTTGTGATTACTTTTAACATTCTTCCTCTTCATCAAAAACAGGCAGCCAATCTCCAGACCGGTTTATTCTCTACCGATTATCACTCAACGTGCTCACACACACACTCATCTCACCTCATACTGGTGAGGTAACTAATAGTCTCAATAACTACTTGTCTTCCACCATACCGGTACACTCTTCTTCATACCGGATGACATACCTCTACCGGTAGCCTGCCTACAATACTGATTGACATCAATGACAACTTAATTCCAACAATGTTTGATTAAATTTAGAGATTGTTACCCAAATAGATAAAGGCACCCATCTATGAATATTTTTCTCCCCGTCATCTTGAACATGCTTACAATACATTAAAATCTAAACATCCTTTCATGTTTTATTAGTTTTAGTGCATTTCAAATATCATGTTTGGAAGTATACCAACATAAGGAGTTATCATAATAAATATTCTCAAACACCCATATCATGGATCATCTATTTTAATAAGGTTCTTAACCTTCAGTTTCTTAAACCAACATATAGGCACAAAATATAAACTAAAATATGATAACTCAATGATGAATGAATAGTACTAACCCAGTGCTGAGAGGGGGAGTGAATCAATACAGACAAAAATACAGTCCTAAACCAGTTTGATAGCAGACACTTCAAATGACTGGCAAACAGTGACACCGGTTTGGAATAGAGTGCAAACAGTAAAGCTAAGAATGCCTGAGACAAGCATTAACCGGTTACTCACTTAGATTTTCACTCAACTCAAGACTACACTACCATTTCACCCTTATGCATAAGCAGGTAATCTATCATCAGATCATAATAACAGCTAGTTCAACATGTTTTATTGACAAGCATAAAACATAGAACCATCATATGCTTGACAGACAATAGGAAAGCATCACAAGATAAAAGCATCACACATGACACACATATTTTTCACGTGGAAACCCAACTGGGAAAAACCATGATGGGGATGAATACCCAGAAGCTATTTTTGAACTCTTTAGAAGTCTTCTCTGTTAGGAGCCTTGTCCGGTTAGAGACATTACAATAGGTTCTACTAGGAACCGATCCTGTTAGGGATCACCTGGTTAAGGGATGGCTACAATACCCGGTTAAGGGTTAAACCCTGTTAAAGGTTACCTTGTTAGAGGATTTCAAGAACTCAATAGCTAAAGGATTTCAAACTCAATAGCTTTGAATTACCTTGTTAAAGGATTTACAGCAAGCTAGTTAAAGCTACCCTGTTAAGGGATTTTCCAACTGTTGAGGTGGTTAGAGATCAATAGGTATTACAATGATCTGGTAACAGCACTCAATGCCAATGCAAATCCACTTAAGCTCCTTTTCACCTTCTGCACTTACACTCTGTAGGTATCACTTCTCTCCTTTTGGTCTGGCAAGAATCACGTATCCCTTCTCTTGGATACACACACACAACTTTTGCCAACAACCTCAGAAAGAGACACAACATCGACCTTATAGGAAAACAGATAGGTCGGTAGCATAAACCCTAAACCCTAAACCTGTTAGGTTAAGGAATTTTAAATGGTTCAATCCTGGCCATTGAGAACACTCCATTAATTGCAACAGTCTTGATCCAATCTCAAGACATTATCTATCGTCCATTTTCACCGATTTCATGGTGGTTGATAACCCATCACACGTTATCACCATTTTACAGACTCCACACATTCCTGAGGTAGATAGGAACAATCTCCTCCATGCAAGATCCTTCACATGCACAAGGCTGACGTGGCAACATGATCTGTTCTTCGTTATAATGCTAACTCATCACACAATATCACCGGTTGAGCCACACAAGCTTGAAGCATTTCAACCAAAAACCCTGAAGTTGAGACTACCAACTGGTAGTCATACAACGCTTCCATGTGTCAGTTCCCATAACCATATGCCGGTTCACCTTGAACAAGCACACCGCTTCACTTTGGCACAAATGTTGGTTCACAGTGTTATGTTGGTTCTCTCATATGCCAGTTCTCACCTCTTCAGCATATTGACATCAATGACAACATACAATGTCATTATGTCCTCATACCGGTTCACATAATGCCAACAATCTCCCCCTTTGGCATTGATGGCAATAGACAAAGATATCTCTCTGCTTCACATCTTCTCCCCCAATTTCTGTAGATATCTTCTCTGCTTCACATCTTCTCCACCTTTGACAACAATGCCAAAGTGGAGGCACAAGCTTCCCTATTCCATTATGTTGCTCCCCCTGAGGAGTAGCATCCTTCAACACATCAATCCAAAATAAATTAGACTATGTAGTACCTGATTGAGGTGGAGCATATGCTTTTAGTTTACCTCTTGAAGGGGCAACACCCCTAATTCACCTCTTAAGTACATAAATGTAGTCTTTGGAAGAGGCTTGGTGAATATGTCTGCTGACTGCTCCTTACTAGAAACATGTTCCAGTGCAATCTCTTTGTTCTGAACCTTTTCCCTTAAGAAATGATACTTGAGTTCAAAGTGCTTGGTTCTAGAATGTAAAACTGGATTCTTGGAGATATTAATTGCACTAGTATTGTCACAAAATATACTTACCGATTCAGATACAGGAACTTTGAAACCATTTAATACATGCTTCATCCAAATTGTCTGAGTGCAGTTCATGAAAGCTGCAACATAATCTGCTTCCACTATAGACTGAGAGATACAACTCTACTTCTTACTCATCCATGAGACCAGTCTACCACCAAGAAAGAATGCACCACCGGTTGTGCTTTTCCGGTCATCTATATTGCCTACCCAATTAGCATTTGTGTATACTTTTAGGTTGAAATCCTTTCTATAAGGATACCACAATCCATAGTCAACAGTTCCCTTCAGATACCTAAGAATCCGCTTGACTGCAACCAAGTGAGATTCTCTTGGGCTTTTCTGGAATCTTCCAGTAATGCCAACTACATGTGCAATATCCGGTCTGCTATGCACTACATAATGCAACTTACCAATCATTGATCAATATTCCTTCTCATCAACCAATTCTGAGTCATCTTCTTTAGATAGTTTACAACCGATCACCATCGGAGTACTAACCGGTTTGCTATCTTCCATGCCAAAGGTCTTCAACACCTCTTTGACATACTTGGACTGAGTGATAAAGATTCCATCCTTCATCTGCTAGATCTGCAGTCCAATGAAGAATTTAATCTCCCCTATGAGTGACATTTCAAACTCTTTCTTCATCTCATCTGCAAACTCATGACTCATCTTGTCATCTCCACCAAAGATAATGTCATCAAAAAATACCTCACAGATCAGGATCTGATCTCCTTCAGACTTCAAGTAGATATTACTATCTTCACTTGTTCTCTCAAATCTAATCTTCACAAGATAGGAATGCAGACATTCATACCATGCTCTAGGTGCCTACTTTAGTCCATATAAGGCTTTATGTAGCCTACATACCATGTCACTGTCTTCAGATAGGGCAAACCCATCTGGTTGCTCAATATACACCTCCTCTTCAAGTACACCATTTAGGAATGCATATTTTACATCCATTTGATATACTTTGAAACCTTTAAAAGCTGCATATGCAAGAAGCATACGGACTCCTTCCAATCTGGCTACAGCAGCAAAGGTTTCTCCATAGTCTTCTCCTTCTTCTTGAGCATATCATTTGCACACTAATCTAGCTTTGTTCCTAATCACTATGCCATCCTCATTCAGCTTATATTTGAAAACCCATTTAGTACCAATGACATTTTTGTGCTCTGGTCTAGGTACCAAAGACCATGTACCATTTTTCTCTATCTAGTCAAGTTCCTCTTCCATTGCCTTGATCGAGTCTTCATCCTTATGTGCCTCTTTGAATGATTTAGGCTCAAATTCAGAGATCATACAAGAGTTTTCTCTGACCTTTCTTCTTGTAAGGATTCTTGCATCCTTATCTCCTATGATCTTCTTAAGATCATGATTCAGCTTGACATACAGAGGAATGGTCTTGATAGATTCCTCTTGCTTTTCTTCTTCATCCTCATCTCCATCAGTATCAGCATCTACATTTGCTGATGTAGGAACATTGTTACTAGTACTCGATTGGCTATCAACCGGTTCCCAGAAGGTTGCAACTAGTTTGTTTACCGCTTGCACATTGTCGGTTTCCTCAGTTTTCTCAGAGGTTTCATCAACTCTTACATTGATGCTTTCCATAATTCTCTGAGTCCTATTATTGAAACACTTGAGAGCTTTGCTCTTGGTGGAATATCCTAGGAATATTCCCTTATCACATTTCGCATCAAATTTTCTCTGGTGTTCACTCCTCTTGATGTAACATTTGCTACCAAACACTCTAAAGTAGCTAACCACATGTGTCTTATTGGTCCAATACTCATAAGGAGTTTTATCCTACCTTTCTTGATGAGTACCCGGTTCATTGTGTAGACTGCAGTGCTCACCGCTTCTCTCCAAAAGGTGTGAGCTACCTTTCCTTGAATCAACATGGTTCTAGCTACTTCAACCACAATCTGATTATTCCTCTCTACTAGGCCATTCTACTGTCGAGTCCGGGGGGCAGACAGTTGCCTCTTGATGCCATGTTCTTCATAGTACTTGTTGAATTCACTGGAAGTGAATTCCCCTCCTTGATTAGTTCTCAGACACTTGATCCTTTTACCGCTTTCCTTCTCCATTAATGCTCTGAAAGCTTTGAACTTTACAAAAGCTTTAGACTTGTCTTTCAAGAATGTGACCCACGTCATTCTTGAGCAGTCATCAGTGAGAATCATGAAGTACCTATCACCCTGCACACTTCTAGTTTTCATAGGACCACACAAATCAGTATGCACAAGATCAAGCAAGTTGTCAGCAGTGAAAGATTTACCTTTAAAGGTTGAGGAAGACATTTTCCCCAATTGACACTCTCTGCACAAGGTATTATCCAATTTTCTCAGCATTGGCAACCCTCTAACTACCTTGATCTTACTAGCCTTCACAATGTTATCAAAGTTTACATGGCAGAGTCTCCTATGCCATATCCAGCTATCATCAAATTTAGCCATAAGACATGTACTTATATTTGCATTCATCTGAAATAGGTTACCTTTGGTCTGCATTTCCTTTGATTCTACAAACTCCATTCTTGAATTCTAGAGTGAGGCCACTGTCATTCAGCTGGGCAACACTCAGAAGGTTGTGTCTAAGACCATCAACCCAATACACATTGTCAGCACTACTCTTTCCATTTAGAGAGATGGACCCTCTGCCTTTGACCATGCATGGTGCATCATTCCCAAAGTGAACCACACCACCATCATACTCCTCCAATGATAGAAACTTGCTCCGATCACCAGTCATATGGTGAGAACAACCACTGTCAATGATCCACTCATTGGAATTATCAAACCGGGAGAGCCTTCTTGTCTGACACATCTTCCTTGATAGAAACAAACACAATATCTTCATTTTCTTCATCCTCTGATTCTTCATTTGTGACACCTTCATCAACTACCACAAAATAGTTTCTCTGGTTTCCTCCTTTGAATTTCTTGAACCTTTCCGATTTGTCCTTGTTGTCGCCATTAGGATAGTTTACAGCAACATGTCCTATCCAGTTACAAGAGAAGCATTTCAAAGGTAGCTTACCTCTGTATTTGCCGGTTCCTTTAGGAAGTTTCCTGGAAAGAAGAGCTTCAAATGTCATCAGAATCTCCTCATCATCCATTTCTCTACCTTGTCTTGGTTCACCACTAGTGCTAGCTTCTTTTCCTTTTTCTGGATGGTACTACAGAAGCTTTAAAAGTTGATTCAGTCTTTTGAACACTGCCATCAAAACTTTTTAGCTCATAGGCTGTCAACTTTGCAATGATGGAGTCTAGGGATACCTTAGTCTTGTCTATTGATCTTAGCTCTTGAATGGCAGCAACCCTTATTGCATAGACTGGCAATAGGGATCTCAATACTTTGCTTACCATAGTGGCATCTTCTATTTTACCACCTGCACTCTTGATATCTCCAATAATGGTTTTGATTCTTATTCCATACTGTTGAATTGTCTCACCTTCAACCATCTGCATATCTTCAAACTTCCCTCTAAGGCTTTCTTCCTTAGCCTATTTTACATGCTCATCACCACCATAGATGTTTTCAAGAGTATCACATACCTCTTTGGGATTTACCTTATCCTGAACATCAATAAATTCAATGTCAGATAAACTACTAATTAGGGCTTCCATGACTTGCCCATTCTCCTGCATCTCTCTCTTTTGGTCATTGGTAAGGGTAATGGTAGGAGCAACATAGGCAGTACCAACATAGCTCCAATGTTGAGCACCCATGCTTCTGATGTATATCTTCATTTTGTCTTTCTATATACTAAAATTCTCTCTATTAAAATTTGGACCTTCCCTCTTCATCATTAGACTGGGATCTTTACCTCAAGCGGTTAAGCTTACAGCACAGAGGACCTGGAGGATGCTCTTATACCAATTTATAACTCAATGATGAATGGATAGTGCTAACCCGGTACTGAGAGGGGGGGGTGAATAAATACAGACAAAAATACAGTCCTAAACCAGTTTGACAGTAGACACTTCAAATGACTGGCAAGCAGTGACACCGATTTGGAACAGAGTGCAACCGGTAAAGCTAAGAATGCCTAAGACAAGCGTTAACCGGTTATTCACTTAGCTTTTCACTCAATGCAAGACTACACTACCATTTCACCCTTATGCATAAACATGTAATCTATCATCAGATCATAATAACAGCTAGTTCAACATGTTTTATTGATAGGCATAAAACACAAAACCATCATATGCTTGACAGAAAATAGGAAAGCATCACAAGATAAAAGCATCACACATGACACACATATTTTTCACGTGGAAACCCAACTGGGAAAAACCACAGTGGGGATGAATACCCACAAGCTGTTTTTGAACTCTTTAGAAGTTCGCTCTGTTAGGAGCCTTGTCTGGTTAGAGAATTTACAATAGGTTCTACTAGGAACCGATCCTGTTAGGGATCACCCGATTAAGGGATGGCTACAATACCTGGTTAAGGGTTAAACCCTGTTAAAGGCTACCTTGTTAGAGGATTTCAAGAACTCAATAGCTAAAGGATTTCAAACTCAATAGCTTTGAATTACCCTGTTAAAGGATTTATAGCAAGCCGATTAAAGCTACCCTGTTAAGGGATTTTCCAACTGTTGAGGTGGTTAGAGATCAACAGGAATTGCAATGATCTAGTAACAGCACTCAAATCCAATGTAGATCCACTTAAGCTCCTTTTCACCTTTTGCACTTACACTCTGCAGGTATCACTTCTCTCCTTTTGGTCTAGCAAGAATCACGTATCCCTTCTCTTGGATACACATACACAACTTTTGCCAACAACCTTAGAAAGAGACACAACATTGACCTTATAGGAAAATAGATAGGTTGGTAGCATAAACCCTAAACCCTAAACCTGTTAGGTTAAGGAATTCAAATGGTTCAATCCTGACCATTGAGAACACTCCATTAATTGCAACAATCTTGATCCAATCTCAAGACATTCTCCATCGTCCATTTTCACCAATTTCATGGCGGCCGATAACCCATCACACATTATCACCCTTTTACATTCTTCGCACATTCTCGAGGTAGATAGGAACAATCTCCTCCATGCAAGATCCTTCACGCACACAAGGCTAATGTGGCAACATGATCTATTCTTTGTTATAATGCTAACTCATCACACAATGTCACCAATTGAGCCACACAGACTTGAATCACTTCAACCGGAAACCCTAAAGTTGAGACTACCAACCGGTAGTCATACAACACTTCCATGTGTTGGTTCCCATAACCATATGTCGGTTCACCTTGAAAAAGCACACCGCTTCACTTTGGCACAAATGTCAGTTCACAGTGTTATGTCAGTTCTCTCATTTGCCAGTTCTCACCTCTTCAGCATATTGACATCAATGACAACATGCAATGTCATTATATCCTCATAATGGTTCACATAATGCCAACAAAATAGGGGTGCACTATGCAATGGGTATGATTTGTGTTAGGATTGTAATTATATGCCTATATATACTAGCATCGTAGGGAACCCCGTCATGAAGAGCCATAAGTGAGGGAGGTCTTACCCACCTCAACAATTGGTCCTAAGCTATCCAACCTAAACATAGGTTTGTGATAATATTTCCAAGTTTAAAACCCTTGACAATTGGGAGGCTACCATACCTTAGGGATTTGGGGTCTACAACTTATATCACCAATAAATTAGCACTATTTTTCGAGATAATTTAAATTAACATTCAACGTGATGACTCAAGTTAATTTCTAACCATGGTGTAGCTAAGAAAAACTTGTTAATTTAGATTATTTTCTCCTTTTGAGGAGTGGTGAATCCATCAAAAAAAGATCCAAAATTTTACTTCATATAAGATAAAATAAATAAATGAAAAAATATCAATGATCTAAAAGTCAATAGATGGTTAACATAATTTCTCTTGATGTGATAAGATGACAAGAATAATGGAATGTAAAAATCCCAAGTATTTCATCTTTGCATAATTCTCTAAGTATTGAAAAGGTAGGTCCTTCAAATAGAGAAGCATCTAAAGAACATGATCAATATATATCAACTAATTCAGTTTATAATAAGATCAAAACTCCTAGGAGAACCTTTAGGTGTGATTATGGTAGGCCTAGAAAAGAAATAAATATTGATATAAGAAATAAAGATACACCTTAGAATATTCATACAAAAAATGTAGACATGAATTTACCTTAGCTTTTACCTCTAATAAATCAAAGATGAAGCCCACTATGAACAATTCTCCTACTTCACCTTGGGGGACTGAACAAGTAGAGACTTTGTTCTACAATGTTGATCTAGCTACTCAATTAGAGAATCAATGTAGATAAAGAGAATTAAATCATCATATAGATCTAGATTGACCAACTTAGAGAAAGGCAATGTGAATTAGAATCACAAATTGCATCGGGGAAAGCTCAAATTTCTTAGCAAGCCCAACAAATGAATCAATATTAAAATATTCTTTAGCCTCAAAATGTTGCATGAGTTGATCCAAATCAATCATAGATTGAAAAAGGTAGGATAATTAAGAAAGGAAACTTTATCCCTAAATGCCACCTACAAACTGCACATCGACACACGCTCAGATGGTAGTCCTCACACTTCTCTTGTCCAATGTTGCATCTAGGATTAAGGATTTAGAAGCACATATCATATTGCTCACACAAGGCCCTTTCATCTCATAATGAAGAACAAATCCCATTACAATAGTAGGGCCATAGAATAGTAGGGGTTTGATTCATTATGGATATTCAAGATAGAGGGTGAGCACATAAAGGAGGGGGATAGCAGCTTACTGACAAGCATTAGATAACTATTACTAGCCATTCATACTCGGGAATGCACTTATCAATTCCTCTAAGATGACCAGTGAGAAACTTTGATGTGTTTCACTGGATGACTATCCTGTCCCTTACTACCCTCTCTCGGGGGAGGTTGGGATCCTCAGAAAAAGAATGGTATCTATTCTAGAATCTCTAGAAAATTTAAAAGGGAAGCTACTATCTATACTAGCAAGATAGAGGCTATCATTATCTAGAGTATATAGTAGTATCAACAATAAATACTATATGATTCTCTGCATCACTTCTAAATTGAATGGGGACTGTGGTTTGATGACATGCCCCTACCTTTGCATCATACACATGAGTCAAGGATGATAGTGCATTGTGAAAACATCCTATATGGATAGGACACAAGAATCTATACCAGATAGTGCTAGGTTAAATGTATTTAATATCTTAGACTTACAGGGACATATGGGGAAGTTTGTGCGTGTGATGATGCCATGAAAGGTCTGATACCCCTATGTATCAGACTGAGAAAACATGTGAAAGACAAAAAAAAAATGCATTAAGAAGGAAAAAGGTTGAATTGCCTAATGTTTGGTGTTGAGGTGATGTGTGGAGACCCTGCCAAGTCAAATACCTTGTTGTAGTTTCAAAGGATGGAAAAAGAATAAGCATTTTATTTACTGTCCTAATAGACTATCCATCATAACAATGATTACCAATGATGTGTGTGTTGCAAACAAAGTTCTAGAGGAAGGATCTTTCTATTGTAATACCAAGTGAGTGTTCATAGACCTTGTGTAGGGTCCTCCAAGCCTAGAGTAAGGAGTTTGAAGACTAGATACATTTATTTGGCCTTGTGGCCATCAATGAGCATTGACCCAATAGGAGAAGTCTTAGGACTGACAATTTTGGAAGTGTGGCATTGTTGAGAGCCAACACTTAGGTGTGAACCCTATCTTCACAAATTATGATCAGTTGCCATGATACTTGACCCTATCCTCATGGTGTTGGCTCAATTCATATTAGTTCTCCCAAGCCTAGAAGCCAAGTAATGTATCCAAGGGTGTCTAGAATAATAGAGTGTATGATCATTGGCTTTGTATGTTGAAACCATTATACATGCCCCTACCTCTACATCATACACATGAGTCAAGGATGATAGTGCGGTGTGCAAACATCCTATATGGATAGGACACAAGAATCTATACTAGATAGTGCTAGATGAAATGCATTTAATATTTTAGACTTATAGGGACATATGGGGAAGTTTGTGTGTGTGATGATGCCATGAAAGGTCTGATATCCCTATGTATCAGACTAAGAAAACTAGTGAGACAAAAAAAATTCATTGAGAAGGAAAAAGGTTGAATTCCCTAATGTTTGGTGTTGAAGTGATGTGTGGGGACCTTGCCAAGTCAAATACCTTGTTGTAGTTTCAAAGGGTGGAAAAAGAATAAGCATTTTATTTACTATCCTAATAGACCATCCATCATAACAGTGATTACCAATGATGTGTGTGTTGCAAACAAAGTTATAGAGGAAGGATCTTTCTATTTTAATACCAAGTGAGTGTTCATAGACCTTGTGTAGGGTCCTCCAAGCCTAGAGTAAGGAGTTTGAAGCCTAGATACATTGATTTGGTCTTGTGGCCATCAATGAGTGTTGACCCAATAGGAAAAGTCTTGAGACTGACAATTTTGGAAGTGTGGCATTTTTGAGAGTCAACACTTAGGTGTGAATCCTATCTTAACAAATTATGATCAGTTGACATGATACTTGACCCTATCCTCATGGTGTTGGCTCAATTCATATTAGTTTTCCCAAGCCTAGAAACCAAGTAATGTATCCAAGGGTGTCTAGAAGAATGGAGTGTATGATCATTGACTTTGTATGTTGAAACCATTATACATGCCTGACCATTGAGGGTATTGAGGAAGATTGGGAATAGTGTGTTTTGGTGAAGAAACATGATGTGAGAGGTTTGATGCAGAGGCAAGGGTAGAACTCAGTATTTCATATTAGGACAACAACCACATTGATTAGGCAAGTCAAATAAGGTCTCTCCAATGTTTAGGATACACAAGGGTAACATTAGTCATGTAAGTATGCATGAGCATGGGAATGGATAGTTACTTTCTTTTTAGACTAACTTGGGTCTATGACTCTCAATGGTATTCATCCCAAAAGTATATGTAATATCATTCACTTGTACCCAAGGTGTGACCGAGAATTTTGTCTTACTTGTCACTGATTTGGACAATATTGAGAGGATCCTATAAGGATGACTATCGCCATACTCTTGATGACTTCACAACATTGATAATGAATTTACATTAGACACTCATGGATTGCACTATGTTGAAGGGAGTGTCATGTTGTATTTGTAAGGGTTGTTGAGTTTTCAATGAAGGTGTAAGGTTGTTGTCCTAAGAGTACAAGGTTGTTCAAGAGTTGTGAGGCCGGTTTGTGACTTCAAGTGAATTGAGTAGAAAATTTATTATTCTTGGAAGGTTGGTTGAGTCAGCAAGTCGGTGTGTATTGAGGCCTAATGCTTGAGGCCTAACCATTGAGGGTATTGAGGAAGATTGGGAATAGTGTCTTTTGGTGAAGAAACATGTTGTGAGAAATTTGATGTAGAGGCAAGGGTAGAACTCAATATTTCATATTAGGACAACAACCACATTGATTAGGCAAGTCAAATAATGTCTCTCCAATGTTTTAGATACACTAGGGCAGCATTAGTCATGTAAGTATGCATGAGCATGGGAATGGATAGTTACTTTCCTTTTAGAATAACTTGGGTCTCTAGATCTCAGTGGTGTTCATCCCAAAAGTATATGTAATATCATTCACTTGCACCCAAGGTGTGGTTGAGAATTTTGTCTTACTTATCACTGATTTGGACAGTATTGAGAGGATCCTATAAGGATGACTATCACCATACTCTCGATGACTTCACAACATTGATAATGACTTCACATTAGACACTCATGGATTACCCCAATTAGACATTAGTCAACTTAATATATGATACAAGGATTGCATACCATAAAGCCATTAGCATATCACCTGCTCTAAATCACCATAAAACTATTAGATATGTTTTGAGATGAAAAAGAAGAATTAAATGGTTTTGGTTCAATTTTCATTATTTCTATATTAAAGTAATTTAATTTGGTATATTATACTGAAACGTCATTTCATAACTAACATTTCAACTTCTATATAACTAGTTCTATAGCCCGAATTTTTTTCCTATGAAGAAAGACCATGTCAAATAATATCAGTGAACAACAAAATAAGGAGACAATTGCTAGATTGTGGTCTAACTTGAAAATAAAAGGTGATGGAAAATGTTATTGTCCCTGCAAAATTTTTAAGGAGTTAAAGACTAGAATACTTCTAATCAAAACAACTAAGAAACATTATAGGCTGCATGGTCACATTGAAGGGGGACATGATTATCATCCATAGGTAAGTTTTTCATTATATCATTTTAACAATTTATATACATAAGAAATCACTTGATGATGAGATCATGATCATGGTTTATTTATGTTGATAATTTTTATATAGGTCGAGCACCCCAAAGCACATGATATAGATCAACACAACCCAAAGAATATGGTTTTCAAAGTGGAGGAACATGAAGGTGTGAATATCAAAGTTGAAGATAATGATCCCATGGAAGATGACGATCATGAGCCACAAAACAAACTTGAAGATGATGGTACAGATACATTGATCCATGACACATTTAGTACTAGTGCAATTGATCATGATGATCAAGATGACCTTGATGTTGTTCATGATTTGCCTCTACTTGAGAAGGCATATGAGCCCCTTTACAAAGTCTCTCAGACAACTCTTCTCTCCGTTGTATTGTTGTTGGTGAACTTGAAGGTTATGAATGGTTTATCCAACATGACAATCTCACGTATGTTAAGGTATGTCAAATATGTCATTACAGTTAATAAATGGTGAATCATGTACCTTTAATATTCTTTATATTAACAAATTATATTTTTTTGTTGTAGATTGATAGGTGAGTTTTTGTTACCACCATCAAATATTATACCTCGCTCATACTAAGAATCATCTGGCATTATGAAAGATATTGGAATGGAGTATCAAGAAATAGATGCTTGTCCCAATGATCATATTATGTATCACAAACAACATGAATTTTGAACTGAATACCTTGAATGTCATATCAGTAGATATCAAATAGATCAAATAACAAAAAATGTGCCTTGCAAGGTTCTTCGTTATATTCCCATTATTCCACGTATGCAATGATTATTCAAGTGCACTAGCTTGGCACAATTTATGGATTACCATGCATGCAATAGAAGTGGAGATGAAATTATTCAAATGCCTGTGGATGGCTCAACATTTATGGACATAGAGGAAAAGTGGCCACACTTTAAAGAAGAACCTCTTAATCTCAGGCTTTCATTGGCAGCAGCCGATGTCAATCCATTTGGAGAGCTGAGATCTGTTTACTTAGTGTGGCCTATTTTTGCTATCAATAATAACATTCCTCCCTGGATGTCAATAAAGAGGGAGAACATAATGTTGGCAATGATTGTTTCAGGTATTTAATCATTTAATAGTCGTCTACATTTAATTATAAATATTGTAGGAAAATGGTCATAATAATTATGTAATATTTTTGTTCATTCAATTAGGTAAGTACCAAGTTAAAGATATGAGTGTATATATTGAGCCTCTTATCGACGAGTTGTTGGAGTTATGGAATGGTGTCACTATGTATGAAATCTCTAGACCAATAGGAAAAACACAATTTCAATTCCATGCAATGCTTGTATGGACAATACACGATGCCCCAGGGATAACACATTTTGTGGTATGTTATAGTGTTCAAGTTACGCATGATAATTATAATTAAAAAATTAACATATTTAATCCAATTATACATTATCATGTAGGTCTTCAAATAAAGGGAAAATTTGCATGTCCAGTTTGTGGTCCAAAGATGAAATCTCGTCATTCAAAAACTTTAGGAAAGCAGGTGTTTGATGAGTATAGGTACTTTCTCCACAAAAATCATAAGTATCGAAATATTGAAAAACATCTTTTCAATGGGAAAGAAGAGAATACATCAAAGCCATGAAGAATGACATTTCACCTGTGGAAGTTGGAATATAATAGAATTAATCATCAAGGTAATGCCATTCCATCTAATGGTTTTTATCATAAAACATCTAATCTATCATGTTTTGTTTACTGATGATGTGATTGATAATCGTGAAGGTCGTCAAGGCATTAATGACCACCTTCCTAAGGGACTAAAAGTTATCCCCGACAATTTAGTAGATTTCCCTACTATGAGCAGTTACAAATTGTGCATTTTTTTGATACTATGTATATTGGAAAGAATATAATAGAGACATTATGGAAAATATTGGATGAAAGGCATGACAAAGAAAAAATTGTCAAAATTTGTAGTGACATTCATAAATCCAATCATGTAATGAAAATTGTCATTCAATCAAATAGCGATGGAGACCAGATTAATATAAGTGACCTTCCTTGGTTATTAATGGACCAGCAAAACAATGCTATAAAAGAAGTCATACAAAAAGTTTGATTTCTCACAGGATTTGCTACGATCATAAACAATATCATATCAAAGAAAAGTGAATTTGGGTCAGGGATGAAAATGCATGATTGGCATACCTTCATTAAGGTAATTCATGTTCTTGTGTATTTACTATATATTTGTATACTACGCATGTACATTTCATCGTATTATTTTAGAAAAAATAAGAAAAGATAATTTTATAATTGTTGCAGTACATTCTACCTCTATCTCTCCCGGACCACTTTGACAATAATGTCAAGCAAGTCATATATGATCTTCAAAAATACATGAGGTAAGTAGTGATATTTGTTCAATTCATTGTATAGATATTATATTTGTGATTTATTTAAATTTATGTAATATATATTTTTGCGTCTTGAATATCTTGTAGGTGGTTTTCATGTAAATAAATCCATAAAGAAGATATTAAATATTGGAAGAGAAAAAATCCTCATCTAATGTGTGAAATGCAAAAGTTTCTACCTTCAACTTTTTTCAATGCACAAGAACACTACCTCATACACCAAGTTGAGGAGATTGAATTGTGTGGATCTATACCCACTAGGTCAATGTGGATGGTTGAGAGGCACTTGAAATTTTTGAAGGCTTTGGTTCGACAAAGAGCACATCCTAAGGATTCTATGGTGGAGGGATATATGGTATACCAGACTATGGTGTACATTTCTGAATATCTTCCTTAGTTTGCAGCAAAGATCCACGTGAATCGTATTTGGGATCCCAACCCCATTAACAAATTTGAAGAGGAATACTGGATGGAGAAAGGTGATGAATACTAAGAGGGGGGGGTGAATTAGTATACCAATAAATTCTAAACTCAAACACTTTAACAGTCTAGCAGTGAACCGATTGTAGGATCAGGAAATTGGCAATCATCAAAACAATAGCAATTAGGACAACCACAAAACCTAAAGCTGCTATGAAAGCAATCCCAATCCAATCAATGAAGACATAAAGACAAGATATTCAAATCAAATGAAATTGAAGCAAACCAACACAGATATCTCCTTCATGTGGCTCCATTGTTCTTCTTTCACCTTCAAATTTGATGTGGATCTCACCTACAAGTGCAAAATGCAAGTGGAAAGCAAGTTGTTGAGAGATGAAATTCGCAGTATAAGGTTACTCGAAAATGTGATTGATCTTCCCCTTTTCATTGAAGAAAATCATCCAATTTATAGACAAATTGGAGAGAGGACAAGATTAGCATGAAGAGATTTGAAAGGAAATTCAAATCAAGAATGGCAACATTATGACAAATGTATGATAATTTCTATGCAAGGTGTATGACAAATTATGACAAATTATGACAAGATTGAAATAGAAATTAGGAATTAGGAGAAATTAGCAAATTAGAAAATTGAGGAAAAAGATGAAATAGAAATTAGGTGAATTAATTAATAGGTTTTCATCCATTAATTAATTCATGAAAGAGACCTAGGACTAAATAAATAGATTTATTTAACCCACAAAGAAGAAGAAAAGGATTAAATGAACAAATCATAAAACCCTAGAAATAAGAGGACAAGGAATTAGGTCAAGACAACAAGAAATTAATGTAGGTTCGATCACGATTCTAATTGACAAAGGACCAATGCTGATAAATGATTGAGATTGGTTGACAAAAATCAATGACAAATTGACCATGATTGATAAGGAGATCAAATTGATAGGTGCCAATTGACGAGGAACAATGACTAATCGATCCAAATTGACATGATTGAAAAGGACAAGGATCGATGACGAATCGATTGCAAAATGACGAGATTGACAAGGACAAGGATCGATGACGTATCGATCACAAAATGACAAGATTGACAAGGATAAGGATCGATGACGAATCGATCACAAAATGACGAGATTGACAAGGACAAGGATCGATGACGAATCGATCGCAAAATGACAAGATTGACAAGTTGATAATCACAAATGATTACTAACAAGCTAAAGATGATTGAAAGATTGACAAGAGGAAAAAACCCTAATTCTATCATCGATTAGGATTGACGATGTCCAAAATGATGATAAATGAGCACGCACTATGATGCGATAGGATAAGATCGACCAAAATCATGACTGAAGATTGCTATCGACAAGACCTAATTCGAAAGCAATAAAAATGAGGAATGCAGAAGAAGAACTCGATGCTCACAAATGATAAAGACCAAGTGCGCAACATAGAAGAAATGTTAATGCGATGCAAGAACCCTAAAATAAGGCAATGCGTAAATGTTAAAGTATGACTCCACAAGCGTTGACCATTTTTAGACGTCTACATTTTGCCCCTCTTTGAGACAATGCGATTCTAAGCGTTGTTTCAAAGAACAATATTGAAAATGCCCCAGACAATAACAATGACATATGCATGCCCCCTCGAGGAATTGGCCAGAAAAAACTAGAAAAGAGGCCAAGTGATCGATAAGAATGACAGAAGACAATAGGTTCAAACGGACTGCCAAGACTAGCAGAAGAAATGTTAGTAAGAAGAAATTAGATAGAGGACAGTTAGAGATGAAGGAAAACTTGCTTTCACAAATGCACATAAGTAGGTGAGAACCTTTATTTATTGTAGCAAAGCGGATGCAGAGCATCATGGCATTGAAGGCCAGAGCTGGAGCGCAACCCCTTTTGCAAAAGATAGACACATCGCACACAAGGAATGAGTGAAGCATCCTAGGGTGCATACATCAAGGGTTGAGGTATGTGCGGTGTTCACAAAGTGTACGTACTTATCATAAACACCCAATGATATAGTTGCCCCAGTTTGTGACAAACATTCCACAAACAGCAAACACAACAACAAAAAAAGAAAGGGACCATGAACCATCTTGGTCACTCTAAATCACTCAGTGACATCATCAAGCAACATAGGAATATGATCGAAGCCAAAGATAAATCTAAAAAAAGATAAGACGCACAAATTCAACTAAGTCAAACAAACAGTCTGATCGTCATTGTCAAAAGTGGAAAACAAGAATGATCATGCTGTCTGGTTTCAGGGAATGCGGTACCCCGTCGAAGACAGGACACAGTCTGGTTTTGAGTATACCACACCCTGTATAAGACCCATGATAATGTTGACAAGGACCAATGGTAACGTTGATGCTATTTGGATTGATGTGACAGCTGTGATTAGGTCAAATGCTCGCTTGGTCGAACAGTTCATCTGTTAATGCGTGATTTCATTAAAGCACAATGTTTGATTGATTGTCGTTGGATGTATGCTCAGTGATCTATCTATGCACAAAGGGGACCATTTATTGACAAATTGCAAAATGCCAAAGAAATTATTTTTGGATTCTGATGTTTTTCACTTTGAAGGAATTTCAAGTTTTTTACAATTGTTTTGTTCATTTTTCAGGACTTTATTTGACTTTTTAGGGATATTTTCAAGACATTATTTGATTTTTAGGGATTTTTTCAGGACATTATATGATTTTTAGGGATTTTTTTCATGACATTATTTGATTTTTTTGGATTTTGACATTTTAGCTGAAAATGAACACATGATTTTTTTTGATGTTTTTGAATGTTTTCAGGATTTTTTTTCAAATTTTTTTTTTGACTATTTCAGGACATTTTTCAATTTTTATAATTTTGCCCCCGGTGTCTAGCAAGGCAAGGAATATGACAGGTGAATAAATAGGCTTTCTAAAATGTTGGTGGATAGAGGGAAGATAAAGGCCTTTTATTATGGAAACAATGGGACAAGAGATTGGATATGGCAATGTAAAGCAGTGACATGGCATGAGGGACATGTCAAGAGGTTTTTGAAACTATGTTTAAATTTTGCGTCCTTATGTCAGATCAAGCTCAAGGAATGAAAAAAAGTGTATGTATAGTGATTTGATATGGATAGGATAAGCAAGACCAGGAATGGATAAGGAACATGGACTAAAGGTCGGGATAGGCTAAGGGATAGTGGCAAAAAGTTGCAATAAGCTAGGGAATATGGATGAAAGGTTATAATAAGCAAATGGATAAAGACCAAAAGCCATGATAGACTAAAAGCTACAAACAAGATGCATGATGCTCATGATGATCCTTAGCCTTGTCAAGATCAAAGGTGGAAAGGGAAACTGAACATGAGGGACAATAGGATATGAAGGGTAATGACAGGGGTTCGATAGGATAATGGAACAATGAAGGACAAAAGGATATGATAGGATAAAACCTGTCCCCAAGTACGGTATGCAAGAAGTTCATAGATTACGCATGACGCCTGTTTGCTAGGTTTTCATCACAGTACTTTCCCAAGGCACCTGTTTGCCAGGTTTTCACCAGTGGACGAATTATTTTTGCTTTACTTTTTTCTTTTGTCTTTTTTTTTTCACTTTTTTTTTTTGTATTTTGACTTTTTCAATAGAAGATGGACACATGATAGGGGATGGAAGAAGGACTCAAGCGTCTTTTTTTTTTTTTTTTTTGGATAGAAGCCTTAAAAAAAAAATGGACCATGACCTTTAAAAGTATGCTCAAAGACGTTGGTAGGATAAGGACATGGAAAAAGAGATGAAATTAAGGCAAGGATTTATGCAAAGGATGGGATCAAAGGGATCAAAGGATGGAAAATATGCATTGGATAATGGATAGGGTATTGGAAGAATTGGGCTTCACTCGATGGAAATGAAGGCAAGATCAACATTGGAACACACCTTGACAGGTGGTGGATTGATGGAGGAAAAATGGATCTCAGATTGTGAGATTTGGATGGAGGAATAGCTTGGGATTTTGGGACATAAGGGCCCAAAATGGATGAAGAAGGTAATGGAGGAACAAATTTGAGAAGGTTGGATGGAGGAATAGCAACTTTGGATGCCAACTTAGATGTTTCTTTAGGCTTTTGTGCTTCAAGGAGCCGCTTAGGGATCCAAATGGTTTTTGATTTTTCATGCTTTTGTGGTTCCTTGGAGTGCATTGCCAACACAAGGGATTTAGGAACCCATATAGATTTTAACTTTTGTTTTTGAGAAATGGGCCTTTGTGAACTTTTGGATTTTTCCTTTTCTTTATAGATCAAATTTTTATTTGTTTTGACATGTTGATTATATTGGACATGTTGATCCTTGAATACATGTGGATTTCTAGACTTATGACTTTTGTACTTGGCATCCAAATTGCTTGGAGGGGGAAAGGAATGCATGGATGGATAGGAATGAAGTGGAGGTCTTTTGCATGGATGAAAGTTACTCAAATATGTGTTCCTTTGTTGACCTTGCATATAGGACGTAGGGATATTATAAGGACCTAAGATGGATGGAAGGGATAAAGGGGAAGGGATATGTTTGGATTTTGAAGGGAGGTTGGATTTAGTAGGGGTACCCACGTCTTGAGGAATTTCAATGAGGCCATGATCCTTCATATTTTCTTTAACATGAAGGGATTCTTACTTATGGAGATCTACTCCTTTGCCTTTATGAATATCTTAACTTGTAGGATACTCTTTTCTTTGGGAAGAAGATGCGAGTCCATTATGAGGTGGATATGATATGAGAGAAATAATGAGATCTTGAAGTGGATCAGATTGCACCAAAGTGGAAGAACCCATTATGCATGTCAAGGGTTCATGAACATCTTGCACTAACATGTTAGAATCATGAGGGGGACTAGGATTGTGTAGTGGACATGGTTCAATGATATGCTCTTCAAGAGATGGAATGGGAGAAATAATGGGATCATTAAAAGAAATGAGATCTTGGAGTGTATATGGAGGATTAAGACAAGGAGATGGAGGAACAAAAGGATCTTGTGGAGGATTTAAAGGAATAATTTGATCTTGACAAGGAGGAAGATCATTGGAATCCTCTTTAAAGGTGCTTTACTCTTGACTTTTAATGGGATCATCGGAAGGGATGGAAGGGATATCTTGATCTTTCTTAGGAAGTGGAATGCCAATGGGATTTGAAAGGACATTTTTTTCATGAAATGGAAGGGGATCGTTTGGGATTGGATGGACTGGGCTATCTTGATCTTGCTCGGGGAATGGAGTGTCAATAGGACTTTGGATAGGATGGACAAGAATAGGGGAATCATCATGAGTGTCTGGGAACATGGGGTCCTAGTCAACAATTGGATGGGATGATAAGGTTTTGGGATCTTGATCTTGATCTTTTTTAAGACATGTTTCTTCATGTTCTAAATTATCCTCTTGACATGGGGTTGGACTTTGGATATGCATGGGGGATTCTAACAAGGGATCAATGTTTTGGCATGAAGGAAATGTACTTTGAACATTTGTGATGGATTCTGGCAAGGAATCAATGCTTGAACATGAGGAAGAGGGACTTCAAATGGGGTCCTCTAAAATAGGTAATGGCAATAAAGTGCATGGTGGCATGGGTCTTGTATTTCTGAAACATGACAAGGATGTGCATCATGAATTAGATTATCTTGGCAATCACCTATGGATATCCCTTGGATAATTTCATCCTTGGGTGTATTGTTTGATGAGGACAATATGGAAGGTTCTTGGGAAACTTCTAAAGGTGTAGGGATAGATGCCACTGGAGAGTCAATTTGTTTGTGGGGAGATGAGGCATTGCTAGACATAAGTGTATTATGTTGATCTTCCTCAAAGAACTCACTTGGTAATTTCCTTAAGATCCTTGCAATAAGGCCACCTTTCTTTTGAGGTTTTGACATAGTTGTATCTGGAATTTGAACTTGTTTGGAAAGGAGTTGGTTCTGGTCTGATGTCATGTTTTGATTTCGAACTAGATGTTGATCAAATTGGTTTGACATGTTCAAAATTTGGCTTGGTGCATGTTGCAAGTTTTGTTTTTGAATTTGTGATTGTAGTTGTTGATACTGAGTTTGTTGTCAACAATTAACAGTTGGTTGGACATATTGTTGAAATTGGACCATTGGTTGTGTTGGTTGTATATGTTGGACCATTGGTTGTGTCTGTTGGAATTGTTGAACAATTGGTTGTGATGGTTGAAAATGTGATTGATAGTAAACACCTTCTTGTTCTTGTTGTGGAGGCACATAATGTTGTTGTCTCTTTTCTTGAAATTGCTTCATCATCTCTATTTGTGAGAGGAGAGTTGGTATGTTTGATTGTTCAATAAGAGATCTTACATCAATTGGCTCAAAGTTTGAGTTTGGACCTTGAAATTTTTTAAATGTTTTGGACATTTGGGATCTAATCTTCTCACTATTTTTCACCTTTTGTTCAATGATCTTTGTTTCTTGAGCTAGTTTCTCCTCTAGTTTTTGTATTTGGAGACTTGTTTCATCATAAAAAGTTTGACCAATATTGCCTTGTTGTTGGGTTGGATATAGTTGTGAAAGAGTTTGTTCCTCATGTAATGTTTGAGTTTGAATTTCATGTTGCAGGTTCAGTTGATTCCAGTCAAAAGGTGCATTTTCCCTTGGCATTGGTGGAACACTCCCATATCCCAGTTTCATGGGTACAAACACTGGCTCATATAATGGAGGCGGTCCAAGTTGAACCATTCCATATTGTGGTAATGATGTGTTTGACAAACCTTCAATTTGTAATGTTTGACTAGGTTGAAACTGTGAGTTTGATACGTTGTCAATGGGTTGATATGTTGGTTCGCCCATCTTCTTAGATTTTGACCTTGTTTCAATAGGCATGTCACTATGCAAATGCAATATTTTTGGGATTTTTTTTTATTTTAAAAGGATGATGTATGATATGCAACTAAATGCAACCTAAATAGATGAAAATGTAATCTATGGCAAGAATGCAACCTATGTTCTTGTTGTTTTTCAAGATTTTGACAAACGTTTTGGAATGCAAACCTAAAGACTCAATCTTGGGAATTTGAAATGAAGCGAAGACCTTAAAGGACAAAGGACCAAATGAAAATAGGACAAATTGATAATGTCTCACCTATATGCTTGGATACTAAGCTAGGTTTGACAAAAATGATATTAATGAAAGGACAAATTTTAGACAAGGTCAAGACTCCTTAACAACAACTTAGGGTATCATCCAAAGTTTTGATTTTTCAAGTTTGACAAACCAAATTTTTTGAGACTTAATGCAAGAAGGCAATGATTATGACAATGACTTAGGATATGACATGAAAATGATCTAAGAATATGATATGACAAGATGAAGCCAAGACAAGATGACAATACAATGATAAGGATATGCGAAGACCAATGACTTGGAATATGCAAAATGCAACCTATGCAAGACCTAATTTTAGCATGACAAGGATAATGCACGAATGTCACCTAAATGGAAATATAGCTTGGATATGACAATGAAATGCAAACTTAGGGAAATGATTTTGAACCTAAGTGCAAAATGAGGACGCTTTCAATGAAAAGGACTAAAATGAAGGGAGATGACAATATGTCCTAGGACCTAAGTTGGACTATGCAAAACCTAGCCTAAAGTGACATGAATTTTGAAACAAAGATATTCAATGTTTTGACAAGCCATGTTCAAATGTTGGATGAATACTTGGACAAATTTGGACTTTTGTTTGGATTTTGTTTTGAATTGAAGGTTTGTTGAATTTGAAAACCCAACTTGATTATGAGCACTTTTGAAAGTTTGTTTTTTATTTAACTTTTGACAATCACGGAAGACAAAATGTTTGTTTGACTTTGACTCACGACAATCAAGCACATTCACAACAAATCATATGGCTGGCAAGGGAAATATCTGTTGAATCCTCTAACCATAAAATACAACACTCAGACGGATAGCTAGACGCTTGGTAGCACTGGCTCCCCCTTACAGTGCACTCACTTCTCGGGCATACCAAGCTTCGAGTTCAAGGGGCATCACTTCTCAAGAACTTGCTATCTCTAACTGAGGAGTACATGAGAGGTGTCTTTGGCATGCGCGTATCACAATGCCTTAGCCAATAGATAGAAGGATTTGGCATCTAAAAAACAAGAGATTCTAGTAAGGGCATCCGTTCGGGTGGGTATTGATCCGGCGAATAAATCATCGCAATACCATTCCAGCACCCATTGTCTACAACTTCCATTGCATCCATGGTTATTTAGAGTCGTTCGGAAGAGCTTGGCTTTAGCCCGTCACCACTTTGGGTCGTTCCCTCTCACCAATGCCTGTGCGAAGTGCTAGGCAAATCGGGAGGCAGGCCCAGTTCTAAGGGTTAAAACATGCAATCAAATTAAAAACAGACAAAGGATGCATGGTGTTTATTAACCTTTAAGAAATCAAATGTGCAACTACTTTAAAAATCGCAAGCAAGATGATTTAATGAGAGTCTTTGACCGCATCCTGCATAAGATTCGTTAGTAGTTGCATTTTTAGTCTTCATCACACGTAACGCCAAAATGCTGCAAAAAGAATTAGTACCAAAGAAAAACCAGAATGAAAACAAACAAATTTGCAAGTGAAAACAATTGATTTCAGCTCTGTTTCTGGCCTTGCACAGGTGCAGAACCCATCAACACAGGCGCAAAAGTGCCCAGAGAGCTCTGAGTCGCCCTGTTTCTTGAGTTTTTCACCTGCAAATAGCTCAAAAGCACTAAAAACATGGTTAAGGGGTTAGTTCACGTCGGGTTCACCAAAAATGTAGGATCAAGAAATTGGCAATCATCGAAACAATAGCAATTAGGACAACCACAAAACGTAAAGCTATTATGAAAGCAATCCCAATCCAATCAATGAAGACATAAAGACAAGATATTCAAATCAAATGAAATCGAAGCAAACCGATGCAGATATCTCCTTCATGTGGCTCCATTGTTCTTCTTTCACCTTCAAATTTGATGCGGATCTCACCTACAAGTGGAAAGCAAGTTGTTGAGAGATGAAATTCGCAGTATAAGGTTACTCGAAAATGTGATTGATCTTCCCCTTTTCATTGAAGAAAATCATCCAATTTATAGACAAATTGGAGAGAGGACAAGATTAGCATGAAGAGATTTGAAAGGAAATTCAAATCAAGAATGGAAACATTATGAAAAATGTATGACAATTTCTATGCAAGGTGTATGACAAATTATGACAAGATTGAAATAGAAATTGGGAATTAGGAGAAATTAGCAAATTAGAAAATTGAGGAAAAAGATGAAATAGAAATTAGGTGGATTAATTAATAGGTTTTCATCCATTAATTAATTCATGAAAGAGACCTAGGACTAAATAAATAGATTTATTTAACCCACAAAGAAGAAGAAAAGGATTAAATGAACAAATCATAAAACCCTAGAAATAAGAGGACAAGGAATTAGGTCAAGACAACAAGAAATTAATGTAGGTTCGATCATGATTCTAATTGACAAAGGACCAATGTTGATAAATGATTGAGATTGGTTGACAAAAATCAATGACAAATTGATCAAGATTGACAAGGAGATCAAATTGATAGGCGCCAATTGATGAGGAACAATGACTAATCGATCCAAATTGACATGATTGAAAAGGACAAGGATCGATGATGAATCGATCGCAAAATGATGAGATTAACAAGGACAAGGATCGATGATGAATCGATCACAAAATGACAAGATTGACAAGGACAAGGATCGATGATGAATCGATCGCAAAATGACAAGATTGACAAGGACAAGGATCGATGACGAATTGATCGCAAAATGACAAGATTGACAAGTTGATAATCACAAATGATTACTAACAAGCTAAAGATGATTGAAAGATTGACAAGAGGACAAAACCCTAATTCTATCATCGATTAGGATTGATGATGTCCAAAATGATGATAAATGAGCACGCACCATGATGCGACAGGATAAGATCGACCAAAATCATGACTGAAGATTGCTATTGACAAGACCTAATTTGAAAGCGATAAAAATGAGGAATGCAGAAGAATAACTCGATGCTCGCAAATGATAAAGACCAAGTGCGCAACATAGAAGAAATGCTAATGCGACGCAAGAACCCTAAAATAAGGCAATGTGCAAATGTTAAAGTATGACTCCACAAGCGTTGACCATTTTTAGACGTCTACACTGGTATAACAGTTTAACTAACAAACCGGTTAACACAAATGCAAACCAAACAGCAAGTAAGGCATTCACCCACAGAAGCACAATCACCATAACACAAGAGATTTTGACATGGAAACCCAAAAGGGAAAAACCATGGTAAGATGAAACTCACAAGTAACTATCTGCAGAATAGTAACCAGACTGATTAAGGTCATACAATGTTCTTTACTAGAATAGATCCTGTTAGGAATCTCAATCTCTATTAGGAGATAAGTCCAATTAAAGACTACCATGTGAGAGGATTTTAGATCCACGGATGTGAGTCACCTTGTTAGAGGATTTACAAAGGCTTTTCTGGGCCTACCCGGTTAAGGGTTTCTAACTTGTCAAAGATGTA
The DNA here is from genome assembly GCF_030272615.1 of Cryptomeria japonica. Lineage (NCBI taxonomy): Eukaryota > Viridiplantae > Streptophyta > Pinopsida > Cupressales > Cupressaceae > Cryptomeria > Cryptomeria japonica. The sequence goes on from NC_081413.1 coordinate 285,495,915, forward strand.
AGTAATCAACAAGTGAATGATCTAGCAAATAGCACAGTCTACTTGGTTAGATCCATGATAGCTCATTGCTAATGCATTTCAACATTACTTCAGTCTTCAGTAAATCCATACTCTATTATAGCACACAAACTTGATCTTGTCTATTAAGATCGCACATACAAGAACTCATCAACCACCAAAAACCCTAACAGCTACACACCCTAAAACCCTAGACATGATGTCCTTAGAAAGGAATCTGATTTCATGTCGATCCAATAGGATTACATTGCAAGTTCCTAGGTTCAGTGTATCTAGACACATTTGGTAACACGACACAAAATCACCGTCAAAGTGTTGGTGGATGGTAACTCATCACAAAAATATACCGGTTGGTAACTCATCATAGAGTATTACCGGTTTATACAACTTTACCGATTACCGGTTGGTAACTCACAGTAATACCAATTTAATTATTAAACAGATTACCGGTTGACAAAAATGAAGACTGGGAAAATGATAACTGCCGCTTTTAGTTCCTTTTCTCTATTTCGTTTGAGATCCTCGAACCACTTGAGGTCTTCATGTCACTTGAGATTAGTAAACACTTTCTGCAAAACACCGATAGTCTAAAGACTACAACATAATACCGGTTTGGAACAAATACTGGTTGAGCATAATTCATGCATTCAAAAAGTAATCTTAAAGCAAGTGTGTGTCCATCAATGACAATCACAACATAAACATCAAAAATGCCAACAATCTCCCCCTTTGGCATTGATGGCAACACTTAGGAAAATTTTGACATCTAAGTGTTTTATAACAAAAATATGCCATAATCAAAATTACTCCCCCTAAGCATATACACTATCCCTTTTGCAAAAAATACAATGTATACTACTCCCTTATAGATATAAACATGAAAGTATACATAGAATGCATCAAAAATTTAAATACCAAAATACTTCTCCCCCTTTGCCAACAATGACAAAATACAGCTGAATAACCCCTGTTTCTATTAGCTGAATAAATGTTTATGACAATAAAGAGTGAAATTTGTTAAAAACAAATTTAAAGTCCTGCATAAATTGCTTCATGGATAAGGACCATGACTCAAGCAATGAGGTAGCAACCTCATTCTCTGTTTGCATCTGATAGACCTGTTCTTCCATGGCATCCAAGGTACTCATCTCTTGAGTGACCGTCAGGACATCTAGATTGAGATATCATTTCTGAAGTATTTGCAGTCTTGGTAGTAGAACCAGTTGTAGTTCCTGCAAATCCCTGGTCCGGTTGCTGATCTCCAAATCAATTCTTGTAGCCTGAAGTTGAAACTGGTGAATGGTTTGCCCATAAGTGGTAAAGGAATCATATGGCGTCTTGAAGGTGCTTATGAATGTCTGCAAATCAGTTTGCAGTTTGTCTTTCTAAGAAAGCGCATCATCACAGAGTAGATGGGGTTGACATATCTTACTGAGTAGTAATTTCCCCTCATCCATTGCATCTCTGATGTCCTTATGTGCCTTCTAAAAATCAGACCGGAGCTCATGTAACTTTTTCACCAAGGCAGTGTTCAAAGCCTTTTGATGCTCCTTTTTGGCATTCACTTCAGCAACATCTTCTTGGATTTGTACCTGGTCCTCCACAACTATGCATAAGAGTTTTAGTTGGGCCAAAGAGGAATCGGTACTAGGGAGGTTGGTACTAGGTATCAAACCATTAAGAGTGTCCACCACAGCTTGGATCACGTCTTGCTTCTTTTTCCTCCTTATCAGCTCCAAGTGATCTTGAGCAAGCTTATTTCTTTGCAACAACTCCAATTCATTTTCATATTGGAGGTCAATGGGACTAGTAATGTCAGCTGGTTTAGCTTGACTACCGGTTGCCTTTGGGGTCTCCACTTGAGTGCTCTATGCCACTCCCTCCTACTCTTAGCCCTTAGCTTGTCCTCTTATGCCTTCTTTTTCTCCTCTTCCTCTGTCTTCCTTTTCTCTTCTTTCTTCTTCTCCTCTTCTTTCCACTTCTCTTCGTCTTCATCCTTCTTCTTCTTTTCCTCTTCCTGCTTCCTCTTCTCCTCTTCCTTTTTCTTCTCCTCTTCCTTTCTCTTCTCCTTTTCCTTTTTCTTCTCCTCTTCTTTCTTTTCTTCTTCCTTCTATTTTGCTTTTTCTTTCTTTTCCACTTCCTTCTTCTCCTCTTCTTTTCTCTTGTCCTCTTCCTGTTTCCTCTTTTCTTCTTCTTTTCTCTTTTCCTCTTCCTGTTGATTCTTCTCTTCTTGTGCATGTTTCTTCTTTTCTTCTTCCTATTTTTCCTGTCCTACCGCTTATGTTGATGTACCCAGAGTAACATCTTCACCGTTCAAGGCATCAACATCAACGGGTTCCATTTGATCAGTGACTGGTACTCCTTCACTATCATACGCCTCATCCGGTTGATTGATTTCCGGTTCTTGCTCAGCTTTCTTGTTGGCTTCTGCCACTTGGTGTAACTTTAGAGTGGATTGAGCAAGGGAGTGGGTATCTTTTACCACTTCTGGGACTTTTCCTTCTAGCAACAAGAGTCTCCTTCTTCTCATGAAGAAGAGGCCCTTATATCTTTCCACCACTTCATAAAGTTCTGATTTAGGTACATTAGGAAAGTATTGTACAAATAATTCCTCTCTTATTTCTTGTTCCTTCTCTATGGAAATGTGCCACTTGTTATCTAAAGAATTATATAAAGAATCAGGTGTCTCAGATTTAATTTATGATGGCCACCGGTCATTAATACATAAATAATTAATGACTTCCTATTCAACTTCTTCCTTTTCATCATCATTAAAATCATCAAAGCACTCTTTCAAATCACCAAGCACTTTTCTTCTAATATTCTTGATAGTTCTTTGACAATGTGTCAAAGGTTTGTAGGAGGAAATATCAATATTTACTGGTGCAGATGTTGTCGATTCATTCTTTGTCTTTTTCCTCAATTGCCTAGTCTTGTTAGGCTATTCTTCAGACATAGTATCCTTTGAGTCTGCTATGTTGTCTTTTATCTTCCACTTTCTCTCAAGGACTTTGGCGGGTGCAGCTTTTGGTTTCTTCTTTGCTGGTGACCGCTTGGTCACTTTAGGACTTATTGCAGTAACTGGTGTCAATATTGAAGGCACTGCCTTTCTCTTCTTTACTGAAGGTTCTTCAACCGGTGTAACCCTTTCCAAATAGGTGCCAGTTCTCTTTGCCTTTGGATCAAGGGGCAAGGCAAGTAGGGTAGAGGCATACCCATCTAGCATGTCATACATTACCTCATATCCCATGGGTTCCACTTCTTCCTGTCTAGGCTCAACCGCCTCCATTATGAACTCATCAACTTTGATGGTGAAGCAGATGTCATCTTCATATTTCTTGACAATATCACCCGATATTCTCACTCTTTGGCTCATTTTGCATTTGCACTCATCAAAGTATTTGTTCAGAACTTCTGAATAACCAGTTCCAACTGCTTGAAGGCTTTCCTTGATTTGCTTTGTAATCGGTTGGTCGGCAGACCACTGAATATCTCTGACTCCTGGGAAGTAACCTTGGAAGTAGAAGAACAACCCAACCAATAGTTGTCTAAACTTAAATCTCAAGGCATTGTCCTGTTTAATCGACTTTAGGTTCACCAGAAGTTGCCTTTGTATACAGGTGCATAAATCAAATGATGCATATTCTTTGATCATCCTATAAGTAGCATTTACCACTACAACAAAGACAGAGTTGATCCTGCTAGCATAAAATGTCCGGTAACCTATTACCATGCAGGCATATTTGACCAAATCATCCTTGATGGGATTGATTGTCATTCCCCATTGGTCACTCATAGAACTAGTGATCTTGGTCATTTACGTCTTGTTGATCTTCCTTAGGGTTGGCACTTCACCGATATTAAAGAAATCGGTGACGGCATGAATCGCTTCCAGTGTGATGTCATGCATCCGCTCTAAGTACATTTTGTCACTGTTCACTCTACTTAGAATGATGCGGATGTGATCATCTAAAAACTCTTCAAGGAAATAGACCGCATTGTGAAGCTTCTTCTTTTCCAAGATGTTGAATTCTGGTTTGATCTTCTTGTCCTTTCCACAGAATAAGCTTAACTGAGAATGGATCATCAGAGATCCTAGGTCTTCAATTTTACAATCAATATAGTCTGAAATACCTTCCTCCACTATAACACCAATGGGTATTTGAGATAGGGCATTATATTTTGCCTTCCATTGGATGAAGTCTACTAAATCAATGGGTGCACTAGAACTAGAGTGTGATGCGGAAGCCATGATAAATAGAGAAATTTGAAAAATACCTTCGTAAATCAAAATTTAGGGCTTGCAAATTACACTTCACCTCACACTCCTTCGATTGTTGAAATACCACTTTGTGTTCTACACTTGACTGATTGATATTAGCTTCTGATTCTTCTTCAAGGTTTCAAAATTTCTTCAAATCGCAATCCAAATTGCTTTTCATCGCTCAGCACTTAAAAACTTCTTCGCTCGAGAACTGATAAGTGAAAAATGACTTGAAAAATCCTTTTAAACAAGTTCTTCACCTACCATAGTAAATGCTCCACTATTAGGGCGTAAACCCTAATTTGCCTTTTACCATTTCCGGTCTTTTGCTAGTTGACAGGTATCACATACCAGTTAAGGTCTTTTACCGATGTAAACCGGGGGTTCAAAACATTTCACTATTTCCTCCCCCTAAGCTTTTCTGATGCTTAGTTTGCCAGTTCAGTGACTTCTACACTAGGTGCAGAAACCGGTTCTTCTTGAGATACTTCTTCTAGTTTCTTCTTCCATGTTTTCTTCATATCCACTTGAATAGTTTCAACATCAATCTTTCCTTCCAGAGTGACCGGTATATCATCTGATATGTTCTTTCTCATTCTGCAGAATCTTGTTGTATGACCCAGTTTGTTGCAATGATAGCAAATCATTCCAGGTGCTCTCCAAGGTCCATTGTTCATATTTCCATTCTTCCTTCTGCATGTTGTAGCAGTGTGACCACTACCATGATAGATCAAATGGGTTGCTCTCCATCCAGTTGCCGCTTGATAGCCACTGCTTCCTGACTGATGATTATAGGTATTAAACCGGTTTGGGTTCTGGTTCCCAGAGGGTTCAGAAAAAACTCCTTGACTCCTTTGAGGATATCTTTCGGTGTTGTGCATGACAGACCTGCATTCAAATGATCTATGCCCAAACTTTTTGCATGCATAACAATTACCATTGAATCTATTAGGTCTAGGCTTATCGTTTAGAAAATAAGGAAAATTATTGTAAGCCTTACTTATACATACATTAGCAGTGTGTCCTTCCTTGAGACAATTAAAGCAAATAGGTTTGAACTTTTGCTTACCTTTATCCTTTGGTGCCAGTTGCTTCTTTGATGCTCCATCTTTTGTTCCAGAGGTCTCACCTTCCTCATATTCAGAGAAACCAAGTCCATTAGTATTCTTTACCAGTTTAGCCGATTCAAGGTTTTGCTCTAGCTTAACAGAGCTCTTATTGAATTTGGCAAGTATTTCCTTTGACTCAGTAAGTTCTTTGGCAATAGAAGCATTAGATTCCTTCAAGGTTGCATTCTCAAAAATATCCATGTTTATTTCACCTTGCATTTCCTATTTTTCTACTTTGCTCTCTTGGAGATGAGCGGTAAGTGCACTGATCTCTTGCTTCAGCTTGGAGAACTCGTGATCTTTTTCTTTTACCAGATCTTCAGCTTTCCTTCGATTCTCAAGCTCTTGACACATTCTAATAGTCAGTCCTTCAAGTTCTCTTCTTAGGTTGGAATTGGACTCATTCAGTTTTTCAACTTCTTGAACTAGGGCTTCCATGTCCGCTTCATCAGAAGAACTATTTTCAGTTAGCTCCATCAATTTTTCAGCATGCTCTGTTCTTTTTTCTTGAGAGGCCTTATATTTGACTTTAAGTTCATCATAGGCTTGCTCAGTTTGAGTGAGCCGATGAGTAAATTCCCTCATAGTGTATTCCCCCATATCTCTTTCCAAGTGGTTAGACTTATAGAAAGGTTGGCTCTGATACCAATTGATGAATTAACAGTCTAGTAGTAAACTGGTATAACAGTTTAACTAACAAACCGGTTAACACAAATGCAAACCAAACAACAAGTAAGGAATTCACCCACAGAAGCATAATCACCATAACACAAGAGATTTTGATGTGGAAACCCATATGGGAAAAACCATGGTGAGATGAAACTCACAAGTAACTGTCTGCAGAATAGTAACTAGACTGGTTAAGGTCAGACCAGTTAAGGTCATACAATTTTCTTTACCAGAACAAATCCTGTTAGGAATCTCAATCTCTGTTAGGAGATAAGTCCGATTAAAGACTACCTTGTGAGAGGATTTCAGATCCACAGATGTGAATCACCTTGTTAGAGGATTTACAAAGGCTTTTCTGGGCCTACCCGGTTAAGGGTTTCTGACTTGTCAAAGATGTGAGTAATCAACAAGTGAATGATCTAGCAAATAGCACAGTCTTCTTGGTTAGATCCATGATAGCTCATTGCTAATGCATTTTAGCATTACTTCAGTCTTCAGTAAATCCACAGTCTATTATAGCACACAGACTTGATCTTGTCTATTAAGATTGTACATACAAGAACTCATCAACTGCCAAAAACCCTAACAGCTACACACCCTAAAACCCTAGACATGATGTCCTTAGAAAGGAATCTGATTTCATGTCGGTCCAATAGGATTACATTGCAAGTTCCTAGGTTTAGTGTATCTAGACACATTTGGTAACACGTCACAAAATCACCATCAAAGTGTCGGTGGATGGTAACTCATCATAGAGTATTTCCGGTTTATACAACTTTACCGATTACTAGTTGGTAACTCAGAGTAATACTGGTTTAATTATTAAACAGATTACCAATTGACAAAAATGAAGATTGGGAAAATGATAACTGTCACTTTTAGTTCCTTTGCTCCGTTCCGCTTCAGATCCTCGAACCGCTTTAGGTCTTCATGCTGCTTGAGATCGGTAAACACTTTCTGCAAAACACCGATAGTCTAAAGACTACAACATAATACCGGTTTGGAACAAATACCAGTTGAGCATAATTCATACATTCAAAAAGTGATCTCAAAGCAAGTGTGTGTCCATCAATGACAATCACAACATAAACATCAAAAATGCCAATAGAAAGGTAGATTGAGGAAAGTGAGAGGTAATTATAAGATGTTATTTTAGTGAATTATTTCTTAATCTTCAAAATAAATCGGTTGTAAGTTGTCTATTTATTTTTTATATAGTTGGTCGAGAGTGGGATGCACTACATTTGTATATTGCAAACAATCTTGATTGGATGACGGTATGGATTGAACATTGTCAACATTCTGGTCGCACATTAACATGGGAAGATGTGGCTTCATTGGTTAAAGAAGCTTGTCGTAATGGAGATTCCAATGTTAAACAAAGGGAAATTAATTTAGCATATGGTTTAAGAGATAAACAGGTACGTATAAATTTATTAATCACCCATATGTTTATCAACTCATGATGCAATAATTTTTACATGTTTGACATATTGTAGGTCAAACACCACAACGCTATGTGCTACAATGGTCATAAATTTTGCATCAAAAATTTGGATGACATGAAGAAAACTTGTGATTCTGGGATAATTGGAGTCTTTGAGGTGACAAATATTTCATCGAGAAATGACATACATCCTCAAGAGTCTCAAAATTGATACTATGGCATTTTGGATGATATACTTGAGTGTGACTTTAATTCCTTCAAATTAGTTTTGTTCATCGTCAAATGGTACAAGCTACGATTGAATAAAAATGATCCTGATAGAACTATTATTGAACATGATAATAGATTTGCAATGGTTAATACAAGGTTATTTGAACAAGTTGGGGATGAGCCCTATGTTCTTCCAAGCCAATGTGAGAAGGTATTTTACTCAAAGGTTCCATATAAATAGGTTGGTCATTTGTTGTTAGACATGATCCAAGAGGAAGGCCGATAAAGTATAATATAATGGAAGAAGAAGATACCAAAGAAGTAGAAGATGATGTAGATGGTGATCATGATCGACAATTACTCGATGATGAAGAAGAAGAAGAAGCTGATGATGGTGGTGGTGGTGGTGATAATGGTGATGGTGGTGGTGGTGGTGGTGGTGGTGGTGGTGGTGGTCATGGTGGTCATGGTGGTGGTGGTGATGTTGATGATGATGATGATGATGATGATGATGATGATGATGATGATGATGATGATGATGATGATGATGATGATGATGATGATGATGATGATGAGTTGGATGAATAAGAAGATCAATGACATGAATGAAATGTATGAGGCATGCGATTAGTATATTATCTACTAAATATTGATTTCTTGATAGAAATTATTTGACTTATATGGTTACATAATTAATTCATTATGTTTTAAATTCTAATGCCATTACATAATTAATTCATGATGCACCTTTTAATGTTTTTAATTCAAGTTCCACCTCTATAAGGTCCTAATAGTAGAACCATGCCACCCCGAGGAGATGGAGATAGGGAGAGTGACTATTTATGTGACATTTTTTAAACTTGTGTTTATTTGTGGAATTTGGACTGTTTATTAGCTATGTGATGGATGTTGATTTAAAATACATATGTGATGGATTGCATGTTTATGATGATACATGTGACATTTTTTGAACTTTGTGTTTATTTATAGAATGTGGATTGTTTATTACCTATGTGATGGATGGTGATTTATAATACATATGTGATGGATTACATGTTTCTGATAACACATATGTGATGCTTATGATGCCCAATTACATATGTGATTCTTATGATGCTTATGATACATATGTATTTATTGTTTATCAACTTACAAATGTAATGCTTATGATGCTCAATTCATGGTGCTAATTTCATGTATATATTTTGTGTGATGTTGTCACCCTCGGTGGAAATAGGTAATTGACTACATACATCGTCAACCCTTTAGTTGAGGATCCTGCATAGTCTACATAAAGTAAAGGTAAGGAATTAAAAAATTTACAATGATTATGATGATAACATATTTTTTTTAATACTCTTCTTGTCTACAAAGTTCATGTTGTTCATGTTGTGTACTATGTAATTTTTAGTATACGTATCTTGTAATGTTTAGCTAACATAAGATAATTGAATTACATGTGCAGGAACCTGAACACCTTTGATGAGGATCCTACACAGTCTCATGGATCGACAGGTATAAGTCAATACACCCTATAGAAATAGTTTATTTTTAAAAAATTACTTGGAAAACAAACTTCCTCAGTTTTTCAAACCTCGACATTAGAATCAAATCTAATACAGTTATCAACAATTGAGGCCCCAGTTGGACTTATTCAAATTTTAATCTCAACATCAACTTTAGGGCTGACTTCTTCATCAACATTACCCTCATTTGCAAAATATCTCTCTCATTACCAACTAACTCTCTCATTTGATGGAGTGCAGGTACCACCAAATAGGTATTTGTCAAATGTGTCTTCCTCGAGTGAGGGAAATGCAGGAATAGAAAATGAAAGTGAGACATGTAGTAGGTCTACAATAGGGAGATCAACTAGAGGTCAAAAGATTAGAAGAAAATTCAATAAACGCATGAAATTTTTCCTTGCTCTAGGGGGGTCATTTTCTTATGATGATGACGCCAAAGGTGACATTGAGGTGCCCTTGAGGTACAAACATCTACAAAAATAATGGGTACCCAAGGAACTTCCTCCAATAAACACTGATTTTTGTGTTAACGATAGGATATATCGCATAGCACCATCATCGTTACATGGTTTGGACCTATTTTCCATGGATGACATAAAGGTCTATTACAACTAAGTTGTTGAATTGATAGAGTTTGCCAGACCTTGTTACAATTACAAAAATTGGATTTAGATTGTTTGATATAAAAAAAGTATGCATAGGTATGCACTGTCAGCAAATTATCTACAATAGAAAGATAATGATCAAAGTAAACAAGAGGTTGTATACATTGATGGAAGGCCAAAAGAAACAGGGAATATTGCAGGTTTTATAAATAGTACGCGACCTGGGTCAACTAATAAGCAACCCAATTGCATATTGAGGCGTGCGAGGGAAATCATGTATATCTATGTGCAATAAAATCAATAAGTGCAGGGGAAGAGCTGCTAATCGATTACAATTTGAATTGTATAGATACAAACAAAGTTACTATCATGGGGGTGGTATGTACTATATACCATTTAAACCAACCTCCAATTAATGACTCCAATATACCATTTTATTATTAATTTTTTTTGCTAAGTCTATTGGTTTCAATTCACTAACGTTTTTTATAGTTTTTCTTTGTCACAGGGAGACATGGATCCATCACATAGCACAGATAGGGATGTAGGTCACGACATTTCTACCGAGTAGGTAAACCTTATTGTAATTGTACAAATTAGATAGAAGCAAACTGTTACATTATTATGTTATTTTCTTGAGTGTTTGAAGTAATTTTGATAGTGTTAATGATATTCTTGTCACAGATGGATGTTTGGGGAAAGGGAAAGGGAGTTGAAATACCTGAGCACCTCACTTGGGATGTGGACTCAATAGGATTAAGCAATGATGACACCGTAAATTCCATAAACCCTATAGAATTGATAAAAAGGTCTATTAGAAAAATTAGTAGAGAGATTGTTGCTTTGGCATCTGTGGAGCCTTAGACCGATGAGATACAAGAGAGGGTGCAAAAATTGATGCGGACAATAGAAAACTTGCAAGTAAGTAGTAATAAAGGATTTAATTATAACAAAATTTCAATAATGGTTTATATTTTATACTCTTTTATGTCATTAACTAAAATATGTACGTGTTGTTTTTACAGAAATTTATGTATTCTCATCAACCTGGTGGCCATGATCAGGGTATTGCAAGTAGTTCAGGTGACGACGATTTTCTATACATTAAAACTACTCCTTCTTTGGACTTGTGAACTTGCTTTTTTAATGCTAGTGTTATTGCTCATATATTTATTATGTAGTTGATGCAGAGGGATCTAGTTGATGCTCTTCATGATTGATCATTCATACCTTAGGGCAAAAAACCCCCTTACACATCCATTTACTTGTTATCAACAAACCTCCAATGCATCCTTTTTCTATATCCTTGACTTGGATCAACCCCTTAATCATATGACCTTGGCCATTTATCTGACTCAAAGGAAATTGCCACTTGCACTTGCTCTGACATTTGACTCCACTATGTGCCAAGACAATAGTAACAATGAGATCACTATCTTCCCCTAATGTAACTATCCTACTGTGATCCTACTGGCATACTCATCTTTCCCAAATCCATCTTGAGGACTTTCACTCTTTGAATCACTCCAACTCTCACAATTTGACTTCCATACGATACTAATTCTAATTAGGACCACTGATGGTTTAAAGATGCATCTCCCAATGCTCATTTGTCACACATGAAACTGGTGGTTCCCAAGGACACATAAATGGACTTCCTTCCCATGAAAAAAAAACACAATTCTCAACCCTCCCAACTACCCTAAGAAACATCTTGACCCTCTATTGTCTTCACACTATTCACAAAGATTAAAAAAACTAATGGGATAGTCTTACTTCATTAATCCATTCACTATTTTATAACCCTTCAACTGCTCTTGGAAAAGACATAAAATCACCCAAACATTCAACTCCAACACCATTCCTAATAATCAAGTTGATCCTATAAAATGAAAAGGTTTCAGCCTGTTGTCCTTTTTGTGACAGGCACTCACAAATTCAACAAACTCTTCCTTCCATTGTTTTGACAGACTGAGATACAAATTCAGTCTTCTTTTACATGTTCACACATGCAAACTCCATTAAGAATCTACAACCTTCCTCATAATGTCAACTTCCAACAAGACAAGTTACATGTTCAAGCAACTCCATGTTAGCCTTAACATTGTGAAAATACCAATTATTTCAACCATCATAACTTAACATATACTTATCCCTGTCCTCCAAGAGTGTTCTTTCATTGTCCTCATCTCATTAATGTCTACTCCAACTGCACAAGTACTCGTAATCTGCACTTACTCATACAATAAGGAACCCAAATTCCAAAATTGCAAAATAAGTAACCCAAACTACCATTCATTGTGACTGTCATGATTGAACAAGTAGATTTAAACTTGCTTGGCTTATCACTTTGAGTACCCAAAACACATCATACTTGATATTGTCAATGTTCATAATAAAGGTTCATCCTTGTTTACAATTCTTGCAGTTTTCATATATTTAATGTTTTATATATTTAATGTATTATTCTTCAGGTGTTGTCAATGTTCTTGTGCAAATGCTGCCTCATCAGTGGTTAGCCCCACTTGTATTTATAACTGCAATGTCAACAACATGCAACATGTAGACACCCTCTACTGTACATCATGTTGGCCTACCCATTGTTGGTAGATCCCTCTTTTGCTCTATCTTCTGTTATGTGTTTATTTCTCTTGAAGCGTTCTTTCTTGGGGGCATTTCATAGTGGATTCATTTTCTGTAGTAGGAGATGCACACAAGGATGCACCAAAGGTGACTATTATTGATAACATACCATCTTTTCTTGTATCTTCCTGTATTGCTAGTATGGGAATGTTGCAGGCCACATTGTTGGTGAGCGACGAAGAATTGATTCCCTTAAAGATATAGAAAGTTCCAGGTACTTTAAAATTATTATTATATATAATCTAATTATAACTTACTTACTGATACTCCTTTTGGACTAATGATCCCATGAATTTTTTGTAAGAAATGATACTTTTTTATAAAAATCTTAATGACATTGCATTGCAGATATTTGGGCCCATCTTACATAAAAGGTGGAACATCATATGTGAACTAACCCTAATCCACTATTTTGATTTCATATCATTGCTAGAATAGTTTTCCTTTGATCCATTTCTTGAACTATAATAAAGGTAGCTTCAGTTCATTTCTAAATCTAATGGGTTTGTTTTTGCTTTAAAAGGTGGAATGACCAAGAAAAAAGGTCAAAAGATGAACTGACAAACCATATGGTTGAGTTATTTGGAAATGACACATTCGAAAAAACCAAGCTCCTTGGAAAATATGGCACATATCTAAAGTATGTGAGAGACCAATACAAGACACATTTAGATAAGAATGTAAAGTATGAGTGTCCCCCCATGATTCCAAAGAGGGAGTGGAAGGACCTAATTTTGGATGCCAAGGAAAGAATTGAAAGGAAAAAAGGAAATACACCACTAGACGCCAAAAGAAGATATGTGATACTATTAAGAATGTAATTATGTACTAATTACTCTTTATATTTATATAATCTAAAATATTTAAAACTTTTCATAGACTGAGTGACATGTCAAAGGCAACCAAGGCAAGACAAGAAAAGCACGGGCAACACAAACTCGGCTCTGGTGGTTATATGAAAGTTGTTGCACGAATTGTAAGTATCAGTAAATGAAATATCGCATCAAAATATTTATAAATTGCAAATAATTTTGTTTTTATCAAACAATGCAAGCAAAATTCATGATACCAAGCAAAAATGCAGGGCTCTGAATTCAATAGAGCACCCACAAAAGATGACAAGAGAATTGCCTACCAGCAAGGCTATATAGTCGTGGCTGAACGACTACGAGAATTGAGTGGGCAAACACAAGATTCTGGTGCATCCATCACATAGGTAAATAAGCTAAATGAAAATTGTTTCAAATTGAATACTTTACCAATAATCTAATTGATGTTGTGTACCAACATAAAGTGACTATATTTGTTTTAAATAAGAAAGCAATGATAATAATGCGCATGACATTGGAATGCAGCCTGCTAATCGTGAAACGTGACCTGCACATGAAGGTCCGGATGTGCATCCCAGTAGTGGAGGTACTCATTTGCTATTCAAATTTATTTATGTAATTATTAATACAATTAAAGATCTTAAATTGTAATTAGTTTAGTAATTAATGTAACCTTTTTTATTAATATTTTAGAGCATGATCCGGGTACACAACATCAAGAACATGATGTTCCCCAATCAGGTAAAGAGGACCACTGTTATTCTTTTAAATAAATTTAATTGCAATTGGTGTTCAACATTAATGTAACCTTTGTTGGTATTATGGATATGTTGCTTGGTTTTGTCATTGATGTCAACACTTATCAACACTTATCCTTCTGGAGGTCTTTGATTATGTTCACCGGCAAGTTTAGTGACCTATGCACAGTCACCGATATTTGGTTCATCGACAAGTTATATTGTTCACAGGCACTGAGGATAACTTGTTATCATCTGGAGATCACTTGGTTATGTCGAAGACATGGTTTGGACACTTGGTTTTGGAGATTTGATTATTGGTCTAATCAAGTTGACATATTTGTTGTTACTAGCAAATTGGTCTAGGTTATGGACCAGCATGCATTATCTATTCGAGATCAGCATGACACGTTATGGAGATGGTTTAATCAATTAATATTATTGTTGAGCCGACATGAAGCATCGCATCTTGACTTGTTGTAATTGATTTTTATTGTAATATTCTTAGTAAGTCGACCTACACATTTGGTCTTTATTTTTGGTATATATGAAAGATCTCAATTGTGAGATTAACATGGTATGGGTATGGTATGTAATAAGCTATTGTAAGGTTATATGTGAATATAAGCAGAGCTACTCACGTAGACATCATTTGAAGATTCAAGGAAGGTTTGAAGAAGAAAATCAGAACTTAAGCGGTACTAAATCCAGCATAGAAGATGCCACTTTGAGCAATACATTATCATTGGATTTAATCATCCATTTTGTAGTCATTGTGACTCCCATTCTTTGATTGAGCAGTGAGCTCTAGGTAGCTAGCCTTTTTGCATGTGCAGACTCCATTTGTAAACACATACTATTTGTAGTAGTATCATTTGATTGTGGGTAAGGTTTCCAACCGTGGGTTGTCCCTTATAGGATTTCCACGTACAAATCTTTGTGTTATGTGTTTTGAACACTGTTTCTCTTTCTGTTTCATGCGTTAAGCTTCACCGGTACTCTTATTAACTGTTAATATGTTTATCGACATTTATTTTGGTCTACCGGTATTATGTTTCAAGTTTGGTTAAAGTTGTATTTGAGATAAAATTATTAGACAGCTGATTCACCCCCCTCCTCTCAATTGCCTCCGAGTCCTAACAATTGGTATCAGAGCCCAGTCCTCTTTTTGCAGAATTTTAACAACTTGAGGAGATTCTATGGAAACTAACTATTTCAGGAAGGACAGTCTGAAACTTAATGGAACTAATTATGGTACATGGAAGATCAAAATGGAGACACATCTGAATTGCATTGGAAAAGACATATGGGATGTTACAGAGAATGGTTATGTTGGTCCTACACCAGGTCAACCTAATCCACCTACATTGGCTAAGGATCAAGAGAATGATTGTAAAGAAAGAGAAGCACTTTTGAGTGCCTTGTCAGATCAACAAATCATGGGACTATCAGATTGATCTACTGCTAAAGCTATTTGGGATAAGTTGGAGACATTGAATGAAGGTGATACCACTGTCAAAATTGCAAAACTGGAATGCTTCCGGGTCAGGAATGAAATTTTGAAAATGGAAGAAGATGAAAGAATTTTTGCTTTTATGGAAAGGGTTAATGAAATTGTTTTGGGAATACAATGTTGTGGAGGTTCCTTTAGTGAAGATGAAATTGTTTCTAAAGTTTTGAGAGCATTGCCACCGGCATACAAAATGAAAGTAACTACTATTAATGAGTTGAGAACTATGCCTAATACATCAGTATCTAGAGATACCTTGGTTGGAAAACTTTCAACATTTGAGCTTGAGGAGATTGGTTCTGTTGCTACAATTAAGACAGATTTGGCTTTAAAATCATCATCATCTGTAACATCTTCATCATCAGCTGATAAATCTGATTGGAAAGCACTCTATGCAAGAGAACTTGAAGACATCAGAAGGGAAAATGAAGAACTTGAAGAGCTTGAAGCATTATTTGCAAGAAAAATGCCTAAAGGTCCTATTGGAAGTAAGTATGAAGGTAAAGCACCTTTTAAATGTTTTAACTATAATAAAATTGGTCATATGGCATTTAAATGTCCATATAGACATGCAAGATTGAGAGAAGAATCTAAAAGAACATATAAGCCTAACCCTGATTATCAGAGATACAAATTTAAGAAGAATAAAGACAAATAATGTTACTATGTTGAGGAAGGAGTTACTGATGATTCTGATGAGGAACCAAGAGACAATGGATGAGCTTTTGTTGGAATAAGTGAAGATCAACTGGTACCTACTATTCCACCGGTAGAAAAGGCCCTGGTAGCTAAAATTGAAGAAAAAGATGAATGGATTATAGATTCTGGATGTTCACATCACATGACTGGTGATAAAAGTAAATTCTTATCTTTTCAGGAATACAATGGAGGTCTAGTAAGATTTGGAGATGACAAAGCTTGTTTGATCAGAGGAAAAGGCACTATATCTTTTGATGGTAAGCACAATACTGACAATATTTATTATGTTGAAGGTCTGAAGCACAATCTTTTGAGTGTTGGTCAATTAGTTGAAAAAAGATTTCAGTTACAATTCAAGAATGGTAAATACAAAATCATGAATAGAACTGGTTTGGAAGTTGCAACCGGTAATCAGACTAGAGGTAATATCTTTTATTTAAATAACATTGAAAAGAAATGTTTAATTGCACATATTGATGAAAGTTGGTTATGGCATAAAAGACTCTGCCATGTAAATTTTGATTGCATTGTGAAGATTAGTTCATCTAAGGCAATAAGGGATTTACCTAAGATTGTAAAACCTTAGAATCCGGTATGTAAGGAATGTCAATTGGGAAAGCAAGTTAGAACAACTTTCAAAAGTATTTCTGAGAAAACCAATAACGTTCTTGATTTAATTCACACTGACTTATGTGGCTCAGCAAGAACAAGAAGTCTACAGGGAGATAGATATTTTATGCTAATCATTAATGATTATTCTAGAATGTGTTGGGTTACCTTTCTCAAGGAGAAATTAGAAGCTTTTGGGAAATTCAAATTATTCAAGGCACTTGTAGAGAATGAAACCGACAAGAAAATCAAATATTTAAGATCAGATCAAGAAGGTGAATTTACATCTAAGGAGTTCAATACATTTTGTGAAGTGAATGGAATCAAAAGACAACTATCAGCACCTTAGACACCTCAGCAGAATGGAGTTGTGGAAAGGAAGAAAAGAACTATTCAGGATGTAGCTAGAAGCATGATATCAGAAACAAATCTACCTTGTGTATTGGAGAGAAGCAGTGAATACAACGGTTTACACTTTCAACAGAGTTCACATCAAAGGTGAAATCGATAAGACACCCTATGAATTATGGTTTGGTGATATTCCTACTCTTAAGTACTTCAGAATATTTGGAAGCAAATGTTACATTAGGAGAGATGATTATATTGGCAAATTTGATCCTAGAAGTAATGAAGGAATATTTCTTGGGTATTCATCTAAAAGAAAAGCATATAGATGTTTTAATAAGAGATTGCAGAAACTCATTGAGAGTGCAAATGTGAAGATTGATGAACACTTTAGAAGAGATTCAAGGTCTATGGACTCTGAACCGGCAGTTGAGATAATCACAAATGAACCTATACAGAATGCACCGGTACAATATGTTGATCCAGTCACACCGGCATCATGAGAGAATTCCACAGTGACTAAAGAACAACAGTAAGTGAACACACCTAGGTATGTTAGATTGAATCACTCTGAAAGTCAGATAATATGGAATAAGTATCAAGGAGTTATGACTAGAGGAAGACTAGCAAATGAAGAGGTATGTTTAATTTCTCAAATAGAACTAGCATCAGTTAATGATGCATGTGAAGATAAACATTGGATTAAGGCTATGGAAGATCAATTAGAACAAATTGAAAAGAATAACACATGGACATTGGTTCCCTAGCCTAAAAATAAAAATGTAGTTGGAACTAAATGGGTATTCAGAAATAAACTTAATGAAGATGGTAAGGTAATCAGAAACAAAGCAAGATTAGTGTGTAAGGGATACTCATAGAAAGAAGGAATTGATTACAATGAAACCTTTGCATTGATAGCCAGAATTGAGGCAGTCAGATTATTTCTTGCATTTGTAGCACACAAGAACTATAAAGTTTATCAAATGGATGTTAAATGTGCATTTCTGAATGGTGATCTTGAAGAGGAAGTTTACATTGAACAACCTGATGGATTTTCCTTAACAAATGACAAAGATATGGTTTGCAGGTTAAGGAAAGCTTTATATGGATTAAGGCTTGGATTGAGGCTTGGTATGCTTTCAGTTGTTGTTAGTATTAACAAACAAGACCTAATATAATGAATGCGGTGTGTATTGTTTCAAGATTTTAGAGTAATCCTAGAGAAAATCACGAATCAACAGTGAAAAGGATTTTCCAATATCTACAAGGCACAACAAATCTTGGTTTATGGTATCCTAAAGATGAAAATTTTGATTTATGTGCATAAACCGATGCTAATTGGGTTGGAGATGTAGATGACAAAAAGAGCACCAATTCTTTCTTGGTAGTAGATTGAGTTGATGGTTGAGCAAGAAACGGAGTTGTACATCATTATCAACACTAGAATCAGAGTATGTTGCAGCAACAACTAATTGTACTCAAGTATTATGAATTAAGCAAATGTTGAAGGACATAAAGGTAAAATGCAAAGAACCTATAATCATTTATTGTGATAATTCAACAGCAATTGATATATCTAAGAATCCAGTATTTCACTCTAAAACTAAACATGTTTCTATCAAATATAATTTTCTAAAAGAGAATGTTGAAGAAAAAGAAGTGAAATTGGTTTATATGAATACTAAAGAGCAGATTGCAAACATTTTTAGTAAGCCTTTTCCTAAGGAAACCTTTGAATATCTCAGAGAGCAGCTTGGGGTTATACCCTCACTGGTAGAGACTTAGACAGTTGATACTTGGCATCAGACCGACATAAATTAACAGAGAAACCTTTTTTCCGGCTTTGATGAAGGAGAGCTACTTCTCAGGGGGAGTAGTTGGATAAGTTGGTATTTTAAACTGGTTGTATCTGGTATTTGTATTGCTTTGGCATTTGATGTCAAAGGGGGAGAGATATCTATGGAAAACACATTATCTTTTGGGGAGAGATTATTCATTGGGGGAGTGATTATACAAATACAGAGATGAATTGTATTTTAATTTCTGGTATTGATCTATTCTAGACATTGTTGGTTTTTGGTTTATTGGCATTTCTGCTTTGGCACTTAGATGGTTTTTCCATCCTGTGTCGCCATCAATGCCAAAGGGGGAGATTGTTGGTATTATGGATATGTTGCCTGATTTTTTCATTGATGTCAACACTTATAACCACTTATCCTTCTGGATATCTTTGATTATGTTCACCAGCAAGTTCAATGATCTATGCATAGTCACTGGTATTTGGTTCACCGGCAGGTTATATTGTTCACCAGCATTAAGGATAACTTGTTATCATTTGGAGATCACTTGGTTATGTCAAAGACATGGTTTGGACACTTAGTTTTGGATATTTGATTATTGGTCTAATCAGGTTGACATATTTGCTATTACCAGAAAATTGGTCTAGGTTATGGACCGACATGCATTATCTATTCCAGATCAGCATGACACATTGTGGAGATGGTTTAATCAATTAATATTGTTGTTGAGCTGACATGATGCATCGCATCTTGACTTGTTGTAATTGATTTTTATTGTAATATTCTTAGTGAGTCGACCTACACATTTGATCTTAGGTTTTGGTATATATGTAAGATCTCAATTGTGAGATTAACATGGTATGGGTATGGTATGTAATAAGGTATTGTAAGGTTATATGCGAATATAAATAGAGCTACTCACGTAGACATCATTTGACGATTTAAGGATGGTTTGAAGAAGAAAATCAGAGCTTAACCGACACTTAATCCAGCATAGAAGATGCCACTTTGAGCAATACATTATCATTGGATTTAATCATCCATTTTGTAGTCAATGTGACTCTCATTCTATGATTGAGCAGTGAGCTCTAGGCAACTGGCCTTTTTGCATGTGCAGACTCCATTTGTAAATAAATACTAGCTGCAGTAGTATCATCTGATTGTGGGTAAGGTTTCCCATCGTGGTTTTTCCCCTTACAGGGTTTCCATGTACAAATCTTTGTGTTATGTATTTTGAATACTATTTCACTTTCTGTTTCATGCATTTAAGCTTCACCGGTACTATTATTAACTATTAATCTATTTATGGACATTTAGTTTGGTCTATCAGTATTATGTTTCAAGTTTGGTTAAAGTTGTATTTAAGATAAAATTATTAGACAACTGATTCACCCCCCCCCCCTCTCAGTTGCCTTCGGGTCCTAACAACCTTTAGTATTTCTATTGGCATATGTGCAAAGTGTGATGACATGATGATATTGTATGTTGTCATTGATGTCAATATGCTGAAGTATGAACTGATATATTGAAGTAAGCAAATTGGAAAGTGAACTAGTATGTTGGTACAAGTGAAGCAGTATGATGAAGTGTGAACCGGTATGTGTGAATCGATATAATGGAATGAACCGGTATATGGAAAGTTTGTATTGGGGTTTCTGGTTGATGCATTCCAAGTCTGTGTGATTCAACCGATGACATCCTATGATGGGTTAGCATTGAAATGAAGATTAGACCATGTTGCCACATCAGCCTTGTGCATGTGAAGGATTTCCTTGAGGATCTTGCATGAAGAAGATTGATCCTATCTACCTCGGGAATGTGCGAAGTCTCAGTAAATAATGGATGGCGTGTGATGGGTTATCAGCTTCCAGAAGTGGCAAAGAACGAATGATGGAGAACGTCTTGAGATTTGTTCAAGATCATTTTACACTATGTAATGTGATTGAATGGTCAGGATTGGACCGACTGTATTGATAACCTAAATGTTTAGGGTTTAGGGTTTATGCCATCGACCTATCTGTTGTCTATAAGTTCGATAATGATTTGCATTATGAAGTTGTTGGCAAATGTTATGTGTGTATCCAAGTGAAGAGATACTTGGTTCTTGCCAGACCGGAGAAGTGTGTCGATACCTGCAGAGTGTGACTGCAGAAGTAAAGAAACTAAAATGGATGTCTTGGCATTGAGTGTTGTTATCAAATCAATGTATTACCTGTTGACTTCTAACCATTTCAGCAGTTGGAAAATCCCTTAATCGGGTAGCTTTAACAGGCTTTATGTAAATCCTTTAACAGGGTGACTCAAATTCATTGAGTTCTTCAAATCCTCTTGTGAGGTAACCTTTAACCGTGTATTTATCCATCCCTTAACCGGGTGATCCCTAGCAAGATTAGTTCCTAGCAGAACCTATTGTAAAGTCCTTAACCGGATTAGGCTCCTAACAAAGTGGACTTCAAAAGATTTCAAAGAACAACTTGTGGGTATTCATCCCCACCATGGTTTTTCCCAGTTGGGTTTCCACATGAAAAATTAGTGTGTTATGTGTGATGCTTTTTCATGTGATGTCTTAGTGTTTTTTGTTAAGTGGTAAAGCATGTTGATCCAGTGGTCTTTATATTTCTGATGAATTACCTATTTAAGCATATGGGTGAAGTGGAAATGAGATATTAGGTTGTGTGAAGATCTAAGTGTTACCAGTTTATGTGTTTTACCGGTAGTGCCCTATTTTAGATCAGTGATACTATTTACCAGTTAGTGCAGTCTTTGCAGTCAAAGTGTTTTAAGGAAGTTTTTGTCTATACTGATTCACCCCCTCTCTCAGTATCTGTTGAGTACTTACTGTTCATCATTATTCATCAATTTCAACTCCAGAGGATCTAGAGGGTGTTCAGCATGTTGAGGTTGAGGCTAGGCAAAATAATGTGGCTCCATTAGGTAAAGAGCACCACGGTTATGTTCTTTAAATTAATGAAATAATATTAACAATAATAAAAAAAAATTGAATTTAACCCATTTCTTTGTTATTATAGAGGACACCCCTTCGCTTCAATGTCCTCTTCCTCAGTATAGGACTAGGCATACATCAAGATCGTGAGAAGAGGCTAGAACAAATGAAGAGGGGGGAAATGATGAATAAAACAATGCTCCACTTATTCTTTACATAGCTTCAAAGAAAAAACAAAAAAAGAAATCATTGTAATCTACCTTATTTGATAATGACTAATTTTTATGTGTTAATCAATGTAATTCTATGCTAATGAATGGTTATGAATGATATGTGTTAATGAATATTGATGAATGTTGTGTGTTAATGAATGTTAATGAATGTTATGTGTTAATTAATGTTATGTGATATTAATGAATGAATGTTATATTTTATTAATGGTAGAAAGAATGAATGAATGTTAGATGTTAATGGGGAATTTAGAGTGATGTTAGGGGGGGAGGGGCCAAATGAGATTCCACATTGACGTGGTTGGCCCTGTTAAGTAGAGAATATTAAACTATTGTTGAAACAAAGTGAAGCTCAATAAGATAACACAATTTTCAATATTTCATTATGTTGCACAATTAATCTTATTGAAAAATGTATATTGAATCTTAATTGTAGGGTCCAACAGAGCCAATACGAACAACAACACCACAAGTTGTTGGGTATAATGAACTTTCTTCTAGTCTTGATATCGGCCATGGCGCGAGTGAAAAAGTTGTGAATATGCCTCAACCTTGCAATTTTTTTATGAGTTGACATTTTCTTTAGCATTTTTTAATTTTCCTTATCATTTTCTTTGCCATTGCATTCTATGGCATTTTATTTGATTTGAACTCTATACTCACATGACCTTAATAGTCCTTTTGAATATAATCTTCAATGATACCAATGAGGGACTGCTCTCAATTGATTGTTCCAAATGGCCTTGGCACCTCATTACTATTCTAAATACCTTGTAGCAAACTATGTTTTCTCTTATGTTGAAATAACCTTAATCACTATCTTATGTTTGTCTACAAATGGTGTTCATTAGTTATTTCTTGTGTTTGATGGTTCATTTCATTTCCATCCAATGTGATCGTTGATCTCTATCTCTATAAATTATCCTTATAATAATTCTCTTCAATGACAAACATCATTGTGTTGTTGATGACCATTTATGATTGCTACCTATTGAATCTAGCTCTTGCTGATAAGTTTCTTTCTTGTATATAATAGTGATTCTTGATTTCTACCTATTGAATCTAATGCTTGATGTTGTCCTATATGCTATCAATCATTGCTAGTAAAAGCCATTGACTTGCCTCTGCTTGTACACCACTCACCAAGCTTGGTGTTGTTAAAAGAAATCATACTTTCATAGTAGGAACCACTGTCAAGATTGTTTTACTAGAAAATTCCTTGGTACTAGATTCACAAAATAGTCTTTTGATGGTCGATCACTAGTCTTTTGATGGTCGATAACAAACTCTTATTTCTTTGATCTTGTCACTATATTTGAAGCCTTGAAGATTTGCATTTGATGTTGCTCTAATACTATTTCATTTTGAGTTGTTTATGCCCTTAAATTATTGTAACCTCTACTCTAATACTAGCAAATAATTTCAAATCTACCTCTAGTCAAACATGTCTAGACCTAGGACTATGAACCTTTATCTTCCTATGGCTTACTATGTTCGATGTTTCTCATTGTGTATATTTATATCATTTTACTCAAAATTGAGAATGGATTATGCTATCACTATTGCTATCATCAAGTCTTCTCTTTGTGCACTCTTTATGTGAAGCATTCCTATCAATATGTCATAATCATGCCTTGTGAAGGGGCTTAGTGTTTGTGTGGGATTGCTCTTCACTGGTGAAAGGCTCGTGATTGTATTTGTCATTGTGAAGGTTTGAGAATATTTCTTCTTCCATTATAAAAATCTTCTCATGGCACCATTTTATCTTTTCTTGCTAATGATTTCTTGAATACAATAGTACTCTTATTCATTATTTGGGACTATGAAAGATAGTGATCAAATTATATGAACCTTATTATCTGCCTTGAAGACTGCTCTAGCTTTGAAGGCCAAACAAATTATTAGCTGCTCCAAGATTTATTATATTTGTCCTTAACTATTGTGGCTTGGTATGCGTATTGTGTTTTTGAGGTATCATGATGTAGTTCCCAAATGGGTTGGTCCCAAACTTGATGGCTTGGTGATGCAGAGATAGGGGTAATACTCAACTCTTCATGATAGGGCAGTATTGAATAATAACAAGATAAGACAATTTTGGTGACTCCAATCCTTGATTCAACCAAAAACAGAATTAGGATTTCTGATATTTTGATAAGGGATGACCCCAAGTGTCTTTCATCACATACATAGGTAGGAATAAGGGTGAGATTAGGCCTCTACCTCTCCTTGACTGACTTGAACCAATGAATTTCATAAATACTCAACCACAATGGCTTTGTGGAACATCACCCAATTGGACTCAAGACATGACTATGATACATCAAGCGTGGTGTTCATGTTGTGTTTACAAGTTTTATAAGAAATGTCACCCTCTCTGCTCTTTTGACTATATGTATTGGGGACAGTCATACATGATGATGGTTTGTAGTCTTTTAAAATTCACAAAATGCTTTCCTAGATGATGCTTTGTAGTCTTCTTAACACTTCCCAAGCATGAGTAACCAGTATAATATATGTAGACTTCACTTTGGATGTTCTGTTGTTTTTAACACTGCTATACTGCCCTTCTTGACTGTGATTTTTTGGGACAGTCAACATAGACTTTCTTTCAAGCATGATAGAACATAGTGACATGTTTAGAAATGTATTTCAAAAGCCACACAATCAATCCCTCCATGATTTTTTGGCATGCAACTCAAAAAAAAAAATTGGGGTTTAAGAAGGGTTTTTGGACTGGGAAACTTAGACTATGATTTTGGTTTCAATTTGCAATATCAATACCCCATTTTTATTTTTATTTTGTGATTTTGGTTTCAATCTAATTTTGATTTTGATAGCATAGCCTAGCAAAATTGCCTACCAGAATTGCCTACACTCGTGATAGTAATGGATGGATGAGGCTCACACCTTCAAGTAATACTTTTTCATACTAGTTGAGTTATAAAGGACAAGAGGACTATGTTTTCCTTGGGATGGAGCATACTGTCATATCCATACCATGATATATATAGTCCAACATGTTTATTATGAGATACAAAACTCAATGACTTATATGCTTCTTCAGGTGTCAAAATTCAATCTCTAAGGAGTCCATGACTCCCCCATCCTTAAATTATCTATGAAAATACTATTGATAGAAGGCATTGGCATGCAGATTGTTTCCTCATGGAAGAGGATGATAGAGAATTTAAGGCCTTGGCTTGGGAGAGGACAACATGAGTAGGAGGCACTGGCAAAAATATCAATGGGAGGTAATTTGGCACGTGTGTGAGAGGTTGCAGAGAAGGCATTGGCAGAATTGTTAAGTCGAGGTAGTTTGGTAGAATTGCTAAATCGAGGAAGATTGGTAGAATTGTTGAATTAAGATGGATTGGCAAAATTACTGATTTGGGATAGTTAGGTAAAACAATTGATTTGAGATAGTCAAGTGTATGGCAATTGATGGTGTATCTTCTAGCACAATGGTTGTTGGGTAGGTGCAAGGAAGGGCTTGATTTCCATCATGAGTAGATGGGTAGAGGACAAGACACAAAGAATATGGCTCAATGGAGAGAAAGGGTAAAGAGAAATTGTGAGACACGATTGATGGCCAAGAATGCAAAGATGATGGCTAGGTTGGATGTGATAATGGAAGAGACCAACACAAAAAGAGAGGATCAGTACAACAAGAGGAGAGAAGGATGGTGTGAAGGCACAAACATTCTTAGGGGGGAGGACTTGAGGAGTTGATGAAGTTGGTATTAGTAATGGAGCATCACTTTGTTCAAGAAGGGGTCACAGACACAATGAAGGTAAAATTTCATGAAGAGGATGTTGTGTGGTGGTGTAGCAAAAGGATAGAGAGATCTCTAGGAGGGGAGATTGTGTAGAGGTAAGGAATGAGTGCAAAAGTGGGAGTTAGATGACACATATTTTTTATATTTATTTTTTAAATGACCTTGCTTTTACACTCAAACTCCTACAATTGATTGGACCTATTGTTCTCTCATTTCATTGATCACCATTTACAACAAAGTTGCTATATTCAATTCAGCAATCGCAAGGAAGACCATTTCCTTGTAATTGCATGCCTTATACTATTGCACATTTTATGAACATTATTCTAAGATTGCTAACAAGGTTTTCTCAAGGAGTTGCTTGTAATTTGTTTCAAATTGTTATCACCATCCCATTATATTACCATACAACTTTAGAATTCATGGAAATTGGTAAATCTTTCAATATCCCTCAGAGAGGAGTCGAGGGCCCTTACATTAGTAGAGTGATTTTTATTTTTTTATTTTTTTTGTTACACATTGCTATCTTTGCATATCAAGGATTTAGGCATCTTTGATCATTATTCTAAGGTTAAATTTGTAATATATTTGGATATTCTAACTGTATATTGTTGGAAATGTGCCTCGAATTAACTTGACTTGTGTTCAGACTGATCGGAGTAACCTATCCCGATGGAACAACTGTCGGTGTGACTCTTGCTGATGGGATGATGGAATCCTCTTCTTGTGATCGGGCTATCGGGTGAGCAAGTCCAAGATGATCCAATGGTTGTCGCTATACCACTATGGCGAGATGAATGAACATTATCCATCATGGCTTGGTGACCAAGTGGTGGGGCCCGATAAGAGAGAAGCTCAAGTGAGATAACGGTCTAGAAGATCAAGGTTGATCCAACGGTCATCTCTAGGTCATGATGGGAAACTGCTCATTAGAATATCCATCGTGACCCAGTGACAAAGAAGAGCTTCATTTCAGCAGTTAGTGAGGTCATGCTAAGGTGGAAGGGTAGGGACTTTGGAGCCAATCAGGAAGTGACACGTGGCATAAGTGAGTGGCCCAGGTGAGATAAAGATCATGCAAATTGAGAAGATCCAATGGCAGATCCAAGGAAGATCAACGGTGGAGTAAAATTATGGGACTATCAGTGGTTGTCGCTATACCAAGGTTGTGAGGTTCCTGAAATGTTATCCCTCACGACATGGAGACCAAGTGGTGGGACCCGGCAAGAGAGTGGCTAAGGCGAGCTAAAGGCCGAGAAGATTGTAGATGATCAGATGATGATCGTAGGAGATCCGATGGTGGTCGCTAGGTCACGATGGGAAATTGCTCATTAGACTTTCCATCACAACCCAACGACAAAGAAGAGCTTCACTCCAAGTGGTTAGTGAGATCATGCTAAGGTGGCAGGGAAGGGACTCTGGAGCCAGTCAGGGGGTGCCACGTGGTGGAGCCGCATTGCTGGAGTCATTGGTTTATCAAGAGATCGGAGCAATGATTTTGTGGTCTTTTCGATGGTCGATGGAGTAGAGACCGACTACGGGTGTGTGCTCGAACCGGAGTCCAAAAGATAAACACTTGGACATTGAAGATGGTCTTGTAAGTGTATATGAATACGAACCGACCTAACTTCCTGGTGCATGTGGGATATTGTGTTTCTCATGAATGCAGACCAATGCAGACAGTTAAACTTCAAACCATTGGTGCAGTTACTCAGATGAACTATCGATAATATGATATATGAAGCCATTGGATAACTATGGTGAATGTAATTGATAGCATGTGTTGATTGTAGTGTCTAGTTCATGAGAATCAGAGAATGAATACCTATAGTTGTAGACTGAAACTTTATTGTAAATTCATTTACTGAAAATAAAGTGTTTCAACTGTTGGTGGTGGTTTTTTTTCCTGAAAGGGTTTTCCCACGTAATTTTTGGTGTTTTGTCTATGTTATTCTTAACGTTCTGTAAAAGTTTTAAACTGCAGTCTTGCATGATCTTCCCTGTTAATTGACATTAGGAAGGTGTTTCTGCACTATGCTTTCCTTACAAGTGGTATCAAAGCTTGGCCCATTTTGTTATCCTTGTTGGGTAGGGTTAGTTTTTTGTCAGTTCTATTTCAGTGGGAGTCTTGCAGAGTGTCTACTTTTTTGTTTTACAGGTTAAGATGGCGAGCACCTCAGGGCGCATAGACATTGAGAAGTTTAATGGTTCCAATTTCAAACTATGGAAACTCAAGATGGAAGACTTGTTGGTCGACCAAGACCTTTGGATTGCTATGTCTAGGCAGAAACCTATAAGCATGAAGCAAGAGGATTGGGAATTAGCCGACCGGAAGGAAAGGGGTCTAATCAGGCTATGTCTTGTTGATTCTGTTTTGTTAAACGTCCATGAGGAGAAAATTGTACATCTTCTCTAGAATAAGTTGGGAGATATTTATCAAGGAAAATCCTTTGGTGAATAAAATTTTCTTGAGGAAGAAGTTGTACTCTCTGAAGATGGATGCAGGAACACCATTGGCAGACCACTTGAATGTTAGGTCCCGGAGACAACTGAGAGGGGGGGGTGAATCAATTGTCTAATAAATTCAAACCAAAAAAAAATTAACCAACTTAATGCTTAATACCGGTAAACTAGTTTAATATGTCGGTAGACAAATTTAATAGTTAATTGATATACCGGTAAGGATTAGTGCAAGAAACATAAAGACAAAGTCATCCACAACACATAACACCAATATTTGTATGTGGAAACTCTATAAGGGGAAAAACCATGGTGGGAAACCTTACCCACAATCAGATGATACTACTGCAGATAGTAAGTGTACATAAATGGGGTCTACACATGCAAAAAGGCCAAGCGCCTAGAGCTCACTGCTCAATCACAAAATGGGAGTCACACTGACTATAGTTGGATGGTTAAATCCAATAAGAATGTACTGCACAAAATAGCATCTTCATATGCTGGATTCAGTACTGGTGTAGTTCTGATTGTCTTCATAAAAACCCTCCTTCAATCTT
Organism: Cryptomeria japonica; assembly: GCF_030272615.1. Lineage (NCBI taxonomy): Eukaryota > Viridiplantae > Streptophyta > Pinopsida > Cupressales > Cupressaceae > Cryptomeria > Cryptomeria japonica. The sequence goes on from NC_081413.1 coordinate 285,524,902, forward strand.
CAAATGATGTCTATGTGTATAGCTCTGCTTATTCTCACATATACCTTCACATAATCCTTTTTCGCATTCCACACTTGATCTTACAAATAAGATCTTACATTTATACCATAACCTAAGACCAATTTTAGTAGGTCGGCTCTACAAGATATTACAATAAAAACATTATAGAAACAATACAATATCCAATGCAATAACCGATTCAACATGTCCGCTTGATGCATTTACAACAATAATTAATCATCTCCATAGTGTGCCATGCTGATTTGGAAAAGATAAACATGTCGGTGTAACCCTTGACCTATTTGCCGGTGACAGCAAATATTCAAATGCTAATGTACCAGTAAACAAAACTCTAGGACAAAGTGTCCACAAAATGTCTTTGACATAACCAAGTGTTTTCCATATCATTCCAAGTGTCGGTGATCATTATATCTTGCCGGTGTACCAGATACCGGTGATTGTGCATGAGTCACTTGCTTGCCGGTGAATGTTGTTGATTCTCCAAAGTGCCAGAGTTTAGTAGGTGTTGACATCAATGACAAAACCATACCAAAATATCAACATTGAATGCATTCAACATGGTTCTTGCATAGTTAACTTATGTTGGTGTGACCATTCAGGAAAAAGAATGTTGCATGCTACTGTTGTGTTCATTTCTTGACTCTTGGGATCACTTAGTGATGGCTATCGGTAGTACTATGACCCAGTTCAAGATGGATATTGTGGTTAATACTCTTTTGTCAGAAGAAATGAGAAATAAGTCTTCTAAGGTGACAAAAGATGCACTCTTTGTTTGTGGCAGACTGAAGGACAAAGACAAGAAGAAAGGAAAGAAGTCCAAGTCCAAGTCTCAAGAGAGATCAAAATCTCTAGGCAAGAAGTCAAAGGTGAAGTGTTGGAACTGTGGGCAAAAAGGGCATATCTGAAAGGGTTGCAAGGAGGAGAAGAAGAAGATGAAGTATTCTGACACTGAATCTTCTCAGAGTAATGTAGATACATTTGTAGCAGCCCTGGAAGTGCCTACCTCAGATGACACCTAGTTAGTAGATTCTGGCGCATCTTTTCACATGACCTCCCACAAGGAGTATTTCTCTAAGTATGAATCGTATGATGGTGGAAAGGTATACTTGGCTAGTGATTCTATGTTAGAGATTGTAGGGAGAGGCAGCACTTAAATTCAATTCCCAGATGGTAGAGTGAAGGGGATCAATGGAGTTCTTCATATACCAGGTCTGGCAAGAAACCTTCTCTCTGTAAGTAAACTTATTGATGTTGGAGTACAAGTTACATTTGTATCTAGTGGTTGCAAGATAACTAGGGGTTCCATTGTATTGGCAAAGGGTGATCGCATTGGTACACTATATAAGTTAAATGTTGAACCTATATGTTGTAATGTAACCTCTGAAAAGTCTATTAAGACAATTGTAATGATGCATAATGCTAATTAATTGGAAGCTAAACTTCCTGCTGAGAGAACAATTCTCTAGCATAATAGGTTAGGCAACATAGGTGAAAAAGGTTTAAAAGATTTGAAGAATAAGAATCTGGTTGAAGGTCTGGATGTATGTAGTTTTGAGTTCGATTTCTGCGAATGCTGAATATATGGAAAACATAACCATGTTCAGTTTTATTCTTGTTCTCATAAGTCTTCTGGCATTCTGGATTATGTTCACTCTTATGTGTTTGGTTTAGTGGATGTTCCTTCTCTATCTAAGTCTAAGGACTATGTATCTTTTGTAGATGATTATTCAAGAAGGGCATTTGTGTACTTTCTTAAAAGTAAATCAGAAGTGTTCAGACGGTTTAAGGAGTTTAAGAACCTTCTTGAAAATCACACTGGGAGAAGGATTAAATGTTTAAGAACAGACAATGGTGGTGAATACTGTAATGCAAACTTCAACAAGTATAGTGTTGATCATGGAATTAAGAGACATAAGACTGTACCTTACACTCCACAACAAAATGGAGTTGTTGAAAGGTTGAATCGGTCTCTAATGGAGAAAGCAAGAAGCATGTTGAGTGGAGCTGGGCTGGAACAAAAATTCTGAGCTGAAGCAGTTACTACAACATGTTACCTGCTGAATCATTCTCCTACTTCAGGATTGGTTGACAAAACACCTATGGAAGCTTGGTCTGGTAAGAAACCTTCTTTAAGGAACCTTCATGTTTTTGGTGCAAAGTCATATGCTCATGTGCCTGATGTTAATAGATCTAAGTTGGATAACAAAGTTGTGAAATGTATCTTCATTGGCTATGGGGTTGGTGTGAAAGGATACAAACTTTGGAATCCAGTGACTGGTAAGTTTATGTACAGCAGAAGTGTGATTTTTCATGAGCTGAAACCTATTTCACTAGATCACAACATAGGAAAGCAAGGAGAAGCTGAGGTTGAAATTCCTCCACCTAAGGAAGAATCTCTAGAGATACCTGAAGATAGGAGAGTTCAAGCAGTTTGATTAGTTATCAAGAAGAACATGATGATGAGCCCCCTGTTGAACCTCAAGAAGCCTCAACACCAGAGTTGAGAAGATCTACTAGAGAGAGACAAAAACCTAATAGGTACAGTCACTCTATGTTGAATGTTAATCATGCTTATGCTTTACTTGCAGATACTAATGAGCCTAGGACTGTCAAAGAAGCTATTAAAATTCATGATTCAGATTCCTAGTTGGAAGCCATGAATGATGAAATGTCATCATTGGATAAAAATGGAACTTGGGATTTGGTGCCATTGCCTAAAGACAAAAAGCCTGTAGGCTGCAAGTGGGTGTTCAAAAAGAAGTATGGTCCAGATGGAAGCATTGACAAGTACAAAGTAAGATTGGTTGCAAAGGGGTATTCTCAAAAGGAAGGTATTGACTATGGAGAGATCTATTCTCCTGTGGCTAAGCTGACATCTATCAGATTTCTCTTGTGACTTGTAGTAGAATATGATTGGGAGATTGAGAAGATGGATGTGAAGACAACGTTTCTTCATGGTGATCTTGAAGAAGAGATTTATATGTCTCAGCCTGAGCACTTTGTGGAAAAAGTTAAAGAACATTTGGTATGCAGACTCAAGAAGTCTCTATATGGTTTGAAACAGTCTCCCAGAATGTGGTATCAAAAGTATGATACATTTGTTTTGTCCTTGGGATTTGTGAGATCAAAAGCTGATCATTATGTTTACTACAAAACTGAAGGTGATAGGATTATTATCATAGCTTTGTATGTAGACGGCATGCTATTCATAGGAAATACAAAAGGTATGATCTCAAATTTAAAATCTTAGTTATCTATGAAATTTGAAATGAAGGACTTACGAGCAAAAAATTACATTTAGGGAATGGAGATCAAAAGGAATAGATCTAAGAGGAAACTTTGGATCAGCCAGAGAAAGTATATAATCAATGTTCTTGACGGGTTTCATATGTCTAACTATAAATCACAGGTTGTTCCCATCTTGCAAGGAACTAAGTTGTCTGTGCTTGACAGTGTGAAATCTCCAAAAGAGATAGAAGACATGAAAAGTGTACCTTATGCAAGTGCTATGGGAAGTTTGATGTATGATATGGCATGTACAAGACCAGACATTGCCCAGCCAGTGGGAGTACTTAGCAGGTTTATGTCGAATCCAGGAAGGCCGCATTGGGATGCTGTAAAGAGGGTGTTTAGATATCTGAAGGGAACTTCAGATTTTGTTTTGTGCTATCATGGTCATTCTGATGATTCAAAGAAAACTCTCAGTGTATGTGGTTTTGTGGATTCTTATTGGGCAAGAGACATAGACAGCAGAAGATCCACAAGTGGATATGTTTTTGTCATGAATGGTGGAGCAATTAGTTGAATGAGCAAGCAACAATCTGTAGTTGCTTTGTCCACTACAGAGGTAGAATACATGGCGGCCACACATGCTTGTAAGAAGTTGTATGGCTTAGGCATTTGAGTTCAAATAATGGTTTTGATGCAGGGCAGGTTGAAATTTGGAGTGACAGTCAGAGTGCCATATGTTTGGCGAAGAACCCTACTTTCCATGCCAAATCAAAGCATATTGATGTTCACTATCACTTTGTTCATGACATGGTGGAATATGGAAAAGTTTGTCGTAACAAGGTAGACACTCTAGAAAATGTTGTAGACACCTTGATGAAACCTGTGAGCACTCACAAGTTTAGGTGGTGTTCTAATCCTATGGGTCTTGATACCCATGTTTCTAAGTAACGTCTGGAATGGTAATCAGTCCAGTGAATTCCTCATCAAGTGGGAGTTTGTTGGAAATGTTTCTCAAATTAACTTGACTTGTGTTCAGATTAATCGAAGTAACCTATCCCGATGGAATAGCTATCGGTGTGACTCTTGTTGATGGGTCGATGGAACCCTCTTCTTGTGATCGATCTATCAGGTGAGCAAGTTCAAGATGATCCAACGGTTGTCGCTATACTGCTATGGCGAGATGCACAAATGTTATCCATCGTGGCTTGGCAACCAAGTGGTGGGGCTCAGCAAGAGAGCAGCTTAGGTGAAATAACAGTCGAGTAGATCAAGGTTGATCCAATGGTGATTGCTAGGTCACGATGGGAAACTGCTCATTAGAATATCCATGGTGACCCAGCGACAAAGAAGAGCCTCATTTTGGCGGTTAGTGAGGTCGTACTAAGGTGGCAGGACAGGGACTTCGAAGCTAGTCAAGAAGTGACACGAGGCATAAGTGAGCGGCCCAGGTGAGATAAGGGTCATGCAAATCGAGAAGATCCAACGGTAGATTTGAGGAAGATCAACGGTAGAGTAAAATTCTGGGACTATCAATGGTTGTCGTTGTATCGAGGTTGTGAGGTGCCCAAAATGTTATCCCTTGTGACATGGTGACCAAGTGGTGGGACCCGACAAGAGAGTGGCTAAGGCGAGTTAAAGGTTGAGCAAATCGCAGATGATCGGACGATGATCACAGAAGATCCAACGGTGGTTGCTAGGTCACGATGGAAAATTGCTCATTAGACTTTCCATCACGACCTAGCGATAAAGAAGAGCTTCATTTTGGGCAGTTAGTAAGGTCGTGCTAAGGTGGCAGGGCAGGGATTCTAGAGCCAATCAGGGGGTGCCACATGGTGGAGCCGCATTAGTGGAGTCGTTGGTTTATCAGGAGATCGAAGCAATGCTTTTGTGGTCTTTCCGATGGTCAATGGAGTAGAGACCGACTACGGGTGTGCGCTCAAATCGGAGTCCAAAAGATAAACACTTGGACATTGAAGATGGTCTTGTCGGTGTATATGAATACGAATCGACCCGACTTCCTAGTGCATGTGGGATATTGTGTTTCTCATGAATGCAGACCGATGCAGATGGTTAGACTTCGTATGAACTGTCGACAATCTGATAAATGAAGCCATTGGATAACTATGGTGAATGTAACTGACAACATGTACCGATTGTAGTGTCCAGTTCGTGAGAATCTAAGAACGAATACCTATAGTTGCAGACTGAAACTTTATAGTAAATTCAATTACTAAAAATAAAGTGTTTCAACTGTTGGTGGTGGGTTTTTTCTCGAAAGGGTTTTCCCACGTAATTCTTGGTGTTCTATCTTTGTGTTGATTCTATGTGTTTTGTCTATGTTATTCTTAACATTCTGTAAAAGTTATAAACGACATTCATGCATGATCTTCCCTGTTAATTGACATTAGGAAGGCGTTTCCACACTGTGCTTTCCTTACATATATTACATTTATATTGTTCAAGTGGGAATTAAGAAGTCGTGAATAGTGAATTGTTTAATTTTTTCCTTTTAAATTAAATATTGGAGCACACTCAAATATTAGCTAGATCTTAAGGTTGAAATAGATATTTTTATATTAGCTAGATCTTGTGGTTGAAATAGATATTTTGTTATTTGATTACATTGCGGGTTTTACCTCTCATTTATAAATAGTCAGCATAGACATATTTTCATTGTGAGGCTGCTTGGTTGTTTTCCCCCTTGGGCAAAATATCTTGTTTCATTCTTAATTGTTGAAGTTTTAATCTCATTCTTTCCATTTCTTTATTTTCTACTTCTCTATTTTCTCTTCTCCTAGTTGGGCCTCTACTATAAAGATGTAGACGCTCTTACTTCATTAAAAGAATGAATACTCTTTATTCTTCAAACAAATCTATAATTCATTAGCAGAGAGGTTGCAATCTCTAAAAATCAGCATCATTCTTTTTTTTTTAAATAATTAGGATGTCGAAATTCCAACGGTAAAGAATGACACGTTCGATGAGCATGTTAAATGCCCGATGACATTGGCTCATCAAATGGGTGGCAGAAGATAGTTGGAATTTCGATGGTAAAGACTGACATGTCTGACGAGCATGCTATATGCCCGATGACATTGGCTCGTCGGATGGGTGGTAGAATACCATCGAAATTCCAATGGGAAAGACTAACACGTCCGATGGGCATGCTATATGCCTGACGACATTGGCTCATCGGAATGGAGGTCATGCTCACTATCAGAGGTGTCCTAGTGTCTGTCAAAATTTTGACAGCCTCAACTAATGGCGAAACATCCGACAACAAGTTTTCGATGATGTTTTTTGTCGTTTGTCCGACGAAATGAAGTAAAAAATCCAACGAATTACCGTTGGAATTCAACCCCAAATGTACTAGTGACAAAAAAGGCACATATTTGTTGTTTACTAATTTTTTTTTTTTCACTCCCTCGTATGATAACCCATTAGCATAGTATTGATGACACCTATCCCTAAAGTTTCCCCAATTTGTAATTTGTGTGGAAACGACTTTGGCACCACTAGCTATTGTTTCTAGGATAGTGGCGAGGGATTTATGATGCTCAAGCTCAGATGTTTTCAATTTATTAATTAGTCTATTTATTTTAGACATTTTTTTCCCTAACTAATTAATCAATTGCTCCTGTGTTTCAGGTGTACGGTCAAAAGGAGGAACCAAAGGTGTATCTTGTGGGTTTTCTTTGGGGTTTTAGGAGGTGCATCTTGTTGTTCTTGTTGTGGATTATCAAAATTTGGTTTTTGAAACAAAAAATAAATGAAATTAAATTCAAAACATAAAACAAATTGAATAAACGAGGAAGAAAAACAAATATTAAGAAAAACTAACCTTGATCCATAGCATCTGGAGGAGAAACGAGGCAGCCCGTTCGCAGTTTCGTGGAGGAAATAGAGGAAAAAACGTTGTGGTCACGGGAAAATAAGACCCAGTTTTTTTTTTTAAAACTTTTTTTGACAGGTACCGCATACATGGTTCTTTAGGGCTTAGGAGCGCGTATGCGCTCACTTTCCTAAAAGCAACACGTATGCACTCACTTTCCTAAAAGCAGCACGTACGTGCTCACTTTCCTAAAGATAACCCGTACGCGCTATCTTTTTTAGGCTTGGGAACAATAAACGTAAGCGCATACGGGGTTATTCCAAATTTTAGAACCGCGTAAGCGCTGCTTGTTTTTTCATGTTTTTTTTTGGGTGGTGTCCACTTTTCTGACCACCATCTTTGTGCACATACCCGCCTATGAAGAGTTGTGTTGAAGCCCTAGGTTATACACGACCTCCTAGTCAAGTTAATCATTCCATTTCTTTGACTACTCCTATGGTTGATGCTCCCGCATTTACATCAAACATCACAACTACCTCTACACAAAATGTTATACCTATGAATGTTAGTCAAGGGTGTTGGCATTACAGTAAGAAAGATTGTTGATATTCAATAAGGATATTGAGAAGGTTGTTGAAGATTATTGATATAACTAAAGAAGGATGATAACTATCTTTATAACATTATTTTGTCATTGATGTCAAGAAATTGATTATCTAATTCAGTATGATGTTGCCATATCTTGAGAAGATTGATTAGAAGAGAATTAAGATGTCAGTAAAAGACACATAAAGAATGTGATGAATAAAGGGAGGAATAAGTTATTCAATGGGCAACTATTATCGAGTTAGACAATGATGAGATCATGATGTTTAGATTGTTTTGATATCCTACATATGTTGTTGATTGTAAGGTTAATACTATACTATGCAACCGAGCAATGAACCTAGTCGGTAAACCCTAAGGAACCTAGTCAATAAACCCTAAGGTTATCGATATCGGTTAATGAAGGCAAAATGTCTACTGAGTAAAGTTTAGTATTTACCAAGTTGCAACCGAGTTATGACAGTGCGCATGGGATGGATAAAAGCATTATTTAATGAAGGACAATGATTAGCTAGAGATGTATACATGATTGGTATGTCGTGTATGAAGTTTGTTAAGGATCTATGGCAAAGGAAAATCGGCAAGAAGATCTACAGCATAGATTGAACCGCAATAACCTTATGCAAGTTCCAATAAGGGAATGCAAGTCCCGAGGTAAGCTAAAACGTTTTTAGATCGGAAGGATACATTGAACCTGGTCAAGTTTGAAGATCTAATGGCTAAGATTGATCGTGGGAAATGTGATCAAGGAGATTTAGCAGTTAGCAATTGTTTATAAATAAGAAATTGTTAATAAACAATCTATGCAGGCAAGTGTATGCACAGGGATGCTACATAGTGATTACCGAGCACAGAAGCTTGAAGACCTATTTGAATAACAGAGTAGAAAGCCCAGCAGAGGGACAAGATAAGTCCTATGACTAGATTGTTTTGAGCAAATAAGAATCTGCTTTAGCATTTTAGATGTGAAGTTGCAAATAGATTTTTATTACTGTTATTTTGTAAGTGACAGAAAATCTCTTAACCAAGTGGACTTAACAATCTTATATGTAAACCCTCTGGCAAGGTAACATTCTAAGTGAGTGTTTGAAATCCTTTAACAAGGTCACTTCTAACAAAGTGAAGATCCTAACAGATCCAAGGGAAATCCCTTAACCGGGTCACATCTAGCAATGTGTTTGTAATCTTTAACAGGATTTGCTTTTAACCGAGCATACTCTAGAAGAGTATATTTCTTAGTGGGTCTGAAATCCCACAGTAGTTTTTCCCTATTTGGGTTTCCACTATAAATCTAGTGTTATGAGTGTTATTATGATCATGTGTTCATAAGTTTGCAGGTTTAGCAGTTTTTGGTTAAGTTGCTGAAGTATAAGTTACCGAGGTTGAATCTGTTGATTTTATGGAAGTTTAAGTTTGTATGATTCACCCCCCCCCCCCCCCCTCTCATCTTGTTAGCTATTAGCATCAGCTCTTTACATTAAGTATCAGAACTAACAAAGGGGGCAACTACTCTTCTTTCATTTTCCCTACCATGAGTCTTCCCTTTGTTACCCAATCTTCTCCTATATCTATGAATGTTAGTCAAGGGGTGTAGTGCCACTCCCTGATTCTTTTTTTTTTTTTGATAAGATGTGATAGATATTTATGGATTTGTTTATATTGATTTTCTCTTTGATGATTAGTAGATTCATTATGATTATCCAAATAATATTAATTTTATACTTTGGACCAGTTAATGATAATTAGTTTCGTGATATTTACTGATTAGGAGATAAGGTTCATGATTATTGTTTATGATGATTTATCTTGTGCTAACCCTAATTTGATATTTACATTAGATAAGAATGTTGTTTATGTTATTCATTATGTTATGTCTTTGTTGTGGTGTTTTATTGTGGTTGTGGAAGGAACAATGTCATACCACTCATTGCGAGCGGGGTGTGTTGTTGTGATTCTCTTTCCATCAGTGTGTCTACTCCGTGACTGTATATATATGTTGTTTAAAGACATTTGGTGTTATGCAAGATTGTAGGTACTAGACATCGACTCCACCTAGCTTCACAAGTCTGAGTGTGTCTCTAATCCCAATGGCAAGTTGAAAACGGAGAATGATATAATGTCCTATCACATTCTAGGCCTAGTCGATACCTTGTCAGTTCTAGTATTTTGTTTAAGTTGTCAGGTGATGTTTATTTAATTATTATGTGGGTTGGTTTTATTATGGTAATTAATTATTTAAAATGTGTGGTTAAGAAATAACATTTATTGTGAGTTTATAATATATTAATAATTAAATTATGGGATATATTATTAGAGCATTTATAATTATGCATGAAAAATTATTTATTATATCTTAAATGATTTGTGGTAGATATTATTGGTAATTGATTTATTTAAGTATTTATGATTATATATGGATTTAATTATTCATTCATTTATTTATCTCTTTAATTGATTATTATTTATTATTATTGTGCACGGGATATTTTATGGTGGAGATTATTTTTAGTGAAAATTATATATTACTTTTTCTTGGTGGGACTAGTTGTTTTATTATATTTATTTGGAAATGAGCCATTCATTGTGAGAATTCTTTATTTATGGAAATTAATTATTATTATTTTATTATCTAGTTAACTGGGTGTAACCACTAGTTCTGTTTTAGTGGATTATTTATTTGGAATTAATTATTTATTATTTCTTGGTTGTCAAGAAAGAGTTATTTATCTATTGAGTATTTGTAATTGATGACTTATTAATTATTTTTGTAAGGATTATTTATTATTATCTCTGATTTAAAATGATTTATGATTTATGATTTATTGTTTATTGTTTTATTTATTATTTATTGTTTAATATTTATTGTTTATTATTTACTGTTTATTAGTTATCGTTTATTATTTATAGTTTGTTATTTATTGTTTTTCATTAACTGTTTATTATTTATTTATTCTTTTTGAGTGATTTATTATTCTAAAATGATTTATGATTTATTATTTTACAAATTACTGTTTTATAGAGATTTTATTTTGATAATTAATTTAATATTCTGTATTTATTTTTGTTTTGTTTTATTTGTTAATTGGGATTTTGATTGATTATTTTATTTGGAGCTTTTTATTTAATTGCTAATTAATTATTTTTTCTTTTATCTGGCTTTATTTATTTATCAGGAGTTTTATTTAGTTAATTGTTCTTTTGATCTTTTTCCTTTTGAAGGTGGAATTGGAGTGAGCTATATGCTTTGCATTGAAATTGCCAATTGTGTTTTGTGGATGGAGGATTTTATTTTTAAGATTTTTGCTTTATGTTTTGTTAGGGATTTTTGAATTTTTTTAAGAAGAGTTTTGCATTATCATTGTGTTGGCAAAAGTTTTGGAAGAAGTTTTACATTGTTGTTGATTTGGAGAACTTTTGGTGAATTTGGAAGGAGAATTTCTCTTGGGTTTTGAAGAGATTTTTTTTGCAATTGTTCATTATGGACTGCGTATTGGGAGATTTCTTTGTGGTTGTGGATTGTTTTGACATCTTTTGGATTGTGGATTCACACTTAATTCTTCTTTTAGTTTTTAGACCTTTTTTCTAAATTCCAAGTTGGAGAATTTCTTGCCTTTGCAATTAATTTTATATTCTTGATTTTTGAAAAGGAAAGATTATTTACTTTGTGTCTGCAAATTATTTTCTAGCATTTTAGGGAGAGTTAGATATATTATTCTTATCAATATTATTATAATTATAATTTTCTATCACTGTGTATATGGGAATTCGGGGATTTGTTGGGACTTAATTCTTGTGCATTTTAAAAAGCATATTGGCTCCAAAGCTAGCTGAAACCACCTCATGTTTTGTGTTTTGTGATCATTATCCTTTGATTTTTCCTCTCTTGGGGCTAAATTTTTATGATATCGTGCTTGTTTTTTTTGTTGTATGTCATGCCCAAAATTTAGGGCAAGAACGAGATAATTTTTTTTTTTTAAACATAACTTTTAAAAGCATTAAATCGATAAATATAACTACAACATGTATTGTCATAGCTATGTTTAGAGTTGACTAAGTAATCAAAATTAATAAAATAAAAGTGGAGTTCTAATGAATAGTTTTAAGAGTGACTTTAACCTACTTGTCAATAATTAAATAGTGAAATTAACTGGGTCAACTAAAAGGTCGATCATAACTGCAAATGCCTATTTTTCTTATAGAGTTTAACCACATGCATCCACGTCTAGGTGAGTTAAAAATTGAACCCTTTAGCCCAGCAAACCACCTTGAATGTTAACTTCCCTAGTTGTTTAATATCCTAACACCCTAATTTGTTTAATTTAATAAAATCTACTGATTTCAATTTGTAAATATCTCATTTCATTTAGATTCACAATTAAATATTAACTGTAGTAAAATTTTCAATTCACAACATCCCAATCAAATAAATATTTAACCTCGTTAATATGTTATTTATGACATCTCAATATTTATAAATAAAAATAAAGAATAAATATTAATCCCTCTTAATATTTATTTCGTAATCATTTTAAATTATAAAAGGATAAACATTAACCCCATTAATATTTATTTCATAATCATCTCCACCAATTTGTTCATATACCTATTTTCAACCATATAATAATATAACAATTTTATATATGTGTGTGTGTGTGTGTGTGTATTAAATTCTTCTAAGGTATTGCCCATGCAACCCTAACCCTTTTCTTTTCTTTATTATAAAATGGGCTCTTCTATTATTTTGTTATATTCTTTTTTTTTTCTACACATTTTTACCCTAACCCTACCCAGGCTAAGGTTTTCTTTTTTTTTCTTTCTTGCTTGAATTGGGACTGTGCAGGGACGAATGGGAGGCGGCCATGGAAAATGGTGGTGGAGGGCAGAGTTGTTGAGGGGTGCGGTGGTGAGCGGCGCGGCCAAGGCCGTCCACTGTGCAAGGCACAGTGTTCGGCCCGGCCGAACCACTGTGTACTACACAGTGTTCCACCCTGCCGACCACTGTGCACTGCACAGTGCTCGGCCCGTCGACCCACTGTGCATTGCACAGCGGCCGGCCCCGCCGACCCACTGTGTTTTGCACAGTGGTAGGCCCGCCATCCACTGTGCATTGCACAGTGGGTTCGGCCCGAGCTGACCCCCGCCCTGAGGTAAGTTTTCTTTTTTGGTTTCTTTTCTTTTTTGTTTATTAAAATAAAAATAAATTATATATAGATATATATATTTACATATATATGTTTTAAATATTTCTATATATATATATATATGGGTTCAAATATATATATATATATATATATATATATATATATATATATAATTTAGACAATGAGTTTATTTTCTTTTTTTTTGTTTATTGTTAAGAATATTTTCCTTTACTCATAATTATAGGCATGCAATTTTTGTTTATATGTGTGTGTGTGTGTGTGTGTGTGTGTGTGTGTGTGTGTGTGTGTGTGTGTGTGTGTGTGTGTTGTAGCTAGGGTATAAATTTTCTATGCAATAATTATACAGGTGTTTTATTTCTATCTTCAGCTATATAAATGACTAGATTTAATAGTTTTACCAGCAACTAAATAAATCTAGATTTTAATTAAATAAAAACTATAATATATTGTGATTATCATTTTTTGAAATAAATAAAATTGACAGACTTTGCAAAAATCTACAGCAACTATTTAAATGACAGATTTGGATTATCTTATGCATAAAGTAACTGACTGATTTTAGTTAATTTCACATAGCAACTGTAAAAAATTAAATTTACATTGACTAGATAAACTATCTATCTTAGTTACTAATTTCTGAAATAAACGAAAAGACAATTTCCATAACTATAATGTACTAAATTGCATTTACAGAAAACAGAATTAAATGATTTATATGCAGCCTACAATATGCATGCAACTCTAACCTATTTATTTCATTTTTATTTTATTTTGAATGCATAAGAATAAAATAACTTTCTTGCTTTGCAATTTATTATAAACACATCAAATATAATATTTTGAAATTTGGAAAAAAACTAATTTAGGAATACTCATTTCTTTTCTGCATTGAATAGCATACTACAATAATACAACTTTTAAAGAACGTATTTCAAAAAACACTATTGTCACTTTACAATGGGTCTCTCATTTCTATTAAATGAGGATATTTATTTTTTTAAATAATAATTACATTTACAAATAATTTCCTACAATAAATAACTCTTGCAACCTTCCACTTGTCCTATTATTTTCTTCCGACAATCCTGCATTTTAAATCAAAACTATGACCATGGAGTGCTCACCTCCCAGACTAGGCTAACTGGTAGCCACCCCTGAGCTCAGAGAACCAAGCCCTAGATAGGTAACAAACATGCAAACACAAAAGATAGAATAGACACAAACTAAAACACATCCCAACCCAGGCTACACTGCACCACACATTGTGATGTCCTTTTTAAGGGTGGTAGTGGACCAAGTACCCTGAGGAGAATTGCAAGTATGGAAAAACATGTAGCCACCTCATGGCAAACCAAATACATCAAGTATAGCAACCCCCTACTACTTATGCCGCCCCAAGGCTTTCATGCCTTATTTCCCTCTTTATGACCCCCAATGCATAAACAAGCCATGCAGCAAGGGTCACACAAAATCCCTTGTGATCGCTCTCATAACGAGAGTCTCTCACTTGAGGGTTGTCACTTCTACCACCCACAAGATCCTCCTCTCTCCCAAGAGTAGGAGGTCTTGATTACTCCCAAAAACACATACAAGGTATAAACACAAAATACCAAATGAATTTCCAAGAGAACATGCACGGAAACTAGTCTTTTACACAAACATTACTTTCAAAATACATGCAATAATAAATCCATTATAAGAAAGATACAACCAACCTTAATCTGCCCAAAGGTATGCTAGTTTTGTTGAGGATGAGCAGCCCAATTCCACGGTTCTTCTCCTCCTACCCTTAGCCAAAATTCTCAAACCAAATTCTATCTTTTTCTTTTCAAAATTTTCTTGTCTCCAAAAATGGAGAGTGGGTAATTACCCACAAATTTTCTAATTCTTGCTTAAGAAGCCCATTGTGAGAGTTCTCACCAGATTCTAAAAACTAAAAAGGAAGGTAAGGTAAAATGGAAAGGGAACTCTCATTCCAAAAGGAAAGTTTACAACTAGGTTCAAGTCTTCTAATTTCAATTTTCGCACAACTTAGAAAAGTCACTTTTTAGGGTGTCTAAAAAGTCACATGGGAGTAGAAACTTGCCTAAAATTACCCCTAACCCTTAGGTATACCTTATGGGCTTTAGGAAACCCTTTTAAACTACCCCTAGGTGTCCATTTAACCCCTTTGAAGTTTATTTTCGGGTCAAACCTATGTTGACCATCCCAAATATTCTTTACCCAAGGCATTTATGGAATCTCATTACATTAATTGGAAAAAACCATAGTTAAACAATTCCCACCAAGAGACAAATTTAAAAATTCAAACATAAATCCACACATGTCAAGTGACACAAAGAGAATACTTTTACAAATTTATACATGAAATCATGTCTCTTGTGGATTTTACATAAATCAATTAAATAACACGTAACACAGTGCATCATTTACTATTACGAACAAAATACAACACAAATGGGGTGTTGTCTCTCCAAATAGACAAACCCTGGCTTTACGAATATACGTAGGTCTAAGTTTGGTTCTCCATAATATTTCCATGGTCACATGGATAACTTCCTGCGCATCTCAATTTACACATTAGTAGCTTCAAGTAACCTCATATAATATAAATCACAAGAATAATAATACACATCAACACTTGCATACAATTTACATCTGAACAATTTAATACATCATATTTCTATCATCATAGTAAAGTCCTGCAAATTCAATAACGACATTTATCACCGCAAATTCATCCTATTCAAAAATCATGTAGTGTTCTATATCATAAAGCATATAAATAAAGCATCAACATATAGCAATGTTATCCAAATCATGGAATCATATAAGTTCTAAATCCATAATGCATAAAAAAATAAAGCATCCATAATAGTCTCATCATAAAAACCACTGAAATGTCAGGCTGAGTCGAGGTGGGGCCTCACACCCTCCCCCTCTAGGCATGAACTTCCTCCTAGAGTTCATCAAAGAGGTGGGGGTACTCTGATCTCATACATGTTGCGTCCTCCCATGAAGCTGTAACCTCATCATAGCAATCCCACTGGACCCTAACCTGGTCCAGCTCTCGACCTCGAATGGCTAGCGTTCGGCGTGCCAAAATGCGAATGGGCTCCAAAGCTAGCTACCCGTCTGACTCCACCTACAAGGCATCCCAATCTAAAATATGAGACTCATCATAGATAAATTTTCTTAAGACTGATACATGAAACACATCGTGCATGCATGACAGGCTAGGTGGCAATGCTAAACGGTAGGCAACTGGGCCTATCCTCTCAAGGATCTCAAAAGGTCCTACAAAGTGAGGTGCGAGCTTAGAACCCTTTCCGTAACGGATTGGACTCTTATGCGGATGCACTCTCAAGAAGACTCTGTCTCCAACCAAGTAGCTACGATCTATCCTCTTCGCATAAGCATATTTCTTCGGTCTATCCTGAGCCTCTCTAAGATGCTGCCTAATCAAATCCACCTGCTATTCCATATCGTGAACTATCTCAGGACCAATAGCAACTTTGTCCTCTATACGATCCCAACTCAATGGTGTCCTACAAGGCCTGTCGTATAATGTCTGGTAGGGTGGCATCCCCAAGGAAGTGTGATGCCCATTGTTATAGGCAAAATCCACTAAGGGAAGGTACTCTTCCCATCTGGTCTGATGATCCATGGCATACATGTGAAGCATATCCTCTAACACCTGATTAACCCTCTCTGTCTGACCATCCATTTCTGGGTGATAGGCTGTACTGAAATTGAGCTTAGTGCCCATAGTTGCCTGTAATGACTTCCAAAAGGAAGAAGTGAAGAGGGAATCTCTATCAAAAATAATCTTGTGTGGCATGCCATGAAGTCTGACAATGTCTCGCAAGAACACCTATGCTACTGCTGGTGCTGTGAAGGTAGTCCGAACTAGTGAAAAGTGAGCCACTTTGGTCAACTTGTCAACTGTCACCAAGATGGCATCATGGCGACGAGAAGACATAGGAAAACCAATGATGAAATCCATGGATATAGTATCCCACTTCCACTCTGGTATAGCATGAGACTGGAGCAACCCCCCTAGATGGCGGTGCTCCACCTTTACTCTCTAACACTCGAGGCATCGAGCTACTATCTCGGCAATGAGCTACCACATTCCTGGCCAATGATATAACTGCCTCAAATCAGCATGCAACTTTTTAACTCTGAGATGCGCTGCATAAGGAGCTCTATGAGCCTCCGTGACAATGAACTCTTGCAATCCCCCAGAGGAAGGTACATAGATGCGCCCTCTATGGCGTAATAGTCCATTGGACTCCAAAGAATAATCCACATATTTCCCCTCTAGAGTAACCTGAGATCGTATCACCTGACAAACCTCTGCATACCATCCATCCTCTAGCAAATGTTGTAGTATACGATCTCTCAAATTTGTGCCCATAGATATGGTGTAAACCTAGTGACATCTCCTACTCAAAGCATCTGCGACTATGTTTTCCTTTCCTTTGATGTAGTGAATGTCAAAATCATATTCGCACAAGAACTCCATCCATCTCCTCTGACGTGCATTAAGGTTCGGCTGAGTGAAAATGTACTGAAGACTCTGATGATCTGAATGCAGCTCGAAGTGATGACCTAAAAGGAAGTGTCTCCACCTCACAAGTGCATGCACTACTGTTGCGAGCTCAAGTTCATGAGTAGGATAATTAAGTTCATGAGTCTTAAGTTTCCTAGACTCGAAAGTTATAGCCCTACCATCCTACATAAGAACTGCTCCTAAACCCTCTAGTGAAGCATTTGTACAAACCATGAAGTCAGCTGAGGGATCTTGTACAACAAGAATAGGAGCACTAGTAAGTGCCTTCTTGAATTCCTGAAAGGCCTTCTCGCACTTCTCTGTCCACTCAAATTTCTTCCCTTTACGCTGAAGAGAAGTAATAGGATGTGTGACTCTGGAGAATCCCTCAACAAAACATCGGTAATAACCTGCTAAGCCCATGAAGCTCCTGACCTCTGTCACACTGGTTGGCATTGGCTAATCCATAATAACCCTGATCTTTGATGGTTCAACTGAGATCCCATCACCGGAAATAACATGCCCAAGGTACTTGACTTCTGATCAAAAGAAAGCACACTTTGACAAACTGCCAAACAACTGGTTATCCTGCAAACACTGCAATACCTATTTCAGGTGCTCCTCATGCTCCTTCTCATTCTGAGAATATATTAGTATATCATCGAGGAACATAATTACAAAACGGTCTAGAAATGTATGGAATAACCCATTCATGAGGCTCATAAAAACAACTAGGACATTCGTAAGACCGAATGGAACCACGGTGAACTCATAGTGACCATATCTAGTGTGAAATGTGGTCTTGTGGATATCACTTTCCACTATTATCAGTTGATGGTACCCTGACTTCAGATCAATTTTGGAAAAGACTTTGGCACCCTGAAGTTGGTCGAATAAATCATCAATTCTGGGCAAAGGTTATCAGTTTTTGATGGTTACTTTATTTAACTGTCGATAATCCATACATAATCAGAGAGATCTGTCCTTCTTCTTAACAAAGATGACTAGTGCTCCCCAAGGGGATACACTAGGACGAATATGACCCTTCTCAAGGAGTTCCTCAAGCTGTATTTTGAGCTCATTAAACTCATTTGTGGTCATCCTATGAGGTGCTCTGGAAACTGGCTCGGCTCCTGGTACAAGGTCTATATGAAAGTCAATCTCTCTATGGGGCAGCATTCTAGGTAGCTCTGAAGGGAACACATCTGAATATCCCTTAAGGATAGGATGGTCATCAAGAAATGTTTCCTATTCTTCCTCTTCTCCTCTGTCACTGATAGTGATAGAAAAAAGCTGACAACCCTTTCGCATGCTCCGCTTAAGTTGCATTGCGGAGATCATATGAAGAGACACGGGTCTCTGAATCCCTATGATAACTATGGGCGAACCATGATCATCCTCACACTCGATCTTTTTCACGCAGCAATCCATCTTGGCTCTGTGGGCATAAAGCCAATCCATGCCAAGTACAATACCATAAGATCCAAGTGGTGTCACTCTAAGGTCTACTAATGTGGTGGTCTTGCAAATATGCAGCTGACATGCCCTAACCTCTGATTCCACTGACACTCTAGCCCCTGAAGCTAATTCCACTTCCCAACTGACACCCTGTCTAGTTGCCACTAGCCTGCAACGCTCCACAACCAATGGAGATATAAAGGAGTCAGTAGCTCCTGAATCAAACAAAATAGATACATTGTTACCTTTGATCATACCTACAGCCTCGATGATCGTGGCCTGATGCTCAGTCTGGCGGTTGTCAACCACTGCGAATACTCTATGGGACTTGCCCATATCACTAACTGTCAGCTTTGAAGTGGCCATCCACTGATTCCCTGCCATCTGACCCTAAGGGCAATCCCTCGCCATATGCCCCATGGCTCCACATGTAAAGCAAGCACCCCATGCCTGAAACTAGGCGCCCTGGGGCCTAGAGAAAGCTTGTCCTCCTATCCTGTTGGATCCATTGTACCCACCCCTGGAGGACTGTTGAGTCCTCGCCGGAGATGTGTAAGGCACCTATGCTCTCTGATCTCGCCTCTGACCCGGAGACTACCACTGCTTGGGCTTGGTGCCCTGCTGATACTGTGGAGGCTTCTGCCTCTGGTTCTGTGGTGTCTGTTGCGGAGGAGGGGGTTTGGAGAACCCCTGTGTGTTTCGGTTATTTCCCTTCCAATGTGGTTTCTGGAATCCATAGGTGTGGGGTGTGGGGTTTCGGTTCTGAAACCGATCCCTAGTGTCCTGTGGTCTGACCTGAATTTCCTCGGCTATCAGTGCCTTCTCCATGGCAACCCGAAGGCTCTTTGGAGTGAACATCCTCACTGACCTGGCTATATTGGCATTTAACCCTCTGATGAAGCGGTTAACGAGAAGTTTCTTGTCCTTTAAATAATCCACGTAAGGCAAGAGCTCAAAGAATTTGCTCTCATATTGGGTTACTGATAAGCCCTTTTGTTGGAGGTCGTGAAACTCATCTATCTGATGCTATCTGAAATGTTCTGATAGGTACCTCTCTCTAAACCTCTTTGTGAATATCTCCCAAGTGAGAGTATCAGGAACTAATCTGCATTTGTACTCCTCCTGTCTCCACCATGTGGAGGTCGTTCCTCTCAGTAGATGGACTGCAACACGTGCTTTTAGGTTGCTCTCGTAAGAGCACAATGCAAAGCACCTCTCAAGGCTCAAAAGCCATGCCTCAGCTTCTACCTCGTCGATAGAGCCCCCAAAAGACGGTGGCTGGAGGCACATGACCTCCCTGATAAGATCCCCTGGATCCCAACGAGCTCTCTCAAAATAAAATGGCTCCACCAGTGGAGGTGGTCCTGGTATGTGCACAGATTCTAGCTCATTTCCACCCTGACTCTCTACAGGAATAGGAGTTGGGCTCCTACTTCGTTCCCTCTCAACTGATCTATGACTCCTAGAGTCCTGATTTCTAACCTGAGGGTTCTCTGCTGGAATCCTTTCCTGAACTATGCCAATTAGGTTCTGGATTACTTCTAAGAGGTTTCGGTTAGGATCATTTGGCTGTTCGGGAGGTGCTTTTGGGTTCTCTTCTGGAACTGATTCCTCCCTAGCTACCTCTTCACGTGCTATGCGCACACGCCTAAGACCCCTTCCACCCTTGCAAGCTTGTCACGTCGTCGGAGGCATCCTAAGAGGAAAATAAAATAAAATAAATTAAATAACTAATTTCTTTTAGAAAAATATTTAATTAATTAAATTTAAATATCCTATAAAAATCAATATAATAAAATAAATTTAAATAATCTAAAGCGAAACGTAAGTGGAGTAAGGTTCCTAGTGTGGGAACCTTGCTCTGATACCAAAATGTCATGCCCAAAATTTAGGGCAAGAACGGGATAATTTTTTTTTAAAACATAGCTTTTAAAAGCATTAAATCGACAAATATAACTACAACATGTATTGTCATAGCTATGTTTAGAGTTGACTAAGTAATCAAAATTAATAAAATAAAAGTGGAGTTCTAATGAATAGTTTTAAGAGTGACTTTAACCTACTTGTCAATAATTAAATAGTGAAATTAATTGGGTCAACTAAAAGGTCGATCATAATTGCAAATGCCTATTTTTCTTATAGAGTTTAACCACATGCATCCACATCTAGGTGAGCTAAAAATTGAACCCTTTAGCCCAGCAAACCACCTCGAATGTTAACTTCCCTAGTTGTTTAATATCCTAACACCCTAATTTGTTTAATTTAATAAAATCTACCTATTTCAATTTGTAAATATCTCATTTCATTTAGATTCACAATTAAATATTAACTGCAGTAAAATTTCCAATTCATAACATCCCAATCAAATAAATATTTAACCTCGTTAATATTTTATTTATGACATCTCAATATTTATAAATAAAAATAAAGAATAAATATTAATCCCTCTTAATATTTATTTCCTAATCATTTTAAATTATAAAAGGATAAACATTAACCCCATTAATATTTATTTCATAATCATCGCCACCAATTTGTTCATATACCTATTTTCAACCATATAATAATATAACAATTTGATATATATATCACAATATTATATATATATATATATATAGTAAATTCTTCTAAGGTATTGCCCATGCAACCCTAACCCTTTTCTTTTCTTTATTATAAAATGGGCTCTTCTATTATTTTGTTATATTCTTTTTTTTTTCTACACATTTTTACCCTAACCCTATCCGGGCTAGGGTTTTCTTTTTTTTTTCTTTCTTGCTTGAATCAGGACTGTGCAAGGCCGAACGGGAGGTGGCCATGGCAAATGGCAGTGGAGGGCGGAGTTGTTGAGGGGGGCGGCAGTGAGCGGCACGGCCAAGGCCGCCCACTGTGCAAGGCACAGTGTTCGGCCTGGCCGAGCCACTGTGCACTGCACAGTGTTCAGCCCTGCCGACCACTATGCACTGCACAGTGCTCGGCCCGCCAACCCACTGTGCATTGCATAGCGGCTGGCCCCGCTGACCCATTGTGTTTTACATAGTGGTAGGCCCGTCGTCCACTATGCATTGCACAGTGGGTTCAACCCGGGCCGACCCCCGCCCCGAGGTAAGTTTTCTTTTTTGGTTTTTTTTTTTGTTTATTAAAATAAAAATAAATTATATATATATATATATATATATATATATTTACATATATATTTACATATATATCTTTTAAATATTTCTATATATATATTTGGGTTCAAATTTATATATATACATAATTTAGACAATGAGTTTATTTTCTTTTTTTTTGTTTATTGTTAAGAATACTTTCCTTTACTCATAATTATAGGCATGCAATTTTTGTTTATATATATTTATTTTTATATAAATATGTATATATACGTATGTAATTATATATATACTTGAATATAAATATGTGTTGTAGCTAGGGTATAAATTTTCTATGCAATAATTATACAGGTGTTTTATTTCTACCTTCAGCTATATAAATGACTAGATTTAATAGTTTTACCAACAACTAAATAAATCTAGATTTTAATTAAATAAAAACTATAATAGATTGTGATTATCATTTTCTGAAATAAATAAAATTGACAGACTTTGCAAAAATCTACAGCAACTATTTAAATGACAGATTTGGATTATCTTATGCATAAAGTAACTGGCTGATTTTAGTTAATTTCACACATCAACTGTAAAAAGTTAAATTTATATTGACTAGATAAACTATCTATCTTAGTTACTAATTTCTGAAATAAACGAAAAGACAATTTCCAGAACTATAATGTACTAAACTGCATTTACGGAAAACAGAATTAAATGATTTAAATGCAGCCTACAATATGCATACAACTCTAATCTATTTATTTCCTTTTTATTTTATTTTGAATGCATAAGAATAAAATAACTTTCTTGCTTTGCAATTTATTATAAACACATCAGATATAATATTTTGAACTTTGGAAAAAACCTAATTTAGGAATACTCATTTATTTTCTACATTGAATAGCATACTACAATAATACAACTTTTAAAGAACGTATTTCAAAAAACACTATTGTCACTTTACAATGGGTCTCTCATTTCTATTAAATGAGCATATTATTTTTTTTAAATAATAATTACATTTACAAATAATTTCCTGCAATAAATAACTCCTGCAACCTTCCGCTTGTCCTATTATTTTCTTCCGAGAATCCTACATTTTAAATCAAAACTATGACCATGGAGTGCTCACCTCCCAGTCTAGGCTAACTGGTAGCCACCCCCGAGCTCGGAGAAACAAGCCCTAGATAGGTAAAAAAAATGCAAACACAAAAGACAGAATACACACAAACTAAAACACATCCCAACCCAGGCTACACTGCACCACACATTGTGATGTCCTTTTTAAGGGTGGTAGTGGACCAAGTACTCTGAGGAGAACTACAAGTATGGAAAAACATGTAGCCACCTCATGGCAAACCAAATACATCAAGTATAGCAACCCCTTATTCCTTATGCCCCCCCAAGGCTTTCATTCCTTATTTCCCTCCTCATGACCCCCAATGCATAAACAAGCCATGCAGCAAGGGTCACACAAAATCCCTTGTGATCGCTCTCATAACGAGAGTCTCTCACTCGAGGGTTGTCACTTCTACCACCCACAAGATCCTCCTCTCTCCCAAGAGTAGGAGGTCTTGATTACTCCCAAAAACACATACAAGGTATAAACACAAAATACCAAATAAATTTCCAAGAGAACATGCACGGAAACTAGTCTTTTACACAAACATTACTTTCAAAACACATGCAATAATAAATCCATTATAAGAAAGATACAACCAACCTTAATCTGCCCAAAGGTATGCTAGATTTGTTGAGAATGAGCAGCCCAATTCCACGGTTCTTCTCCTCCTACCCTTAGCCAAAATTCTCAAACCAAATTCTATCTTTTTCTTTTCAAAATTTTCTTGTCTCCAAAAATGAAGAGTGGGTGATTACCCACAAATTTTCTAATTCTTGCTTAAGAAGCCCATTGTGAGAGTTCTCACCAGTTTCTAAAAACTAAAAAGGAAGGTAAGGTAAAATGAAAAGGGAACTCTCATTCCAAAAGGAAAGTTTACAACTAGGTTCAAGTCTTCTAATTTCAATTTTTGCACAACTTAGAAAAGTCACTTTTTAGGGTGTCTAAAAGGTCACATGGGAGTAGAAACTTGCCTAAAATTACCCTTAACCCTTAGGTATACCTTATGGGCTTTAGGAAACCCTATTAAACTACCCCTAGGTGTCCATTTAACCCTTTTTTAAACCCCTCTGAAGTTTATTTTCGGGTCAAACCTATGTTGACCATCCCAAAGATTCTTTACCCAAGGCATTTATGGAATCTCATTACATTAATTGGAAAAAACTATAGTTAAACAATTCCCACCAAGAGACAAATTTAAAAATTCAAACATAAATCCACACATGTGTCGAGTGACACAAAGAGAATACTTTTACAAATTTATACATGAAATCGTGTCTCTTGTGGATTTTACATAAATCAATTAAATAACAAGTAACACACATGCATCATTTACTATTACGAACAAAATACAACACAAACGGGGTGTTGTCTCTCTAAATAGACAAACCCTGGCTTTACGAACATACATAGGTCTAGGTTTGGTTCTCCGTAATATTTCCATGGTCACATGGATAACTTCTTACGCATCTCAATTTACACATTAGTAGCTTCAAGTAACCTCATATAATATAAATCACAAGAATAATAATACACATCATCACTTGCATACAATTTACATCTAAATAATTTAATACATCATATTTCTATCATCATAGTGAAGTCCTGGAAATTCAATAACGACATTTATCACTGCAAATACATCCTATTCAAAAATCATGTAGTGTTTTATATCATAAAGCATATAAATAAAGCATCAACATATAGCAATGTTATCCAAATCATGGAATCATATAAGTTCTAAATCCATAATGCATTAAAAAATAAAGCATCCATAATAGTCTCATCATAAAAACCACTGAAATGTCAGACTGAGTCGAGGTGGGGCCTCACAGTGTATCCTACCTTAAAGAAATTTCTCTCGATAAGGCATGCACAATCGCTTTAATGTGGGGGCATAAACTCCGCTCAATGATTCTCTCTCTTGCATATCTTGATACTTAAAGTTACTTATCTTTTTCTTTGTAATTTTTGGCATCTTTCTTTTCATGACTCATATCAAGAGAGCCTTACTAGTTGTAGTCATGGTTCTCTCTTTCTTTCTCATGATATTCCCTTTTACCTTTTCATTGAAGTATAAGATCCTAAAGTCCATCGGGGGCTTGGTGTATCTTGCCTTTTTGACAACTTGGTGAAAGTCTTTCAATATGAACCCTTTGTACTTTATTGAGAGTATGATTGACTTCATACTTTGGTTACAGTGGGGGATAAATGTTGTGTACTAAAAGTGCACCCTTTGCAATTTCGACCATAGTTGGGCCTTCACCTTAGTGTTTGTGCCCCTTCGCCTGATTGAAAACCTGATTATGTTCATGTGCATCACAAACGCTAATTTTTTTTACTTTGCACTTGTTCTGCACCTTGATCCTAGCGTAAAATACAACAGGACCAGGGCGTGGTGCCATGGTCCTCCCTAAGAGGGGTCTAATTTAAACCCTTTTTCCCAATTCAAATTTGAGTGGGATTTTCACCTTTGTGTAGGCTCATGTTGAAAAATTGGTCAATTAACCCAATAGGAAAGTATATAAAGAGGATTTCCCCTCTCATTTGATCATTAGACATATCTATCAAGCATTCAAGAATTCAAGAGCAATTGAGCATTTTCAATCTTCCTTCAAGCCTTGGAGAAACAATAAAGTCAAGGATCAAGCATTGAAGTGGAGAACAACATCTTATTTCATGAAACCCTAATTCCATGTGGAGGTGAGCAAAACTTCACAAGGAGGTATTATCATTTCATTTTCAGTCATAATTCAACATCTCCCTCAAAAGGAGAACATTTCCTTTCAATCATTTCAATTACATTTATCTCAATTTCATGGTTAATTCCAAAACTGGGGTTTGACCAAATGCAAGCCCCTATTCCCAACCTTTTCCCCTTTCTTTCTGTGTGCAAGAAACATGTGTGTGGTTGTACTTTTGGAAATAAGCTTCAGACATAGAGAAAGAAAAACCCTTTTTGACACACAATAAATTTGGAGGACCGAGAGGTAGTGCCACGATCTTTTCTTTTTTGAGCTATTTTCACAGGGAAGATCAGGATCAACTTATATTACTCAGATCTAGGTGCACAACAAAATCTCGCACCTATAGCTTAGTATTTTCTCAGTTTTGTCTTTAATTTCAGCACTTTACCCTAAATCAACATTTCAACTTACAAAAGAGAGAAAAACACATCATAATTAATCTATCCACTTAGTATCCAATCCTTATCTGATTTGTGATTCAATCTAGTGGATTCATCCCCTCTTTTGAATGTAATGTAATCCCCCCTAAAAGTGAAAATTGATTTCATGATTTCTCCTTCCATGTTGCAAATTGCCAAATCAAATTTTCCCCTTTATACTATCACATCAATTTTATCATATGTCACTTGATATAATTACAAAGTATAAATAAATTCTTTAGTTATCACACTAACCATGAAATTTGGATCAATAAGCACTCCTCGAGAAGGTATGCCTTTAATTTTTGCAGTTGTGTAAAATGGGCCATTAGTTGCTTTAATTGTCTCACTAGGATTAAATGTAATGCATGAGTCCTTAGGAGTTTCAGTTTTATCAACAAGGTTTGCCACATTATTAGACTCAAGGCCAACATCATCGAGAGAGAAGTTAAGATGATTAGTCTCAATCACATTAGTTTGATGGGAAGGAAAAGGATCAGTGAAAATTTGAAGGTTTTGATTAGGAGGAGGTACTAATTTGTTTCCTTTTTCATTCACACCAGCCACAGGTATGGTATTGTTATCAATCAAGTCTTGAATCTTACTCCTTAAGGAATAAAACATTTCATTGTCATGACCAGTTTGATGATGGTGTTGACAAAGGGCTTAGGCATCATAGGAAGTTGGCAAAGTCTTAGTTGTGTCAATAGGTATAATAGGGGGAAGTTTCAACACATTCATTTGTAACAATTGTAACATAATACTATGCAAAGATTCATTAAGAGGAGTGATTTTTTTATAAAGTGTTTGGAAAAAGGAGAGCCACCTATTACTGTGGCTACTACATGAGTGTTGTTGTTGTCATTGATTTAATGAATCCCTTATTTAGTTTGAACTCCGCAAATGGTTCTTAAGCACTTTCACTCTTATCACTCAGAGCCATTGAAGATGATTGTTCCAATTGAATCACAATAAGTTGATAATTGTGAAGTATTGTGCACAACTACGTAAAGGAAGTACACTCAGAAGAGTAAGTTTATCCCTAATACCTTTTTTGCAAATTAGAAATGAAAATTCTTTGAATATCTTGATCATGCATAGGAAAAGAGATTTAAGAATATAAATGCTTATATCTACCAATAAAATTAGTCACTCTTTCTTTAACACCTTGTTTACAATGCATCAAATCAGTCAAAGTGATCTTAGGACCAATGTTATTATGAAATTGTTGAAAAGAAGTAATAGAGTGAGGAGGTAAAGAATGCAAAGCTTTATCCCTTAATGTTCTAGTATAAAATTTAGCCAACAATCTTTGGTCATGAGAAAAGTCGCTACACAAAGTTTGAAATGTTTTCACATGAGTCAAGGGATCACCTTTTTCACTATAAAGTTCCAATTGAGGGACTTCCACATGTTTAGGAGGGACCAATCAGACAATGTCATTGGATAATGGGCTCGCTACATTAAATATGGACACATTATACTTAAATTGATTCACATAAGCTATTTATTGTAAGGAAGACACTCTTTGAGCTAGATTATTGATGGTAGCTCTAGCAGAAGGATTGAAATTGGACATGTTGGATTGAGGAGTAACATTTTTTAATGAAGGAAGGGTTTGAGAAGGAGGGATATTGTTGTAGGAAGGAGGTGGAATACTATGATAGGTAGGTATTGGAGATGATTGAGTAACAAATGGAAGACTCATTTGAGGAGAAATGAAAGAATTATGATTAGAGGAGTTGACCCCTTGACTAACACTTGTAAGTATGATATTTTGAGTAGAGGTAGCCATGGCATTGGATGTAAAAGTGGAAACATTAGCCATAGGTGTAGTCAAAGGAATGGAATGATTAACTTGACTAGGAGGTTGTGTATAACAAAGGACTTCAACTAAACTCTTCATAGGCACAATATTAGAATCAACAATATGAGGAATACCACACAAGATATAAACATCGAGTTTATCACTTTGAACCATTATTTTCAATACTTCAATCAATGGGAGAGCCTCACTTTCTAAGTATTACTGACTCATCCTTTATTGAAGATTTTCAAATTAATTGCCAATATTATCCAATTGGTCAATGAAAATCCTAGTCAGTGATTCCTCCACATCATGAGAATTATGGAAAGAATGAGGAAAAATGAGTACATTTGAAGGATTGCTAGAACCACCAACATCCTCATGAAACAATTTATCCAAATTAGGCTCTATCTCCTCGGTAATTAAACCTTGGGAAGACTTAATTCTATAACTTCTTCCCACAAGGATATTATAGGTTAGACTAATAGTAGTAAAACTCA
Source organism: Cryptomeria japonica (assembly GCF_030272615.1). Classification (NCBI taxonomy): domain Eukaryota; kingdom Viridiplantae; phylum Streptophyta; class Pinopsida; order Cupressales; family Cupressaceae; genus Cryptomeria; species Cryptomeria japonica. The sequence goes on from NC_081413.1 coordinate 285,553,467, forward strand.
TGCACTAAGCGAGGGGAATTTGAAATTTGAAATTTGAGATTTGAAATTTTGAAATTTGCAAAGTAATTGAATAATGCAAATTTTTTAGAAAAAAAACCAAATTGATTGAAAAGATAAAGATTAATTGTGAAAATTTATGTGATCCCTAAGAATTTGAAATTTAAAATCAGGGCTTTGACAAAATTACCTCTTAATTTTAAAAATTTGAAATGATCTAAAGGAAATTTAAATTTAAAATTAGGGCCTTGTAAAAAGAATTTCTTAATTTTAAATTTAAAAATAGATCCAAGGTTGATATGATGAATCCGAATTTGGAAAATGCACAAGGTAAATTTAAATTTAAAAATTAGGGCTTTTTTAGTTAACCAATTAATTTTAAAATTTTAATTTTAATTTTGTTTCAAGATTGCAAATTTGAATTTGAAGCCACTCTAAATGATAAATTCAAAATTTAAACAACCCACAAGGTCAATTTCAAAAAATTGAAAATTAGGGCTTTTACAACTAACCACTTAATTTTAAAATTTAAATGTGGAATTTGACTTGCAAGTGAAAATTTAAATTTTGAAATTGAATAACACTTAGATCTAAAATAATCAATCCAAATTATGCAATTCACAAGCTCAATTTTGAAATCACCAAATCAATTTTGTGTAAAAATCCACTGTATTCAAAAGAGGGAAGGAAATCCACTATATTCGGTCACAAATTAGATAAGGACTGAATACTAAATGAATTGAGTTGATTAATAAATGTTTTTCCTCTCTTTTGTAAGTTGAAATGCTGATTTAAGGTAAAGTGCTGAAAAATGAAGATAAAATAAGAAAATAGTGAGCTACAAATGCGTTATTTTTTCGTGCACCTAGATCTGAGTAGTATAGGTTGAGTCGAATCTGACCCTCGAAAAAGCTCCTAAAAAGCCAGGACCATGACGTGGCACCACAATCCTCTAAACTTTGTGCATGTCAAAAAGGGTTGATTTGTCTCTGTGAATGAAGCTTATTCTGAAGAGTACAACTATGTACCTGTTTCTTGCATACATAAAGAAAGGGAAATAGGTTGGGAATAGGGGCTTGTCTTAGGTCAAACCTTGATTTTGGAATTAACCATGAAATTAAAATAGATGTAATTGAAATGACTATATTGAAAGGTTCTCCTTTTGAGGGAGATGTTGAATTATGAGTAAAAATTGAATGATGATACCTCTTTGTGAAATTTTGCTTGCCTCCACATGGAATTATGGTTTCATGAAATATGATGTAGATCTCCACTTCAATACTTGAATCTTGACTTTATTTCTTCTCCAATGCTTGAAGAAAGACTAAAAATGCTTAGTTTCTCATAAATGTTTGAATGCTTGATCTCATGTGTGTGCTCAACACTTCTTGATTCTTCATGATGTTCAAATGAGAGGCAAAATCCTCTTTATATACTTTCGCATCGAGAATATTGGCTAATTTTTTTATATGAGCCAACACACGGGGAGGGGAATCTTGCTTAAATTTAAAATGTTTCATTGGGTTTTGAGGGGCCCCAAATTAGGGTGGACCATGGAGTGGTGACATGGTCCCAATGAGGACCATGGCGTGGCACCATGGTCCTGCCCTATTTTGGGTAGGCTTTAAGGTGCTTTAGGTGGTGCATTTTGAGTTTTATAGCATTTGTGATGTTTATGAGCATAATCAAGTCTTCAATCAAGCCAAGGGGTGCAAACACTAAGGAAAAGACCCAAATACGGTCAAAATTGCAAAGGTGTGCAATTTTATGACCTAATCCCACTCTCATGCACACATTAGAATATGAATCATTCATATCTTGAGATAGAGAACTCTTATTTCTACATCATTGGTTGCATTGGAATCATCATTTAGTCCTCTTTCTTACTAAATGTTCCATGATGCACTTTGATCTTGTATTGAACTTCATTGAGAACATTTTTCATCACTTTTTCTCACAATTCGTCATGGTAAACTGTTGAATATCTAGGGTTCTAAGAGGGGTGGTGAATCAGTTGATAATAATTTTTTCTTTTAACCTTAATATAGAGATCCATAATATTTAAATACAATTAATATAATTTGAAAATGTATGCAAGAATCAAACTAGACACAAGAAATACCACCATTTACGTGGAAAACCCAAGAAGAGAAAAACCATGGAAAATGTTAATTCTCAATATTTAAACACCAATTAAGATGAATTTTACAAAGGGTGGCTCACTGCCAATGTGCTCACTATTGGTGGGCTCACTTCCCTGAAAGGCTCACTGTAGATGGGCTCACTACCGAAGAAGAAAGAAAGACAAAGAGAATCCACCACAAAAAAGTAGTCTTCATTGTCGGACTACTTCCGGTAGTAATCCACAACACTATACTCATAGAATCACTAGATTCTTTGAATCTTACATCTTCAACATAAAAAGCCATATTCCAAGTCATCAAATCAAACTCCTATATATAATGTCTTCGGAAAACATAATTTTGAATGTCGGGTGAGACAAAGATCAAAAATAGGTCTCCACTAAACATTCCAGTGGTGGTAAGAAATGAGAAGTGGACCATATCACATTGTTTCTCATCAAACATATCATCATGCTACATACATCACCAAAGCCAGACCTAAAATGCATCCATGCACTATACAAACTCAATATTTGGTCTAAGACCTTGATCTCTAGATCAATCTGGACCCAAAGATAATGCATAGAAACATCTTTCGAGATACCAAGATGCATCCGATGAAATTGGGAAGCCTCCAACCACACAACATACCTAGATCAAATAATCCTTCTCACTATACCACATCCAAACTTAATCCAGACCAAAATATTTGACATCAATGACAACACATAATGCAATGCTAACAATCTCCCCCTTTGTCATTTATGACAACATCCATCAACAACAACAATATGATGAAAGATCATCCTTGTGCACAACCATCTCTCTCTACCCCTTTGACAACAATGACAAAGGTGGACATAACTCCCCCTAAGAACACACTCTTGCTCCTCCTGAGAGGAAGCACACCAATATCAGTCTAGAAAAGAATATACATGCTGCTCACTAGACCAATGCACACTTGAAATACACATTAGTTGAAACTGGTAGGGGGTGGTACCTCTAAATTTTGTTGGAGATACTCAAAAGTATCTTTCCACAATGCCTTAGTGAAAAAGTCTGCAATATGTTCTTTTGTGGGCACATACTCAAGTCTAACCTCTTTGTCTAGAACTTTTTTCTCTAAAAGTGATACCTGATAGATAAATGCTTTGTTCTGGAATGTTTTACCAGATTATTTGAAATATTTATTGCACTTGTATTATCACACATGATTGGAATTGGGTCATATAATTATACACCAATGTCCTTCAAAGTCTGATTCATCCATAAAATGAGTATAATAGGAAGATTCTACATGTACTATGCTTTTGTTGTAGATAAGGACATAGAATCTTGCTTCTTGCTTGACCGAGCAACTAATTGGGAGCCAAGAAAGAATACTCATCCACTTGTGCTTTTTCTATCATCAACACTTCTAGCCCAGTCTACATCCATGTAAGCTATGAGGTTAAAATCTGAGTTCCTAGGATACCACAAACCAAAATCTTCTATACCTTTGAGATATCTTTAAAAAAATCCTCTTTACTTCCACAACATGTGATTCTTTTGGTTCTTATTGAAACCTCACTACCAAACATACTGCATACATGATATCCAACCTGGTAGCAATGGGATATAATGGTCCTCCAATCATTGACTTGTACTAACTTTCATCTGACTCAGGTGATTTATCATCTTTAGTTAACTTGCATCTGGTAGTCATAGGTGTACATATCGGTTTGGAATTCTCCAATCGACTTCTTCAATAGTTCTTTGACATACTTAGACTGAGAAATGAAAATTCATTTATCATTCTGATTAACTTGCAATCCAAGCAAAAAATTCAACTCAGTAATCATGGACATTTCAAATTCTTTTTGCATCTCAACAGAAAATATTTTGCACATATCTTCATTTCCTCCAAAGATTATATCATCAACATATACTACCACAATTAAAATTTTACCTGAATCTATCTTGAAGTACAAATTACTATCCGCTGAACCCTTCTAAAATCCTTGATCAATTAGATATTTGTCTAGCCTCCCATACCAAGATCTAGGATATTGTTTTAGTCCATAGAAAGCCTTTTTTAATTTGCAAACAATATTTTGATCATCCTTCAACTTTAATCATTTCGGTTGTTCAATGTAAACAGGTGCAGGAGCACCTAAAACATTTTCAAATTTTTATGTAATGGGTTAAGTAGATAGGGTCCAGGCATAAGAAATTCATTATGTGATGTAATAAGGTCCTAAAAGATCGTTTAAAATTTTTTTAGGGTCATTTGGTTTCCAATTGGAAAAGTATGTAAAATGTTGTAAAAGATGTCAAGAAATTATCATGTTGAAAAGTTGTCAAGTTGTCAATTTTGGAAGTTGAAGATTCATGAGTTGTAATTAGGTAGTTGAGAAGTTGGAAGGTGGAAAATATATTTGGTCAAAATTTTAATGTGTTCATATGTTCCCTATAAGGTTGAGCAAAGGGCTGGAAAATGATGTATGTAGCAGAAAATCAATGGGGCTCCTCTGTTTTCTTTTTTTTTTTTCAAACTTTATTTGCTGCTCTACAAACTTTTCACACTTGTATGGCCTGCAAATGAACATGTATGTGTTGGGATTGATGGAGAATTTAATATTATTCCTATTTCACTTTGTCTCATTCATTTTCATTAAGTTTTAAGGGAGTAATGGTCATTTTAGTGCGGACAACCTAGAACCCTGCCTAGGGTTACTTGTTTTGGGAAAAATGCCATAGCTTTTGTTTCCACTGTTAGATCTTTATGTAACTAGGGTGAATTTTTTTTACCTATTTTATCTACAATTTTACTTAAGGGATTGACCTCATGTTGTGTGGGGTGAAATTTATGAATGACAATTCGTTGCATTTCACAGTGAAAATTCTAAGTTTAAGCCCTTGTAGCAGCATTACTAGTCAATTTTCTTGCCATATGTTCCAATGTAACCCACACTCATTTATATATAGGTTGTATAAGAGCCAAATGGGTATCCTAAAATATCTTTACTTTGGTCAGATTCAACCCGTATATTTAATTATGATCAGAAAAACAGTTATGGAGGGCTACAAGGCCAAGATTGAAGAATTGTGAAAAGACACTAAGTCAAAGCCATAAAGGTGAAAGAATCATTCAAAGGTGCTTGAATTGTGATTTTTTGTGGTTTTCCATCTTTCTCTGCATCATAAACCTCTTCTTTCAATTCTCCATTCAGAAATGTTGATTTCACATCCATCTGATAAACTTTGAAGTCCTTGAATGCTACAAATGCGAGGAACATTCAGATTTCCTCCATTCTTGCAACCAAGGCATAAGTCTCATCAAATTCAATTCCTTAAATTTGAGTGTATCCTTTATAAATCAACCTTGGTTTGTTCCTTACAAATTTTCAATCTTCATCCAACTTCTTCCGGATTACCCATTTAGTGTTAATCACATTCTTATCTTCTGGTCTGATAACTAGTTCCCATGTCTGGTTTTTCTCAATCTGATCTAGTTCCTCTTTCATTACCTTCATCAAGTTCTTATCATTACAATATTATTCTATTGTCTTTGGCTCAATTTTAGAGAGTACACATAACAAGACCTTGGTTGTCCATTCTGAGCACCTCTTGGCTGTCCATTCAGAGCATCCCCTTCTTTTCCATTTTGGGAATGGACCCTTGGTTGTCCATTCTAAGAACCTCTCTCATCTAATCTCTTCTTCTTCTCCCACACATTCTTGCCCCTATGAGTGGTAGCATTTCTTTTCCCTCTACCGGTGGAGGGTCTCTTTTGCTATTTCCTCATCTTCCTGCTTCCAATGAGGTTTTTATCTCCCATCTTCCCCTTACCTCTGGGATTTGTATGAAGATTCCTCCTTGTAACATTGATCTTTATTTTTGTCTACAAGTCCACACCATTTGTGGTCAGGTCAACCTTCTTTTGAGGAGCACATCTAACTGGAGAGCTCTGGCCTTTGTTTTCTTCAAGAAGCCACTTAAGTTTTTTGTCTTTTATTTCTAGCTGAGAGGCTAGATCTTCACACCGACATACCTTGGTGTCTTTTGCCAGAGTCTTCAACTCTGAGATGTATTTCTCTAATTCTTCAAGGCATTTTACTAACCGGTTATATTCCACAATAGCAACATTCTTGAATAGCTTGTATTCTCTTTTAACTCTATTGAGTTCTTCAAGTGTATTTACAAACTCTCCTTCAAGGTCAACTTCACCTGCTTCTTCATCATCAAAGGGATCTTGATGGCAAGAGCTATCTGCCATGTCTTCCTCTTCATCATCATCACTGCTCAATACATCTTGTTGAGGAGTGGTGGTTGCACAGCCACTTTCAGATTCTTAAGCTACAAAGAGTTGAGCTCCTTCTTCTTTACTGCGGTGGCTGTAGGAAGATCTATCTTCCTCATCCAGATAAATATGAGATGTATTTCTCATATTTCCTTCAAATGCAGGATCTACTATTGAGGGTTCATTTCCATAATGCTTCTTCAATCTTTCCCATAAGCTCTTTGTTGTTTTACACCTGTCCACCTGTGAAGAGACATCACCTGTGAGTCCACTGAAAATAGCCTTCATGGCTTCTTCATTGCACTAATTTCTTCTTTCTTCTACAAATCCGGTAGGAAGACTAGCCTTTCTAGGGAGACCATCTACTACTGACATCCATACATCAAATCCTAAAGAGGATAGGAAAAGTTCCATTCGGCAACTCCAAATAGAAAAATTTGAGCCATCAAATACTGGAGCAGAGATAGATACATGTAATTAATTGTTCCATTGGGTTGGGCCGAGGATAGACCATTGTGTCCTTAGGCCAGAATCTACCCAAGTTGGAGAACACTCTTCTAACTAGCAACCTAGGCTCTGATACCAATTGTTAGACACAATGCACCACTGAGAGGGGGAGGGGGTGAATTGGTGATTCTCAAAACTTTCCCTTTTAACTATCTTTTGTGAGTGACACCGGTTTGTGAATCAAGTATAGTGCAGACTTACCGGTTAGTGATGAGCCCAACTCAAATACACACACACACACACAAGGAGGCATCACATTACACTAGCATATACGAGGAAAACCCAAGATGGGAAAAACCTCGATGAGCACTGTTGCTAGAGTCTACTACTCCAATCCAACCTCACAGTAAAACATAGTTACAAAGTTTAGGGCACCAACCCAAGAAGCACCAACCCCTACCTGATTTATGGGCTACAACCCAAAGAAGAACCAACCCCTGACTTTAGGGCACCAATCCAAGGAGAACCAACTCCTGCACTGATCTACAACTCAGTATGCACCATATAAACTTCAAATACATAAGTTGTTATTGTATACACCTAAAATTGGCTATGAGCAATTAATAAATATTTTATATTTATTTAATAATTATTCGTCTATTAAATAGTTAATTCGAAAAGATTAATCTGTTTAATTCATTTCATGTCTTTCTATTAATTAATATTTTATTAATTAATTCATCTATATTATTCCTCTAATAAATTAAATATCTAGTATTTAATTATTCCTTTTAACCAAGTTAATTAAATATCTAATATTTAATTATCTCCTCCAAACAATTAAATATTCAATATTTAATGGTTATTCTCCTATCCTATAGTCTCAAATATTAAATAATTATTAAATTATTTAATCCCTTTTCCAACTCACCCTCCATCTCCACTTCATCTTCCCTTTGCCAACTCACCCATCATGTGGCTAAGGAAATTAATATTTCTTAAATATTAATTTATGATTTATCTTCAACTTCCAAATTCAATGAAAATTGTGTACGTACACATATTTCATAACCATTTCCTATATTCTCTCCAACACCCCTACATCTTAGGAAAGACTTGAGTCCACTTGTCCTATCATGCCTAAATCTTCTCTAACCATCCCTAGATTCTCTCAGTCAGTAACCCAGTCAAGGTGAGATGAGTGACACTTGTCTTCTCCTTCCCCCTTTCTCTCAACCTTCACCTTTGCTCACACCCATCCAAAACTATAGATTTGATCATGACCATTGATCTGAGCCACATCATCTTATCCTCTCAAAGTCTATAAAATCAAGAGCTTCAGTTGAGAGAGGGTTAGACTTCAAGAGACTTCAAGTGCATTTTGCAAGCTAATCATATGCATCCGTGAGTTTTTGAAGCAAATAGCAATAGCAATTATCATATAGCATTTTAGCATAATTTTAGCATAATCATGTAGCTTTGCATATCATACTATCAGTTAACTACAAGTTATCAGTCCATTCTTCATATGCCATCTTGGAAGCCAACAGTGCATTGTCTGAGAGCACACCATCTACAACCAAGAACAGTGGAGTTAGGACACAATGAGACATAAGCCATGAAGGTAAAATAATGTTTTATTTTAGTATGTATTTCATGTAGTTTCATTGGTGGATTTTGGATTTCCTGTATGCATTTCCATTGTATTTTGTGAAACTAACTTATTACAGGTAATATTCTAAGGATGAAATTCAAGCTCACACATTTTGGCACCCACCGTGGGGGGCTGGACCTCACATATACCTTTAAAAATCTCGTAAAAATAAAATTAATGTATTTGTAATACAGATTCACGCATGTGTGAATTTTAATAGCGCTTTTGTTCGATAGGTTAGCGCATTTGCATCATAGGTTAGCGCATATGTCATGTAGGTTAGCGCTTTTGTTTGTAAATCAGCGCTTTCACATCTTAGGTTAGCGCATATGTCATGTAGGTTAGCGCTTTTGTTCGAAAATCAGCATTTTTGCATCATAGGTTAGCGCATATGTCATGTAGGTTAGCGCTTTTATCTAAAAATCAGTGTTAGGTTAGTGCTTTTCTGACGCAGGTTAGCGCTTTTCTAACATAGGTTAGCGCTTTTGTAACAGGGACTAGCACATTTAACAGATAATTTAGCGCAATAAAAAATTTGTAACTGTGATTTGAAATTAGGCTTGTGGAAGCCCACGTAAGGTTTTGGATTTTCACTAGCTTCTTTTTATTGTAGGTTTCTAACAATTTCTTGCAGATTTGGAGGAATTAAGTTAGGATTTAGTGATTTCTTTTCTAGCTTTTTTCAAAGTTGGTTAAAAAGAACTCATATTTCCTTTTGGGTAAAAAGAACTTCATTTTTCAAAATTGGTGTTTTAAAAAGTACCTCACTTGTTTTTGGGCTCTAAAAATAATCACATTTGCAAGGTAAAAATAACAACAAATCAAACATTTACTTTCTTGCAAAGTTAGGATTCACACCTCAAATTTTGGGCTCTAAAAAAGGACAACAATCTTTTATTTTCTTGCAAAGGTAAAAAGCACAATCAATCTTATATTTTGCAAGTTAAAAAGAACAATCAAATTGTCCATTCTTGCAACGATTTTCATTTTGTTCACCAGGCTTTCCAATTCCTAGATTATAAAATCATTTGCTATGAAGGGCTAAAATAAACATCATGCTTGTTGGAGCAACATCTCTAAGTAGAGGATAGATCACATTGCTATGGAAAGTTAAAAAGAACACTTGTATTTCGTGTCTCGAAAGTGGTAGGTATATGCTCTCTCCTTAATTGGGTGACCAAAAAGACAAACACACTCTTTTACGCTTTCTTTACTTTCAAGAAATTAATCCTTTAGAGGGCTTGCCTTCCCGAGGTGCCTTGAGGGGAGCAGTGAGAGGGGAACAACCTAAAGTAGAAACGGGCTAATATCGAGTCCTTCCAATCCACTATAAATAAATCGTGTTTATAATGAAATTTCAAACATGTGCTGATAAGTTCATACCGACACAATGTTTCCCCATAAACCCTATGGAGTGTAACCTCTATAGGCTGGGAACCTTCTGTATTTACAGAGCTGAAAGTGCCACATGTATGGCCACATGACCGGAAGCCTTTACTAAAAATTATTTGTACTAGTGGCCAAAAACCGTCTACTTGTTGGCGCAGGAGGTCGGACCTCTGAAGCGGCTCACACACATACGGTTCCTAGTAGAGATATAAAGTTTTCCATGAGGAGATCTCATGGAAACTAGTGCTTGGCTGCCCCGAATAAGTGAGTGTCGAGGGTGGAGCCAGTGGGGTCAAGCATCTAAATATCCACTTTGAATAGCATAGCCTCGGGGGAAACTCCATGTGAGATTCAACAACTATTGTGTCAACCTACCATAGAGATTTGTACTTGCTTGTGCTTTTCATTTATTAAAAATTGTGTCTTCTATGTCTGTAACATGTTCCAAATGGTCAAAAATTGAAGAAAATTATCATCTAGAAGAGATCAAAAATCAACAAATTTCTGAAAAAGTGTGATCAAAAGGATAAAACAAAAAGGATTCCAATGCTTGAAACACCAACTCAAAATCAAAGTATCAAAACATCAAAATATCAAAATAATTCTTGAAGTAGGTTTGTCTCTAAACCATCACATATTTTCAAAATAGCTCAAACAACTAGGTTGCTAATCCTACAGGTTATTCCCAAAAGATTCTATAAACATTAACATTCAACAAGCTATTGATTCAAACATCTTAAGTGCAAAAATCAACATCCTTGTTAAGTCTATCATCAGGATAATCAAATCCTCTATCACGAAGCTTGATCAATCTATACTAGATTCCTAATCTTGGATATATCTTTCCTATTTTGAACTTAGGTTACATCAAAACCAAAATTGCACCAACATTGGAATCAAACTTGTAAATTGTCAAATACTTATATGACTTTTAAGTATCACCTTAAGAAAAGAAAACCCTTTTACAAAGCTACTCAGAAGAGAATAAGATTCTTGTATATCAATCGCAAGATCTTACTAAAACATAGGACATTCCTACACCATTTTCGTCACTACTTACGTGGCTGCGGTACAGAATTTGATGGTGAAACTCTACAAAGACGTGCTTTTCAACAAAGAGACGCTTTATCCCAACAAACAAACAATAGTGGTAAGATCAATAAATCATACCTTCCTAAACCAATAATCACCTATTGACCTTGTCCTTGGGAACTTTTGACAACTTTGAAATAAATACATGCCAGTTTGGACTAGAGCCCAACATGAACAACTTAGAAAACAACAACAAATGGAGGAAGAAGATACTCCTGTATTCCACACTTTTGGATTTACCGCTGTTGACGAAGAAGCAGTCAATAGCACCATTAGAGACCTTGAACAAGATTTCAAATTTGATAGGCTAATGGAAAAATTGTTGGCAAAACAAAAAGAGAAATATCTCTTGATGTTGGCAAAATCTAGAGCTAAACTACCACAAGACTTTAACATAGAAAGCTTAAAACAAGATGCGGAAACAAGTAACACCCAAACCATAGATGAGCAAAATAGTGAAGATGCGAATAAAGAAAGCAATGAAGAAACAAGGAAAGAAAGGGATGACAAAAGAAAAGAACGTAATGATAAAAGAAACAATGTGGATAATCCATTATCAAACCTTACTCAACAAATACAAACCCTACAACAGTAGATACAAGACATGCAAAATGGGACAAGTTCCAAGAAGTATTCATTAGAAGACATATGCCCATATCCCTTTGATAAAAAGCTAAATATGATACCATTTCCGCAACATTGCGAGATCCCTAAATATGACAAATATGATGGAAAATTTGATCCTCAAGATCACATTAATGTGGATTTAAAAGAAAAACATGTTAAACAAAAGCTAAGAAACATGCACCCACATATTGCTCTCCTTGTAAAAACTGAGCTCAAGAAACTATTGGAAGTGGATTTCATAAGACTAGTGGCTTATCCAAAATGGGTTTCAAGTATTGTACCAGTATCAAAACCAGATAAAAGCATAAGGGTTTGTATAGATTTCAGAGATCTAAATAAAGCATGTCCAAAAGATGATTTCCCACTACCAAACATCAATATCATAGTGGACTTATCAGCGAGACATGAGATGTTTTCATTAATGGATGGTTTCTCAGGATATAATCAAATAAGAATCACGCCTGAAGATCAAGAGAAGATAGCTTTCACCTATGCATGGGGAACATACTGCTGGAATGTTATGCCATTTGGGCTTAAGAATGCAGGAGTGACATATCAAAGAGCTATGATGACAATTTTTCATGACATGATGCATACATTCATGGAAGATTATGTCGATGACATACTCACAAAATCTCACACAAGAAAAGAACATTTGAACATTCTAAGCAAGATTTTTGACAGGCTGGAAAGATATCAATTGAGATTAAATCCAAATAAATGTGCATTCGGGGTAACCTCTGGAAAGCTCCTTGGGTACATTATATCAGCTCGTGGCATTAAAGTTGATCCTAGGAAAGTTAAAGCTATCATGGAGATGGAATCACCTAAGAACATAAGTCAATTGCGATCTTTACAAGGAAGGTTGCAATCAATCAAGAGATTTGTGTCCCAATTGGCCGATAGATGTCTTCCATTTACCCATCTTCTACATAAAAATGTTCCATTCAAATGGGATCTAACATGTGAAGAAGCTTTCTTGCAAATAAAAGAATATCTTATGAGTCCTCCAGTACTGATATCACCAACCAAAGGGAAACCATTGTTACTCTATGTCTCAGCAACAAGTGTATCATTACATGCTCTCCTAGCTCAGCATGATGATGAAGGAAAGGAAAGAGCAGTTTACTATATCAGCAAAACACTTGTTGGATATGAGTTAAATTATTCATCAATTGAAAAGATATGTCTAGCAGTTGTATTTGCAACTTAGAAGCTACAACATTATATGTTGATTCATTCTGTAAAACTAATAGCAAAGATAGATCCTCTCAAATATTTGTTGAGCAAGCCAACATTAATGGGGAGACTAGCCAAATGGGTTATGATATTGAGTGAATTTGACATAGAATATGTTGATCGAAAAGCCATCAAGAGAAAAGTCATTGCTGATCAATTGGTCGATGCACCTTTACAAAATAACATGCCTTTGCACATCAAATTTCCTGATGCAGATATCTTGACAGTAAGTACAAACTTTTGGGAATTGTACTTTGATGGTTCTTATACTCAATATGGATCAGGTGCAGGAATCTTTTTTATCACACCTCAAGGACATACAATTCTGAAATCGTATAGACTGCGATTTCCATGCACCAATAATACTGCAGAGTATGAAGTATTGGTTATAGGGCTCAAAATGGCCATTGAATGGAATGTTAAAGAACTACATGTCTATGGTGATTCACAACTTGTCATTTATCAAATAAATGATGAATATCAAACAAAGTATGATAAGCTTATGCCATACAAATAGCTAGTGGAGGAATTTAAAAGACATTTTAAAGAAATCACATTCACCTAGATTCCCAGAAATGAGAATAAAGCAGCAGATGCAATGGCTACAATAGAATCTCTCTTGCAAAATAAAGAGAACCAACAATGTTATGAATTTATTGTGGAAGATATCTTAACCCCTACCATTCAATCCCAGCATACCTATCGAATTTGTCATATATCAGGAACTAGTCAATCCTTATACGGTCAAACTTACCAATATTTGAAAGATCATATCCTTCCTTTGGAATTATCTCATAATCAATGAAGAAACTTTATCCATCAGTCCTCTCGCTATACCATTATTGTTGATATCCTATATAGGCATGGTCTAGATGGTACATTGTTGAGATGTCTTGAAAAAGATGAATCTAAGAAAGTTCTTAATGACATTCATGTGGGTATTTGCGGTACACACTCAAGTGGTTTAACATTGGCTAAGAAACTTATTCGTATGGGTTAATTTTGGCCTACTATGGAAAGAGATTCATTCACCTATGCTAGAAAGTGTAAACAATGTCAAATTCATGGAAATCTAATTCATGCACCAGCACAAGAGTTATATCCTATGACAGGATCATGGCCATTTTCACAGTGGGGCCTAGATTTTGTAGGAAAGATCAATCCCTAATCTTCTAATGGACATAAGTTTATTTTGGTTGCTACTGAATATTTTACTAAGTGGATTGAAGCAGTGCCTTTAACAACAGTGACAGGAAAACAAATATCATCATTTATTCTAAATTATAGAATCTGTCGCTATGGAGTTCCTATGACCATTATCACTGATAATGGAAGACCATTCAAAAATCAAGATGTAAAATAGCTATGTGAAAAGTTTCATATCCAACATAGGTTCTCTTCTCCATATTATCCACAATGTAATGGTCAAGCTAAGGCATCAAACAAAACTATTTTAAAAATCTTGAAGAAAATAGTCAATGAAGCTGGAAAAGACTGGCACATTCAGCTAAATCCTGCTCTTTGGGCATATCAAACACTCCAACAGGGGCAACTCCATATTGTTTGGTCTATGGATCAGAAGCTATATTACCTATAGAAGTAGAGATACCTTCTCTATGAGTATCCTTGCATGGTCTTATACCAGAAGAAGAACAAAGAGTCTCTCGACTCCAGGAACTAGAACTGATTCAGGAACGTCACCAAAATGCAACAGATCATTTAAAAGTATATCAAAAAAGAATGGCAAGAAGCTATAACCACAAAATCAAGCCGCGCATTTTCCAGATTGGAGACATAGTTCTAAGGGAAAATCCAAGAAATCAGCAAGATCGGGAAAAGAAGGGCAAATTTGAACCAAATTGGCTAGGACCTTTTATCATAGTAGCAACATATGGATCAAGAGCATACAAATTATCTACCCTAGAAGGTGATTGGTTTGATGACCTATCAATTCTATCCATCTCAAGAAATTCTATGCTTGAGATATAAAGTCCTGAAAAAAATCAATAAAAAACATATAAAGTCCTAAAAAAAAAAAAAATCAATAAAAAGCATATAAAATCCAGCAAAAATGCAATAAATTTAGATGGTGAAAACCTGGTAAACAGGCACTATCTAAAAAGTGAGTTCCTCCATCTATGAGATCACTTTACGCACCTATCCGCTTCATCCTATCGCATCTATCGCTTCCATATATCCTAGCTTATCCATTTCTCTGAACCATTTAGCAAGAAAAATGTAGCTTACCAACAGTTATCAATCTTTGACATACTTGTCATAGTCATTGTCTTAGATTTTATCAGCATCTATCAATCTGCATTTCTATTCTATCATGGTTTGGATCTTAATCATTTCATATATCCATAATAATTTTTGTTTCCACTAATTCCTTTTTGCTAAGGTGATCTTTTGAATCTTTAAAAAATCCAAAACATTCAAAAAACTTAGAAAAAACAAAAACACCTAGGGTTTTGAAATAGATAACGAGCAAACAAAGAAATGGAAATCAAGGCATTTCATCGAACAACTGAATCATGAAACTCAAAAACCGAAGAATCAATTAGCAAGCTATAAAGGATTATCAAAAAATCATTCATTAAAATGATTATATCAGTTAATGACCATTAGAACATGTGAATGACATACAAGATTCAATGTTTATATATTGATTTTATTGCTAATCATGTACTCTATGCGACTCAAGGATGTCCATGACTAGAGGAGCTATGATGGGACATGATTATTTTCTTTGATTGCTATCTGTGGTTTATCTCTTACTATAGTATGAACTTGTCTCAGGATATGATTGGCAAAAGATCAAGGAGGACGTTCCAAGTCATGCATGAAAAGAGATAATCCTTGTCTGTTCTACAAGCAATACTCAGGTCAACTTGATCCATTATATCAAGTTGCTTGTATTAACTTGCTATATCAAAATCCATGTAAGAAATACTCAGGTCATCTTGAATCATTATGTCAAGTTGCTTGTATTTTCTTACGACATTTTTAAGCTCAATGATGAAATCAAGCACTGTTACCTGATAGCATATGAAGAATGGCAGTATAAATTTTAGTTAGATCATTTCATTAGCTCATTATTTAGTTGCATTATAAGCATTCATTTGTCAGCTACATTATAAGCATATCATTTCATTAGCAGATCAATGGTCATAAATAAAGATTGAGTATAATTGGACAAACAAAAACAATTTGCATTTAATCATTGTAGGTGCATTCATTTTTAATCATTATCCATTTCATTTTAGTTGCATTTTACCATTGCATTAATTGCATTCAATTAAGTGCATTTCATTAACCATGTAAAGTATCATCATTATTATCTACATTATCATTTCATAAAGATCATTTAGTTGCATCTTTTTCACTTAGATTCATAATCATTATAAGCATAACATATAAATCAAAAACAAATCAATCATTCATGTGCAAATCCATATAAATCATTGCATTAGTTTGCATTCAAAAAAGTGCATTTTTATACATCATATAGTATATCATCATTATTCCATTTATCATTTAGTTGCATGCATAAAAATTTCAAAAAAACATTTCATATAGATCATTTGTATGTACATCATCGTAAGCATTAAGCAATCATTCATTTGCATTTTCATATAGATAATTTGTATTTGCATCATTTAAGTTAAGTAATCATTTTCATTTGCATCCAGGATAAGTAAAATAAAAAATCAAAAGCATTTATCATTTGCATCATGTAAGACAATTATCATTATATCATTATTCATCTACTCATTGCATCCATAAAATCAAAGCATATAAGCATATAGAACATCATCAAATAGAATAAAAAGCATCATCATATAGAATCCATGTCTGCATATAGATCATCATAAAACAATAAAAGTCCAAGTATACAATGCTTTCAAATAAACAATACAAATGCTCCAAATAAGGTCACGGTTGTCCTGTAACACTACCGCCTGACTCTATCTGTCTCTGTGGCTGTGGGTGAGATGATCCTCCATATGTCTGTCTCCCATGCTCACCACTCCTCTAAGGAGGTCCCATGACCCCACCACTGCTAGTGTCGATCAACACGGTGGCCTGATAACTACCTGCTCTCTGGCTCTCTGCAACTGCCTCCTCATATCGTTGTCGCCAATAGGAAGTCTCCTTCCCGGCCTGAAATAATGCTCTAACAGTGTCCGCTGAGAGAGTACCTGAACCAACCTACTGAATATGATCAATAAGACCCTAAGTATCATGTTGTCTCCTAGCAGATGTGTCTCTCTCAATCATAAGAGTCTGTATCTTTGCTCGAAGCTGATCAATCTGTGCTCTCAGACTGTCAATAGTATCATGCCCTGGCACATCATGCTCTGGTATAACTACATCTGGCATATCCTACATTGGTGCAACCTGTTGTGGTGCATGAACCCCAATCCCCTCACCACCAGCCTGTCCAACTGTTGGAATCTTAGTCCGAGTAACTCTCTGAACCCATCATCTAATCAGGGGAACATGATCCTCAAGATCCTCATCATCACCACCATGAGCTGCAATAACTCTAGGATCTGGCTAAATCTGTCCAAAATCAAGGCCTCTCCCACAACCCCCATCCAATCCAGTCACCCTACCTCCTATCAATGGCAATCCTCTAGGTGATCTCATCTCTACCCTGCCAGTATCCCTCTTAATCCATCCAACATCTCTCCCACCCATAGGACGAGGTCACTCAATCTTGCCAATCGGTCCAAATGGTCCTCCGTGGACTCTCAATCGACTTCCTCTCCATCCAGGTCCACCACCTCCATCCCCACCATCATCTCCACCTCTCCCAGCCTCATGAGAAGCTCTAAGCTCTCATCTACATCTTTGTCTCTTGATAACAGGATCATCTGAATCATCATCATCATCTCCTGAGCTAGGAGGAGGATCTGTTGGATCCGTAATCCGAGGAAATGGATGAGCTAATATATACTGAGCATACTCTGTAGTAACCCCAGGATCCAGAATGTGTAATCTCATATCATATGCCACTCTCGAAGTAGTAATAAACTCTGCACGAGCAATCTCAAATGACAAAGATGGTCCCCAATCTCACCTATCTCTATATCGTCGCGCATATATTGTCACACCAGTAGGCATAGGCTAAATGATACCAAACTGTCTCAAAATCTGACCAATCAACTGTCGCTCAACAATGAAAGGTGTCTGACCAATAAGATATCTACTCTACATAATAAGCGGTAATGTTTGTGCATCATCCATCCATGGCTCATAGTCAACATATGGTCTCCAAGTAATGTTATCTAAAGAATCAAGCACCCAACGCCAATACTCAATCTTACCCAGCTTATGCTAAGTAAGGATACCTGCATAAAAATAAACATATGGCTGCCTCTCTCCATGAACTCTATGATGGATAGGCCATGTAATAGCAATGTGCTCCCAACACCAAATCTATAATAAAGTGCATCCTGTAGATAAACTAGCATTCTCATCATACACAACCTAGTGAAGATCATGATATAAATGTGCCAACATGCAAATACCCCAAGCATATCGTGTCTGATGCTACATCATGCTCAGAAGAACCTCACCCCATCCAATAGAAAAACCTCACGATCGCCTATCAAGACATATGAATCCTCAAATCAAATCAGCCAGAATAACAAGAAGAGTCTCGTAGTACATCACCATATCTACCCATCAGATCTCTCCTCTACTGATGCTCTCATCAGCAAACACGACTCTAAAAGCCTTCGTCCCAACTCGATCCTGATAATCATACTGCACTAGCTTGCCAGTCACCAGGATGTGTAGAATCCTGTAGACATCCTCAAGAGTCACACTAATCTCACCCATCGGCAGGTGGAAAGTGTTATGCTCGCTATACCATCTCTCAGCTAATGCAGTCAACAATCCTCTATTATGTGTAATCTCGGGCATAAATAATAAATGGCATAAACCATAGGCATCTATATGTCTAATCTCAGCCTGGGACAACTCTAGAACTAAATGACGTATGGCCGGTAATTTCTCCCGACACTGGAGAACATCAAGTTTCTCCTATTTTTCAAGAGAAATCAATCAATTAAATCAAACTGAAGCAATCATTATCTATCAATCAATCAAATCAAACTGAAGCCATCATTATCTATCAAATCCATCAAATCAATCAAATCAAATTGAAGCAACTTAAGCTATCAAATCATTTTAAACCTATCAATCCCGGTTTACTATCAATCACTGAGTTTAATCAAAAACTATGCTAAGCTCTTACATTAGAAACTAAATCAGTTTCTTAGAGCTACTCAATCATCAAATTTATCAATCAAGCTAATCAGAGCTACTCAATTATCAATCTATCAATCAAGCTAATCAGAGCTACTCAATTATAAAATCTATCAATCAAGCTAATCAGAGCTACTCAATCATCAATCTATCAATCAAGCTAATCAGAGCTACTCAATCATCAAATCTATCAATCAAGATAATCAGAGCTACTCAATCATCACATCTATCAATCAAGCTAATCAGAGCTACTTAATCCAGTAATCAAAACTATCTATCGATCTATCAATCATACAATCACTCAATCATGACTCTATTTCATCATACATGCGTATCAAACATGTTAAATCTAAACATCAAAGTGATTTTTAGCTTTTGTATCAATCAATAATCTCAAATTTAAGAAAAAACGCTATCTTTTTTATCATATGCGCTAATCGACCATGCATATGCGCTGCTTTAAGTAAAAGCACTATCTTTTAGAGCATATGTGCTAATTGACCATGCATATGCACTGCTTTATGCATTTGCGTTATCCTATTGAACATAAGCACTAACAAACAAAACATAAGCGCTATTCTAAGCGTTTGTGCTAACATACAATGCAAATGCGCTAACATACAGAGCATATGCACTAAACAATTCATTTGCACTAAACAAATTCATTTGCACTAAACAAAATTGCATATGTGTTAAACCAAACTGCAAAAGCGCTAATCTAAAATTGAAAAAATCAAAAAATTCAAAAATTCAAAAAAAAAAAGTGCCTAAAACATGAAATTTTGAACAAAAACTTGAAAACAAAGCTCGGGATAAGATACATACCGGATAACCATACTCGGCTGGCCGTTGATATCGCCGAACTCGCTCAAATCGATGACACTCCACTGGAATCATCATTTTGCCACCTCAGCAAGGATATTCTCTCCAAAGCTGACAAGGATAACAATGAAGTTAAAATTAGCCTTGGTTAATTTTATATTTACTATTTGAAGAGTAATTAATTTCAAAAATGGGGCAATTTAATTTGTTTTTAACAAATGAATTTAATGGACTGAATTTTTATCACATTATCACGAGATTAATCATTCAACCTAAAATTTTTGACAATTTCACGATCAATCTCCTGAGGGGGCACACAAATCAGGATTTTCAATCTCTATCAAGCGCATTATCAAGACTTGATTTAATCTTTGAAACAATGTTATCTCGACATCATTTCAAAAGAGGGGCAAAATGTATACACCTAAAATTGGCTATCAGCAATTAAATAAATCTTTTATATTTATTTAATAATTATTCGTCTATTAAATAGTTAATTTGAATAGATGAATCTGTTTAATTCATTTCATGTCTTTCTATTAATTAATTCATCTATCTTATTCCTCTAATTAATTAAATATCTAATATTTACTTATTCCTTCTAACCAAGTTAATTAAATATCTAATATTTAATTATCTCCTCCAAACAATTAAATATCCAATATTTAATGGTTATTCTCCTATCCTATAGTCTCAAATATTAAATAATTATTAAATTATTTAATCCCTTTTCCAACTCACCCTCCATCTCCACTTCATCTTCCCTTTGCCAACTCACCCATCATGTGGCTAAGAAAATTAATATTTCTTAAATATTAATTTATGATTTATCTTCAACTTCCAAATTCAATGAAAATTGTGTACGTACACATATTTCACAATCATTTCCTATATTATCTCCAAAACCCCTACTTCTTAGGAAAGACTTGAGTCCACTTGTCTTATCATGCCTAAATCTTCTCTAACCATCCCTAGATTCTCTCAGTCAGCAACCCAGTCAAGGTGAGATAAGTGACACTTGTCTTCTCCTTCCCCCTTTCTCTCAACCTTCACCTTTGCTCACACCCATCCAAAACTGTAGATCTGATCATGACTGTTGATCTGAGCCATGTCATCTTATCCTCTCAAAGTCTATAAAATCAAGAGCTTCAGTTGAGAGAGAGTTAGACTTCAAGAGACTTCAAGTGCATTTTGCAAGCTAATCATATGCATCCATGAGTTTTTGAAGCAAATAGCAATAGCAATTATCATATAGCATTTTAGCATAATCATTTTAGCATAATCATGTAGCTTTGCATATCATACTATCTGTTAACTACAAGTTATCAGTCCATTCTTCATATGCCATCTTGGAAGCCAACAGTGCATTGTCTGAGAGCACACCATCTGCAACCAGGAACAGTGGAGTTAGGACACAATGAGACATAAGCCATGAAGGTAAAATAATGTTTTATTTTAGTATGTATTTCATGTAGTTTCATTGGTGGATTTTGGATTTTCTGTATGCATTTCCATTGTATTTGGTGATACTAACTTATTACAGGTAATATTCTAAGGATGAAATTCAAGCTCACACAGTTATCATGTTACAAGTGAATCTTGTAACCTTATCAAATGTCTTACTCTATTGGTGAAGTGACTTCTCTCCTTTACCAACCCACTCTTCTTCCTTCTCTACACCTGTTGCTTCTCTGTTGGATCTACACCTCACTCTCAGCACATCATCGATATCACACTCTGTCGGTATAAGAACTACTAGTTCTTCTCTCCAATCGGTTGAAGGCTTCAACCAAGTTCACTCTCACTCTCTTCTTAGATTCTCATTAAGCACTCGGCTGATCTTGTTCTTACATGCAAAAGTCTACCACTTTGCAACAACACAATATTTTCCGTATGCAGTAGCAACAAACAATCTCTTTGGCCTTTTTACTTATGGCCTAGATTTCCTGCCAAAAGTCAATTCAAAATCTAGGTGGTTAGGGTTTCCTCACCATCCTTGAGGCAAATAAAATCCAATCAAATCTTGCAAGATCTGTTCTTTCTGACATCTGAATGCACATCTCCACCATAGTTGCGTCTCCTCAATCACGCCTTTCTTTTCTTGGCGACTTTCTTTTTACTCTCATAGTTAATCCTTTAGACAATCATGAAAGATCTTGTCGTGTTGTTTCCTTCATTGCCTCAATCTTCTTAATTTCTCTTAATTGTCTCGTATTTTTCTTCCAAACCTCAAGCCTCAATTCCCTGCAATCACTCTGCAACATGTCCCATGATTTGGGTGACTTTTCATTAAAGCTGACCAACCCTGCAACAATCCTATCGTTGTGCATTCTATCTTTATCCAACCGCGGGTTTTCCCTATTGACTCCATGTTGATTATCTGCTAGCTTGGCACTTCAAGTCGGTCCAAGTAGAATCATCAACCAACCACCCTACCGGTTCCTTACTTCGATCGGTTTGCTAACCCTTCCGGTCTCAACCATTTTACCAGTTACCTTGTCATATCTGTGCTTGTCTTGAACAGTCGATGGAAACTCTCAACCCAGTTTCCTGACAAATAAGTCCAAGATATCTTCTGCTACTTCACCTTGCTTATACAACCGATGAACTCATATACCAGTTACCACTCCTGAAGACACCATGTCATCAATCTTCCCAAGGCTCCATCTTCAATAAGATCTTTCTACTTATGACTGTACCACTCTGATTGATGCTTTTCCTTCCTCTACTAGTTTGTCATGGTGACACACACACACACACACTTCACGCTTCCTTTGTACTGGCAGCTCCACATACCTCTTCTTTCGGTCTAGTGCATAACCCTGATCTCATGCACCTAGGGCATTCCTTCAATTTATCGGTAGATCTGTTGTGA
Organism: Cryptomeria japonica; assembly: GCF_030272615.1. Classification (NCBI taxonomy): domain Eukaryota; kingdom Viridiplantae; phylum Streptophyta; class Pinopsida; order Cupressales; family Cupressaceae; genus Cryptomeria; species Cryptomeria japonica. Next base: position 285,576,293 of record NC_081413.1, read on the forward strand.
TCCTTCCAGTGCTTGCCTTTACCTCTTCATTCTTATCTCTCAAAACTAAAATGCACTCAAAGCATAATAGGAGATAAGATCGACTTACTTGATGGAGTAACACCTTGTCTTTTGCATCCTACAATGTTCTTCATGTAACTTCCCTATTTGTGCAGCATCTCCTCAGATAGGCACATGTGATCTGATGTGAGCACATTCACAGGCAACCATTGCTTCTCATGATGACTGCATCTTCATCTGGTGAGAGTCCTGTTGTTCTATAACCTTACAGCATACCGGTTCATTCTTCTCCCTCCAACGTTGATGTGATTCAAGTAACATTATGCCTCTTCATCACAAGCAACCGCTCAAAATACTTCTCATCTCATCACACAAGTCAGGTACTACCTTGTGTACTGATGACTTCTGAGGTCATCTTCTTTACCTTTACCGGTGTTCAACAACGCAAGGTGATATCCAAGATATCACATCCTGTACTCCTTTATAACAGTGTTGCACATACATCTCATCAACCGGTGGTCATCCTATACCAGTTGACATCAATGACAACACAATGCCAACACACCATCCTCATTGTTTGATTCATCATATGAGATACCAGCATCATCCTTAACATAATATGCCTTCTTATTGAACTTTCCCTTGTTTTCCTTAAACTTTTGTCTATTTCTCTTTTTTGGACTTCTAGTTTCAATATGACCAATCTTACCATATCTAAAACATTTAAAAGGTAACATACCTTTGTATTTGTCGGTGCCTTTCTTCAAATTTCTCTCAAAGTTTCCTTCTACCTTATCAGGGATTTCTTTATCATCTAAATTATCTTCAGATGCCTTGAACACAGTCTCTGACTTGTCTTTGTCCTTTCCAAATTTCCTTACTTCAAATGCAGTCAAGGTACCAAACAATTTCTCCCTGGTGAATATCTTTGGATCATAAGTTTCTTCAATTGGTGAGATCATCTTGTCACTATAGCTTACCGATAATAATTTCAAAATATTGTCAATCACATCTTCATCACTCAAAGTACCTCTGAGTTCTTTGATCTCATTCACCGAGGTATCAACCTTCTCAAAATAGCTCACAATGTCATCTCCTTCCTCCATCCTTAGATTTTTGTATCTTCTCTTAGCTATTAGCCTCTTTGTCGTCTTAACTCTTTCATTTCCTTCATAAATGTCTTTCAACTTCTGCCAAACCTCATAAGTAGTATTCAAAGAGATAACTTTAGTTAATTCAGTTTTTGATAATGCACTGAAAATAGCATACCTTGCCTTTTAATTTTATTCATAAGCTTGAATCTCATCCGAAGTGTTGAGACCATTCGCTAATAGAACATACTTAGTCTCCACAATGTTTCAAGTATTGTAACCCAGGGAAACCAAATAAGCTCTCATCTTCACTTTCCAAAAAGTATAATCAGATCCTTCAAAGATAGCAATGGATAGCTTGTGTTCCATCAGATTAGGATCTACCTCAAGTGGTTAAGCTCTATATCAAGGAACCACAATTCTAATACCAATTGTTGAATATCCAGGCAACTGAGAGTGGGGGGGTGAATTAGTTGATAAAAAAAAATTCTTTTAACCTTAATGCATAGATCTAAAATATTTAAATATAATTAACAGAATTTGAAAACACATGCAAGAATCAGATCAGAAACAAGAAACACCAGAATTTACATGGAAAACCCAAGAAGGGAAAAACCGTGGAGAATGATAATTCTTAATATTTAAACATCAGTTAAGGTAGCATCAATTAAGGTGATTTTTATAAAGGGTGACTCACTGCCAATGTTCTCATTGATGGTGGGCTCACTGTCCTAAAAGGATCAATACCAATATTCTCACTATAGATGGGCTCACTGCCCTAAAACGCTCACTATCAAAGAAGAAATAAAGATAAAGAGAATCGACCATAGAAAAAAAACATAGTCTTCACTGTCAGACTACTTCTGATAGTAATCCACAACACTATAATCACACAATCACTGGATTTTTTTAATATCGCATGTCTTCAACACAAAAAGCCATATCCTAAGTCATCAAATAAAACTCCTATATATACTATCTTTTGAAAACATAATTCTCAATGTTGGCTAAGACAAAGATAAAAAATAGGCCTCCACTAAACATTTCAGAGGTGGTAAGAAATGAGAAGTGGACCATATCACTATTAGCATTTGATATTGTTTCGGTGATGCTCTAGTGAAGATTGATATTATCTGATGCATGTGGATTCTTAGGAGTTGTCATTGATGGAAACTCAGCCTATTGATCTTATTTGGTACGAAGTTTAGGACATCATGTATGGAGTTGTGGTGCAAGTCTGTCAGTAATACTCTGTGTAAAGTCTTGGTGAGCATTTCTTTTTTTTGGTGGTGTTCGTTTGGTTCCAATGATTTGAGTTAAGTTGATTGGGTATGAGAAGTAGATTATCATGCAATATTATCCTTTGGTGATAATTATTTGGCATGTTAGAAGGTCTGGTATCTGGTTGAGCAGTAAAATAGGGCCATCTTCATTTTTCGATGGTGTAACATATGGACCAAATTCCTTGAGTTGATTCTAGTGGTTATTGAAAAGTTTGAGGTGATTGGACTGACTTATGGGAAGCATGTGATCATGTGCCTTGGATCCGGTATATGGTTTTGTGAAGATTTGAGCCAACTTGAAGCTACACGTTTCATATTTTGATATTTTGTGAAGCTGACTTGTGGGAGATCATTTTTTCTTTTGTGGATATATAATATCGATTGGGATAATGATTTTTAGTAATGATATGCCATGAGAGATGATTTTCTAAGTGATTGAGTGTAGTTTCATGTGAGCACCTTCAACTTTGTTGATCCGATAATTAGTAGCTCAGGGCAGAATAGAGTCATTTATTAAAACAGTGTAATGGATCACTTTGTGCCTAACCAAAACTGTAATTTGGAATAGTCGAATGCTTCTAATAAGTCCATCTATCATTGTAATCATTTTATATTAGCCTATAAGGTAGTGAGTGTTCCTCCAAGTTGTAACCCTTTTGTATTTGAGCAGTGAGCTCTAGGCAGTGTGCCTGAATGCAAGTGCATTCCTCTTTTGTAATATTGTTTTGCTACTGGCCATAGTGGAATAATATTGTGGGTTCAAATCACACCATGGTTTTTCCCATTTGGGTTTCCACATGAAAAATATTGGTTTTATGGTTATATGCTTGATTACTTTGTGTTTTTGCATTTTAGTTTCTTATTTGTGCATTTGGTTGATTAAGAATCAAATTAAAAAAATTATAAACACCAGAACACTGATTCACCCCCCCCTCTCAGTGTTCATTGATTCCAACAATTGGTATCAGAGCTTAGTTCCTCCAAGTAATTCTAACAGGCTGAGGAAGATCTGGAAGATTGAATCAATGGACTTCAGTTTGCAGAGACAACTTAGTGTGGCACTTGAAGACCTTGATGCAATGATGGAGGAAAAGAGTAGCTTGAAGAGAAATATAAATGTAGCTGAAGACTTCATTGAAACTCTAAAAGATCAATTGAACACTTCTTGGGAAAAGAGATAGGAGCTGATGGATAAGGTAAAGGAAAAAAAAGAGAAAAGCATTGAAAATCAAGATAAGATAGATGAATGTGAGAAGTTGGCCAAGGAGAATGTATTTTTGAAGAATGAGATTCAATCTATTGTTCTGAAGCTGACTAAGGAGATTGAAGACTAGAAGAAGAATGAAGAAATCTTGACTCAATCCTTGAAGGACAGATCTAATGAGTGTTGCAGACTGACATATGAGAATGATCAATTGAAGCTTGAATTGGTGCAAACAAAGAATGATGGACAAGAACTTGAGAGACAGATCATAATTCTAAGAGATGAGTTGACTGTTGCTAATGAGTACAAAGAAAAGTTCAAAGCTAGTTCAGGTTGGTTGGATGAGATGCTAGATAGTCAGAGACATGGGAAAGACATGCGAGGACTTGGATATGAGAAAGGAGAATTGTCTAGTTCTGGACAGAGAAATTCTAAATCAATTCATCAATAGAGAAAGAAACCTCTAGTAAGACAACCTAATGCCTAGAAATTCAATGGTAGATGTTCTACTTGCAATAAATTTGGTCATATGGAAAGTCAATGTAGAAGTAGGATGAATAATGGGATGATGAATAATATGAACAATGGTCCTACCTTTACCAGTCAGTGTTTCATATGCAATAATTTTGGACATACGTCAAATATGTACAGAAAAGTGATAAATAATTTTTCAGAACAAGAGATGTTATGCTTGTGGGATGTTTGGGCATATATCTAGCCAATGCATGATGAGATGAAATCAGATGAACTTTAGGCCTATGCAGAGGAATGTTGTATGTCATGCATGTAAAAAACAAGGTCATATTGCAAGGCATTGTAGAAGCAAGAATGCACCAGTGAATAAGAACAAATCTGATGAGAAAGGCAAAGAAAAGGTTAATAAAATCAGAGATCAGCATAAGAAAATGTGGGTAAAGAAAGAAGATCAAAATGTGTAGAATAGCTCCACACATGAATCTGGTGATGGAACCTCATCTAGTAACTAGGGCTTTTTGGCCTTAGGGGAGTTTTTCATGCAAATCCTTAAAACCCCCTTGCAGAGATCTGTAATCAATTCCATAAGGATGCAAAAGATTCACATCGAGCATGCAGTTGATATTCGAGAGATTTTGTAGTAGTTTGGCAATCCAGTGAATGAAATGATGAAAAATAGTGTAACCGAAAGATTTATGGTTGAGAATTTATTACAATTGCAAATTAGGTTAAAAAGGGCATTTTGAAAGCTTAGTCTTTACAATGTGATCAATAGAAAAGAGCAGAGCATTTGAGTGAAAGAGATTTGACAATGAAATCAAGTTTGAAGTGATCATCCAATAATTTCCTGCGTCAGATTATGAATTAAAAGGTATTTATTTGTTCGTGAGCTATCATTTAAAACCCTAGGATCATCATGGCATCTGCATCCGGTATTTCTACTCCTTTAATGGTTGAGATTTCTAAGAGGGCAAGGCCCATTTTCAAGAGACATCCTTTCAAATCAGTCAAAGATGATCTAGAAGGAGCGTATTCCTTAGTGTTGTACGAAGTTCTTCACAATGAGGATATAAGGGCATATATTCATTGTGATATTGAAGAACTCGGAAAGGCAGACATGCTTACCCTCTACAATAAGCATTTGGAGGCTAGCCTTGGGAACCTAAAATGGGAACATAAGATTCTTCATGATAAGGGTTTCATGTAGTTTGTTCACTTCTTGGTATTTGATGAAGCGAAATGGGTCTGGTATATTCTTAGAAGATTTTAGGATAAATTTATCTGGTTGGATAGACCACACAAGATCACCAAGGAGGCCATTGAAGCAGTCACATGTTTGAGTGCAACCAGTGAGATTCCTAGCTTGAGAAAAGTGTAGAACACCACTGTGGCAACTGTTACCAGTTCCCAATATCACAACCGGTTGATGACAATCAGTGACATTGTTGAGCGTGATGTGAGATTCACCTCAATGGTGGTGGGTTATAAATTATATCAATCTAGCAAGCTGAATTCAGTCTCTGGTACAACAATATTCACTGCATACAAGATGTCGAAGGAGAATAAAAGGTGTGATCATTTTTCTATACTTCTAAGTGAGTTGCTAAGTAGCTTGAATAAAAGTAAACAAGACAAGAAACACACTTTCAAGTTTGGATCTTTAATTGTGTACTTATCTTTATACTTCTTGAATGAGATCCCTGATATTGGTAAAGTCTAGTGGGCTTACGACAAACCAGTGGCAATGAAAATCAAGGAAGGGTTGATGGGTATAGGTGATGCCACAATTAGAATATATACCTTATGGGGCTATTTTAAGAGCTTCCAAGCCTCTATGAAAGCTCGAGAAATAATTACTAAGGAGATAGTAGAGAAGTATGAGAAAACAATTTATTTTTTGGTTGATAAAGATCAATGCCATATGGAAGTGGTTGAGTCGAGGATAGTTTGGATCATGCCCATGGGGTATGAAGTTGATTCTATTATTCTTGAAGCATATTCTCAACACCTATTGAGCAAGCCAGTAGACCCAAAGGAAGAAAGATTTGGAAAATTCAAGGAAAAGGACCTCAACTTGCATAAAAGGTTCATTGATGATGATAGGAATAGAAAGGTGAGAAAGGAGGTCGAAGAACTTGCAGAGCAAATGGGTATTACTCGAGAAGCTATGTAGAAGGAAAGGGAGAAGAATATTCTAAAGGAGGAAGATGTGGTGAAGCCACAAGATAAATTGGTTCCTCCCAAGCAGACCAAAGCCAAGCCAAGAAAATTAGCACCTGCATTCGGTGTTCAGAAATCGTTACCTCCATCTAAGCCTAAATCAATAGTATCTATCAGTGGAGCAGAGAAAAGGAAGAAGGAGAAGTCGACAACACAATATGCTGCAGTTGATGAAGAGACAAAGTTGGATGAAAAGGTGAGGCAAGTGAGGAAGACTACCACTTATGCAAGGGTAGTCTAGAAGCCTACATTTGGTGATGCCCCTCCTACTAAGAAAGCTAAATCTCCGACAAAGCCATTCGGAAAGATTAGAGCCAGAAAGAAGAATAAATCTAAAATATATGAATTTCTCAAATCTGGTAAGATAGAAAGTCCATATGAGACTGTGCCTCCATTGACCTTGCAATAGTTAATTGATAAAATTTTGAAAGATGGTAATTTGAAAAATGTTTCTATATATTATGAGAATTTTGAGGATAAAGACCAACGGCCAATAGAAGAAGTAATTGTAGAATATATGGATAAATTCAGCAAGGTGTTAATAGAATTATCATCTATGATCCCCAAGAACTTGAATGCTATTTTGGATGCATGAAGACATACAGCTTTGCTTGAGGATGAGAGAATAAAGGAATATGTGCTTGTAAATATATCTTCTATTATTTCTAGAGATGAAGTTACCCGGTTACTAAAACTTGATAAGGATAGGTTCTGGAGCAAGAGGAGGGTAATATAATCTCATGATAGGAAAGAAAGATGAGAAGGTAAAAGAAACCGAAGCAATTTTGAGATATTTTTTGATTGAATAGAGAGTTGATATAAATCCGACAGACTCTTCTCAAGAAAAAATTGTTTTGGAATGGCAAGCAACAAATTCTAAGCCTAAAGATACTCCATTTATCCCAAATGTATTTGCTATTATTTTTGGTGAATAGAAAGATCAATCATCTGTTGATCTGGTTGAACAACCCCCTGTTGATGTTGTTGATAATCAAGTAGTGGATAACTCCAATGATACTATTCAAGATCCTCCTGAGATAGAAATTATTATAGAAATGATGGCAAAGGAGTTAGGGGAAGTGGGAAAGACCAAAGATGATGGCCAAGAGGGTGAAAAGGATAATATTGAATATTCGGTGAAGGAAAAGGGTGAAGAGAAAACAGATAAAGCTCTAACAACCATGACCAAAGCTATTGTGCCTGATAAGAGAAAGCAGATTGTAGTTGATGATGATGTTTCTCATGGTCTAGTAGATCTAAGTACCCTATCCCCTCTTCAAGCATTAAAGTTGGCCACTCTTGTGCAAATCAAGGCCAGTGAGGACTTACTCAAGTCGACATCCGAGGAGAAAGAGGTGATATCTTTGGCTATTGTAGTTTTGGAAAAAAAAATTCCTAACCTTAAGAAGATTTCAAATGATTCACCATTTGATAATTTTAAGGATATGTTGAATAAGGTAGAATGTGATTTTATGTCATTAGAAAAAGTGGGTGACATAAAGGTCTTGGACAAATTCAATGAGATGAGGCTTCAAACCTATCTGGAGGCAATTGAAGCTGATAGAGAAGTTTTGAAGACAACAATAAAGAGTGTATAGGATGCATTAAGTGAAGGCGGTAAAATATTTAAATCATGTCTATTTTTGCCTAAGTTTACTGCAGACATTGATAAGCAAATAAGAGATTTTGAAGGGAAGCTTGCTAGTATAGGTCATTCATTTGCACCTCATTCAGTTTCTCCTAGTTCCCTTGAATCCCAAATAATGGATTTTATTGACAAAATAAAGGGATTGAATAAAGAAAAGGAGCAAATGTTGAGTAGAGTGGGAGAACTGAGAAGTCTGATTACTCCCTAGATGGACACCTAGCTCGAAACTCAGCACGATGTAGTCATTGCACTAGGTAAACTAGTGCCATCTGATCTCAAAGGAGTTGAAGTGCATGCATATATGTTCAATGCTTTGATTAATGTTTTAGATTTTTTTTTTGAGAGGATGGAATGGGTACCTGCAATCCTTGAAGGTTACATATGCAGACATTTTCAAATTCATGTAAATTATTACATTCTTTTGTACATAAGTTTTGGTGGATTCTTACCCTTTCCCATTGATGTCAAAGGGGGGAGAGTTGGAGAGAGTTGGAGAGAGCAATAAAAAATGATGCTTATTCTTAGGGGGAGTTAGTTGAAGCTAGTTGAGTGTACGGATTTTAGATTGTCGGATTGCTTGTAGTTTTTGGAGCTTTAGAACACTTATCATTTTTCACAGTGTTGCCATTTGATGCTATTATGATGATGCTCCTTTGAAAATTGGTAGTATTTGATGCATGTAGATTCATAAGAGTTGTCATTGATGGCAACTCAGCCTATTTATCTTATCTAGCATGAAGTTTGGGACATCCGGTATGGAGTTTTGGTGCAAGTCTGTTAGTAATACTCTATGTACAGTCTTGGTGAGCATTTCTTATTTTCGGTGGTGTGCTTTTGGTTCATTTAATTTGAGTTAATTTGATTGGGTATGAGAAGCAAATTATCATGCAATATTATCCTCTAGTGATGATTATTTGGCATGTTAAAAGGTCTGGTATCCGATTGAGCAGTACAACAGGGCTATCTTTATTTTTGGTGGTGTAACGTGTGGACTGGATTCCTTGAGTTGATTCTGGTGGTTATTGGCAAGTTCAAGGTGATTGTATTGACTTATGCGAAGTGTATGATCATGTCTTGGATCCAATATATGGTTTTGTGAAGATTTGAGTCATCTTGATGCTACACGTTTCATATTTTGATATTTTATGAAGCCAACTTGTGGGAGATCATTTTTACTTGTGCAAATATATAAGATCGATTGGGATAATGATTTTTGGTAATGATATGTCATGAGAGATGATTTTGGGATCGATTGAACATAGTTTCACTTGCGCACCTTTAGTTTTGTTGATCTGGTAATTAGTAGTAGGGCAGAACATAGCAGTTTATTAGAAAAATGCAGCATATCACTTTGTGCCTAACTGGAACTATAATTTGGCATAGTCAGATGCTTCTAATTAGTTCATCTATCATTGTAATCATTTAATATTAGCCTGTAAGGCAGTGGGCCTTTTGATAACTCAATGATGAACGGATAGTACTAACCTGGTACTGAGGGGGGGTGAATCAGTGTAGACAAAAATACAGTCCTAAATCAGTTTGACAGCAGACACATCAAATGACTGGCAAATAGTGACACCGGTTTGAAACGGGGTGCAACCAGTAAAGCTAAGAATGACTGAGACAAGCATTAACTGGTTACTCACTTAGCTTCTCACTCAACTCAAGACTACACTACCATTTCACCCTTATGCATAAACAGGTAATCTATCATCAGATCATAATAACAGCTAGTTCAACATGTTTTATTGACAGGCATAAAACATAGAACTATCATATGCTTGACAGACAATAGGAAACCATCACAAGATAAAATCATCACACATGACACACATATTTTTCACGTGGAAACCCAACTAGGAAAAACCACGGTGGGGCTGAATACCCACAAGCTATTTTTGAACTCTTTAGAAGTCCGCTCTGTTAGGACCCTTGTCCGATTAGAGACATTACAATAGGTTCTGCTAGGAACCAATCTTGTTAGGGATCACCTGGTTAAGGGATGGCTAGAATACCCAATTAAGGGTTAAACCTTGTTAAAGGTTACCTTGTTAGAGGATTTCAAGAACTCAATAGCTAAAGGATTTCGAACTCAATAGCTTTGAATTACCCTGTTAAAGGATTTACAGCAAGCCGGTTAAGGCTACCCTATTAAGGGATTTTCCAACTGTTGAGGTGGTTAGAGATCAACAGGTATTACAATGATCTAGTGACAACACTCAATGCCAATGCAGATCCACTCGAGCTCCTCTTCACCTTCTACACTTACACTCTATAGGTATCACTTCTCTCCTTTGGGTCTGGCAAGAATCATGTATCCCTTCTCTTGGATACACACACACAACTTTTGCCAACAACCTCAGAAAGAGACACAACATCGACCTTATAGGAAAACAGATAGGTCGGCAGCATAAACCCTAAACACTAAACCTATTAGGTTAAGGAATTCAAATGGTTCAATCCTGACCGTTGAGCACACTGCATTAAATGCAGCAGTTCTTGATCCAATCTCAAGACATTCTCCATTGTCCATTTCCATCAATTTTATGGTGGCTGATAACCCATCACACATTATCACCGTTTTACAGACTTCTCACATTCCCGAGGTAGATAGAAACAATCTCCTTCATGCAAGATCCTTCATGCGCACAAGTCTTACATGGCAACATGATCTGCTCTTTGTTACCATGCTAACTCATCACACAAAGTCACCGGTTGAGCCATACAGGCTTGAAGTACTTAAATCGGAAACCCTAAAGTTGAGACTACCAATCGGTAGTCATACAATACTTCCATGAGCCGGTTCACATAACTATATGCCAGTTCATCATGAACAAACACACCACTTCACTTTGGCACAAATGTCGGTTCACAGTGTTCTACCGTTTCTCTCATATGTCGGTTCTCACTTCTTCAGCATATTGACATCAATGACAATATACAAAGTCATTATGTCCTTATACCGGTTCACATAATGCCAACAATCTCTCCCTTTGGCATTGATGGCAATACACAAAGATATCTTCTCCACTTCACATCTTCTCCCCCTTTGACAACAATGCCAAAGCGGAGGCACAAGCTTCCCTGTTCCATTATGTTGCTCCCCCTGAGGAGTAGCATCCTTCAACACATCAATCCTGAAGAAAAATTTGACTATGCAATACCTGACTGATGTGGAGCATATACCTTTAGTTTACCTCCTGAAGGGGCAACACCCCGAATTCACCTCTTAAGTACATAAATGTAGCCTTTGGGACAGGCTTGGTGAATATGTCTGCTAACTGCTCCTGACTGGAAACATGTTCCAGTGCAATCTCTTTGTTCTTAACCTTTTCCCTCAAGAAATGATACTTAAGCTCAAAGTGCTTGGTTCTAGAATGTAAAACTGGATTCTTGGAGATATTAATTGCACTAGTATTATAAAAAATATACTTATCGGTTCAGATACAGGAACTTTGAAGCCATTTAATACATGCTTCATCCAAATTGTCTGAGTGCAGTTCATGAAAGCTGCAACATACTCTGCTTCCGCTATAGACTGAGAGATACAACTCTGCTTCTTACTCATCCATGAGACCAGTCTACCATCAAGAAAGAATGCACCACCTATTATGCTTTTCCGGTCATCTATATTGCCTGCCCAATCAGCATTTATGTATACTTTCAAATTGAAATCCTTGCTATAAGGATACCATAATCCATAGTCAACAGTTCCCTTTAGATACCTAAGAATCCACTTGACTACAATCAAGTGAGATTCTCTTGGGCTTTTCTGAAATCTTGTAGTAATGCCAACTACATGTGCAATATCTGGTCTGCTATGCACTACATAATGCAACTCACCAATCATTGATCGGTATTCCTTCTCATCAACCAATTCTGAGTCATCTTCTTTAGATAGTTTACAACCGGTCACCATCGAAGTACCAACCGGTTTGCTATCTTCCATGCCAAAGGCCTTCAACACCTCTTTGACATACTTGGACTGAGTGATAAAGATTCCATCCTTCATCTGCTGGATCTGCAGTCCAATGAAGAATTTAATCTCCCCTATGAGTGACATTTCAAATTCTTTCTTCATCTCATCTGCAAACTCATGACTCATCTTGTCATCTCCACCAAAGATAATGTCATCAACAAATACCTCACAGATCAGGATTTTATCTCCTTCAGATTTCAAGTAGATATTACTATCTTCACATGTTCTCTCAAATCCAATCTTCACAAGATGGGAATGCAGACGCTCATACCATGCTCTAGGTGCCTGCTTTAGTCCATATAAGGATTTATGTAGCCTACATACCATGTTACTGTCTTCAAATACAAACCCATCTAGTTGCTCAATATATACCTCCTCTTCAAGTACACCATTTAGGAATGCAGATTTTACATCCATTTGATATACTTTGAAACCTTTAAAAGTTGCATATGCAAGAAGCATACAGACTCCTTCCAATCTGGCTACGGGAGAAAAGGTTTCTCCATAGTCTTTTCCTTCTTCTTGAGCATATCCTTTGCACACTAATCTGGCTTTGTTCCTAATCACTATGCCATCCTCATTCAGCTTATTTCTAAAAACCCATTTAGTACCAATGACATTTTTGTGCTCCAGTCTGGGTACCAAAGACCATGTACCATTTTTCTCTATCTGGTCAAGTTCCTCTTCCATTGCCTTGATCTATTCTTCATCCTTATGTTCCTCTTTGAATGATTTAGGCTCAAATTCAAAGATCATACATGAGTTTTCTCTGACCTTTCTTCTTGTAAGGATTCCTACATCCTTATCTCCTATGATCTGCTTAGGATCATGATTCAGCTTGACATACCGAGGAATGGTCTTGATAGATTCCTCTTGCTTTTCTTCTTCATCCTCATCTCCATCAATATCAGCATCTACATTTTCTGGTGTAGGAACAATGTTACTGGTACTCAGTTGGCTGTCAACCGGTTCCCAGAAGGTTGCAACCGGTTTGTTTATCGCTTGCTCACTACTGGTTTCCTCATTTTTCTCAGAGGTTTCATCAACTCTTACATTGATGCTTTCCATAATTCTCTGAGTCCTATTGTTGAAACACTTGAGAGCTTTGCTCTTGGTGGAATATTCCTTTATCACATTTCGCATCAAATTTGCTCTGGTGTTCACTCCTCTTGATGTAACATTTGCTACCAAACACTCTAAAGTAGCTAACCACAAGTGTCTTACCAGTCCAATATTCATAAGGAGTTTTATCCTTGCCTTTCTTGATGAGTACTCGGTTCATTGTGTAGACTACAGTGCTCACCGCTTCTCTCCAAAAGGTGTGAGCTACCTTTCCTTGAATCAACATGGTTCTAGCTGCTTCAACCATAGTCCGGTTATTCCTCTTTGCTAGGCCATTCTTCTATGGAGTCCAGGGGGCACACAATTGCCTCTTGATGCCATGTTCTTCATAGTACTTGTTGAGTTCACTAGAAGTGAATTCCCCTCCTTGATCAGTTCTTAGGCACTTGATCCTTTTACCGCTTTCCTTCTCCACTAATGCTCTGAAAGCTTTGAAATTTACAAAGGCTTCAGACTTGTCTTTCAAGAATGTGACCCACATCATTCTTGAGCAGTCATCAGTGAGAATCATGAAGTACCTATCACCTTGCACACTTCTAGTTTTCATAGGACCACACAAATTAGTATGCACAAGGTCAAGCAAGTTGTCAGCAGTGAAAGATTTACCTTTAAAGGTTGAGGAAGACATTTTCCCCAATTGACACTCTCTGCACAAGGTATTATCTGGTTTGCTTAGCATCGGCAACCCTCTAACTGCCTTGATCTTACTAGCCTTCACAATGTTATCAAAGTTTACATGGCAGAGTCTCCTATGCCATATCTAGCTATCATCAAATTTAGTCATAAGACATGTACTTATATTTGCATTCAGCTTAAATAGGTTACCTTTGGTCTGCATGCCGGTGGCCACCAATTCACCATTCTTTCCTTTGATTCTGCAAACTCCATTCTTGAATTCTAGAGTGAGGCCACTGTCATTCAGCTGGGCAACACTCAGAAGGTTGTGTCTAAGACCATCAACCCAATACACATTGTCAGCACTACTCTTTCCATTCAGAGAGATGGACCCTCTATCTTTGACCATGCATGGTGCATCATTGCCAAAGCGAACCACACCACCATCATACTCCTCCAAGGATAGAAACTTGCTCCGGTCACCAGTCATATGGTGAGAACAACCACTGTCAATGATCCACTCATTGGATTTATCAAACTAGGAGACAAGAGCCTTCTTGTCTAACACATCTTCCTTGACAACAACAAACACAATATCTTCATTTTCTTCATCCTCTAATTCTTCATCTGTGACACCTTCATCAACTGCCACAAAATAGTTTCTCTAGTTTCCTCCTTTGAATTTCTTGAAACTTTCTAGTTTGTCCTTGTTGTTGCCATTAGGACAATTTACAGCAATATGTCCTATCCGGTTACAAGAAAAGCATTTCAAAGGTAGCTTACCTCTGTATTTGTTGATTCCTTTAGGAAGTTTCCTAGAAAGGAGAGCTTTAAATGCCATCAGAATCTCCTCATCATCCATTTCTCTGCTCTGTCTTGGTTCACCACTAGTGCTAGCTTCTTTTCCTTTTCTGGATGGTACTGTAGAAGCTTTAAAAGTTGATTCAGTCTTTTGAACACTGCCATCGAAACTATTTAGCTCATAGGATGTCAACTTCGCAATGATGGAGTATAGGGATACCTTAGTCTTGTCTATTGATCTTAGCTCCTGAATAGCAGCAACCCTTATTGCATAGACCGGCAATAGGGATCTCAGGACTTTGCTTACCACAGTGGAATCTTCTATTTTACCACCTGCAATCTTGATATCTCCAACAACTGTTTTGATTCTTATTCCATACTATTGAATGGTCTCACCTTCAACCATCCGCATATCTTCAAACTTCCCTCTAAGGCTTTCTTCCTTAGCCTATTTTACATGCTCATCACCGCCATAGATATTTTTAAGAGTATCCCATACCTCTTTGGGATTTACCTTATCCTGAACATCAATAAACTCAATGTCAGATAAACTACTAATTGGGGCTTCCATGACTTGCCCATTCTCCTGCATCTCTCTCTTTTGGTCATCGGTAAGGGTACCGGTAGGAGCAACATAGGTAGTCTCAACATAGCTCTAGTGTTGAGCACCCATGCTTTTGATGTATATCTTCATTTTGTCTTTCCATATACTGAAATTTTCTTTGTTAAACTTTGGACCTTCCATCTTCATCATTAGATTGGGATCTTTACCTCAAGTGGTTAAGCTTATAGCACAGAGGACCTGGAGGATGCTCTGATACCAATTGATAACTCAATGATGAACAGATAGTACTAACCCGGTACTAAGAGGGGGGGGTGAATCAGTGCAGACAAAAATATAGTCCTAAACTGGTTTGACAGCAGACACTTTAAATGACTGGTAAACAGTGACACCGGTTTGAAACAGAGTGCAATCGATAAAGCTAAGAATGACTGAGACAAGCATTAATCGGTTACTCACTTAGCTTTTCACTCAACTCAAGACTACACTACCATTTCACCCTTATGCATAAACAGGTAATCTATCATCAGATCATAATAACAGCTAGTTCAACATGTTTTATTGACAGGTATAAAACACAAAACCATCATATGCTTGACAGACAATAGGAAAGCATCACAAGATAAAAGCATCACACATGACACACATATTTCTCACGTGGAAACCCAACTGGGAAAAACCACGGTGGGGATGAATACCCACAAGCTGTTTTTGAACTCTTTAGAAGTCCGCTCTGTTAGGAGCCAAGTCCGGTTAGAGACATTACAATAGGTTCTGCTAGGAACCGATCCTGTTAGGGATCACCCGGTTAAGGGATGGCTAGAATACCCGGTTAAGGGTTAAACCCTTTTAAAGGTTACCTTGTTAGAGGATTTCAAGAACTCAATAGCTAAAGGATTTCGAGCTCAATAGCTAAAGGATTTACAGCAAGCCGGTTAAGGCTAACCTGTTAAGGGATTTTTCAACTGTTGAGGTGGTTAGAGATCAACAGGTATTACAATGATCTTGTGACAGCACTCAAAGCCAATGTAGATCCGCTCGAGCTCCTCTTCACCTTCTGCAGGTATCACTTCTCTCCTTTGGGTCTAGCAAGAATCATGTATCCCTTCTCTTGGATACACACACACAACTTTTGCCAACAACCTCAGAAAAAGACACAACATCGACCTTATAGGAAAACAGATAGGTCAGTAGCATAAACCCTAAACCCCAAACCTGTTAGGTTAAGGAATTCAAATGGTTCAATCCTGATTGTTGAGCACACTGCATTAAATGCAGCAGTTCTTGATCCAATCTCAAGACATTCTCCATCGTCTATTTCCACTGATTTTATGGCAGCTGATAACCCATCACTGTTTTACAAACTTCTCACATTCCCGAGGTAGATAGGAACAATCTCCTTCATGCAAGATCCTTCACGCGCACAAGGATTACGTGGCAACATGATCTATTCTTTGTTACCATGCTAACTCATCACACAAAGTCACTGGTTGAGCCACACAGGCTTGAAGTACTTAAACCAGAAACCCTGAAGTTGAGACTACCAACCGGTAGTCATACAATACTTCCATGAGTCGGTTCACATAACTATATGTCAATTCATTATGAATAAACACACCGCTTCACTTTGGCACAAATGTCGGTTCACAGTGTTCTACCGGTTCTCTCATATGTCGGTTCTCACTTCTTCAGCATATTGACATCAATGACAACATACAATGTCATTATGTCCTTATACCGGTTCACATAATGCCAACACATTCCTCTAGGTTGTAACCCTTTTGTATTTGAGCAGTGAGCTCTAGGTAGTGTGCCTAAAGGCAAGTGCATTCCTCTTTTGTAATATTGTTTTAGTACTGGACATAGTGGAATAATATTATGGGTTCAAATCCCACTGTGATTTTTCCCTTTTGGGTTTCCACGTAAAAATATTGGCGTTATGGTTATATGCTTGATTGCTTTGTGTTTCTGCATTTTAGTTTCTCATTTGTGCATCCGGTTGATTAAGAATCAGATTTACAAATTTATAAACACCGGAATACTGATTCACCCCCCCCCCCCTCCTCTCAGTGTTCATTGATTCCAACAATCACACCATTCCTCATCAAAAATATCAACCAACTACATACATCACCAAAGTTGAACCTATCTGCATGCTATACAACCTCAAAATATGGTCTAAGACCTCGAGCTCCAGACCAATGCGAACCCAAAGATAATGCATAGAAACATATTCTGAGATACCAAGATGCATCTGCTGAAACTGGGAAGCCTCCAACCGGACAATGTACCTAGATCAAATAATCTTGCTCACTATACCACATCCAGACTTAATCTGGACCAAAGGATTTGACATCAATGACAACACATAATGCAATGCTAACATTAACATGATACCCTATTTCACCTCACTAATTAACAAGCAAAAATAGGGGGGCATATAGCTACTCATAAATTTCATCACTTCCCTAGTAAGCATTTAGGTGATTTTGTGATTTTATCTAACAATGTGGTTTTGTAGGAAGTTGTTCCTAATAGTGTACTATAGATACTATTGGGGGCTTCCTTCGACACCTTATGGATATATCCTTTTTCATGAATGTTTACTTTTCTATACTTTAGCTTGCATGTGCATGTAGTATCATATGACCACTAAAGTGGGGGCTAAATGTAGTGTCGTAAATTGTACACCCTTAATTGAGTGGTACAATTCCATACTTAGGTTAGCACCCACCTAAGTGTGTTTGCAGCATGCATTTCAAATTCTCTTTAAGCATTTAATTAATTAAATCTAAAGTCTTCTTTCATCACTTCACACATCATAAAATTGGGTCCTTAACCCTATTGGCAAATTTTGTCATTGATGTCAACTATGTCTCTTGCAGGTTGCAGATGAATGAGTTGCAAAGGTCATTATGTGATCTAGGGTTGGATGGATACTCTAAATATGTTTCATTGATTGTTTGTTCCATCGGGTCAGGATCATGTAGGTTGCAAATTGAGAAAATTTGAAAATCCTTTGGTTGGCAGGTTTTCATTGAGATAGGTTTTTGTCTCATTGACATATGCTTTTGTCAATGAGACCTAGTCTTTCATGAAGACCCTTTCTGTCTCATATCAGGCCTTGATGTTATACTAATATTCCATCTTTCGTTGTGATTGTTTTTTGATCTCAATGACATGAATCTTTTCTAGTAAGACTCTGTTGTTCGACACGACCATTTTCGGCCCATGAAGTTCCTATGTGTCTTGGCGACGTTCTTTCTCCACATGACATTTGGCTGTCTTGTTGACAAATTGTCTTTTATTTAAATGTGTGTGCTTTGGTGGACTTGTCGGCCCCACTTCATGTTTTCCACGTGGAAAAAATTCATTGGCTTGTTTGGGTTGAGTTGGTTGCATGTGGGTCCCTTTCTTCTATATGCTCAAAGTGTTTTCACCATTTTGCAGTCAAAAGTTCATTTGACTTTTGAACCTTTGCGAAATTGCAAAAAGGGTTATGCCTACGAGACTTTTCACCATTTTGCCAAGATATAACATTGAAAAGTAAAGTGTTGGAAAAACCATGAAAGTCAAATGGTCTTCTCCATTTCATGGGGTGCTATGACATAAAAGGTTAACCGATTGCAAAACCATGAAAACTATCGAAAGATTTTTCACCATTTCACAGAATAGACTGCCAAATAATTTTAGCTGCTAGGTGAAAAGGGTTTTAGGTTGTTATGAATTTTAAACCTCTTAGTGATAAAACCCTACTTGTGGGTTTTGACCATTTGAGGTGATTTTGATGCCACGTTTGCATGTCTATAGATATAGAGGTCCATGTGGCTATTGACCAAGTTTGAGTAGGTAATTTGGACATTGAATATGAAGACATGTGGCTACCAGGTGTTCTAAAATAAATTTGATATGAAGAAGTCGGTGGTTGCAGAGAAGATGGTGGATCTTAAATATGGTTGTTGCTGATCAAACCATTGTAGGTCTAGATAGAATGAAGAGAGTATTAATGGTGACCCTGTTGCAGACTGGTGAGTGGCTCGAGATGATCTATAGAGAGGACATCATATCATATGAGCATATCAAGACTACTAAAATTAGTAATCAGGATACAAGGAATGATCAAAAGATAGGATAGATTCATTTAATGAGTGTGGCCAATCTAAAATAGAGAATCAATTCTCTAGCTGTTGTGATCCCTCGGAAGTTAAGAGAATTATTTTTAAATTCTTTTTTAAAGGAAATTATTATGCATACAAAGATGACCAAATGAAGAGGTGGCTGATGAGATTTGATAGTGGTAGATGAGGTAGTTGAGCTCGCAAAGGCAAACAAGTGGATGGTAATCAAAAATAGAGAAGGGCATTCAGATGTGGGTTGTTGTTGAAGGGTAGAGATAATAGAGTGTTCAATTGAAAAGAGTGAGATAAAGAGCATTGAAAGGAGGTAGAGTAATTAGCTAAGTGAAGAAGAGAGGAGAGAAGTGTCATCAGTAGAGATTGAAGACAATTATAGGAAGAAGACTCGAAGGTAGAGAATATACTTCAAAAGGGCAACATCTCAGAAGTGTAGTAAGTTCATAAGTGTTACAAAACTCATTTGTAACAAGGAATCCCATTGTATTGTAAAAATAATTAACTCATTGTATTTCTCTAAGTGGGTGCTCAGAGAAGGGGTAGGTTCTCCTTGAGTAGATGCTCAAAATTTGGGGGTTGGTGCTCCTTGGATTGGTGCCCAAAAATATATTTTAATCAAATTATCTTTTGTGAGGCTGGATTGGAGTAGTAGAATCCACTAGCTATTCTCACCGAGGTTTTTCCCACATTGGGTTTGTTGGACATTAGGGAGATTGTTGGACATTGTTGCTGCTAGAACATGTTGTTATCATTGATGTCAATATATTCCTTCTCCGGTGATTGTATATTGGTTCACTGTGATTATGGTTTAGTGTATGGAGTATCTTTAGTATCAATATATTCTTCTTTACTGGTGTTGGTGATTCGAGAAGCTTAATTGATTAGATCTTATGATCCAGATTGTAGTTTTGATTTGTTGTGTTGGTGCTTTACAGAGTTCAGTATTTCCTCTAGTATATTCTGGTGTGATCAGATCTTGATCTAAGATTTTGGGATATTGTTTGGGATAGTCTTTTGTATCTTCATTTTAGATGGTTTGTGATTTGGTGCTCCGCAAGTTATCTTTCTTAATGAGAGTAGTTGTTGTTTGAGTGTTCTTGAGTTTCAAACGTTGACATATGAAGATTTGATAAGTGGTTTTGATGCAGTTGTTACTAATGATTCTAACGAGCTTGGTGGTGTTTATTAATTTTGTCCTATTTGTTTTGGTGATATGCATTGATCATTGTGTGAGTTTTTGGTGATTTTGCTGAACTGGTGATGTTCTTCGTGTTATGCGGTTTTCCTAGTGGTGTAGCATGTTGCAGTTGATCTTGGCGTGATTTTTGGTGGTGTTGCATGTTTGGAGACTTGAATTAGGTCCATGTTACATCATGTAGTTCATTATATTGGTCTGGTGGTCATTCTTTGTATTGTGTGATGTAATTTTGTAATTGTGAGTTGAGGATTTAGCCGACCTTGTTGTCAAGGTTGATGAATTGAATAAATAGGTGATATTATCATGTAATTTGGGTATCAAGGTTGTGTCTACATTATTAGAGAGTGGTTTATGTATGAACAAGGTTTCATCTTTTGGTGTAGTGTATTGAGGAGATTGGTGTTGCAGAGCAAACAATTGTGCTTGACCTGAACTATCATAAGGCATTTGGAGATGCTATTATTGCAGTTCATTTCTTCCAGATTGTAGTTTGAATCTTGTTGTAAGTCAATGATATTTCCCTGAGGGTTGTAGCCTTCTGGGTCATTATCTTTTTAGCATTGAGCTCTAGGCAGAGTGCCCGAATGCATGTGAATTTCCCATTGTAATAATTTCACATACTAAAACAAAGTATCATCTTATTGTGGGTAGGTTCCCACCGTGGTTTTTCCCTTAACCGGGTTTTCCACGTCAAAATCTTGGTGTTATGTGTTGTGCTATCAATTTTCTTATCTCTATAATTTTTGCATTTTATTAGATTTGTTTTGTGGTTAAGTTTACAGATCCAGTGAAAATTGATTCACCCTCCCCTCTCAGTTTTCCTCCATTGTTTCTAGTAACAATTGGTATCAGAGTTGGATCCTCCAGAAGAAGCTTAACCGTTTGAGGAGATTTGGGATGGCAACTGGAACTGGAGGTGTTATCTTTAAGATGGAGAGTCTGAGATTTGACGATAGTAACTATGTTGTATGGAAGAACCAGATGGAAGTGCACTTGAGATATCTTGGAGAAGATTACTAGAAGATTACAAAGAATGCCTATTCTTCTCCTCTGAATGGACTGTTTAATGCTGATGAGATTAAGGAAGTTGAACATAACATTAGAGAAAAGGAAGCATTGTTGAGTGCCCTGACTGATTCAGAAATGACAAATATAATAGGACTTTAGGCCGCACATTAGATCTAGGAAAAGCTTGAAACCTTGTATGAAGGAGATAAACAAGTGAAAGTTGCCAAGTTGCAGATTTTGAAAGAAAAATATGAGATGCTAAAGATGGGAGAAGATTAAAACATAAATACCTTTATGGCTAAGGTGAATGACCTTCTCCTAAGTATCAAATGTGTTAGTGGAACCCTTGAAGAAGATGAAATTGTTGCTAAGGTGCTGAGATCTTTTCCTCCTTATAAACATAAGGTAGCTTCTCTTGATGAGATCCAGAGTGTGACTACAGTGACAAGAGATATGTTGGTTGGAAAGATTGCTGCATTTGAGGTGAGCGAATTTGGTGAATCACATACAAAGTCTGAGACAACATTTAGAGCATATGTATTCGATAAACAGAAGTATGAACCTGAATAATGCAGAATTTCCAAATATGAATGAGAAAGGAGAGAGACGGAAGAGAAAGAAAGAGAACTAGATGAGCTTGAAGAATTGATTGCCCAAAGATTGCCTAAGGGAGTCGGTAAGTATGATGGAAAATTGCCTTTGAAATGTTTCTCTTAAAATAAGGTAGAACATTTTGCCTCTAGGTGCCTGGAGAGAATGGCTAAATATGATATGCATGACAAATTTGATAAGCATGATAGATATGAGAAGCATCAGAAGTATGATAAGCCTTACAAGTCTAACCAGAAGTATAGGAATCAGAAGAACTGCTATTATGTTGTTGATGAATGTGTTAAAGATGAAGAATTAGAAGGAAATGAAGTTGTATTTCTTGCCATTAAGGAAGATGGACCAGTACCTGTTGATCCGACTAGGTGCACTATTGAGGAGAAAAGTTTAGCTGCTAAAGTTGAGGAAAGAGATGAATGGGTAATAGACAGTGGTTGTTCACTGTTGGCAAATGCACACTCCAATGAGAAATTGAAGGTGATTGAAGGTATTGTCATTGATGGAAACCTTACAATCATGTGATACAGGTAGGAAGACACAGGCACCGACATCGACTGACTCTACACCGGCATACAGATCACCGACACCATGGCTGACAGGAATTTTGTTTAAATGTATTTTGTATTTAATTGTAAAATCTTTTGTAAGCTGACTTGGTGAACTATAATATGACTCATATATGTATGAGATCATTGTAGATTATTTTTAAGAAAAGAGAGAATGCGAAGTATGAAAAGAAGATAGCAGACCTAATGTGTGAATTATTGGGATAAGGGTTTATGTATATTGCAGAGCTTAAACCAGTACTGAATCTAGCATAGCAGATGCTGATTTGAAGCAGTACAAGACATTGGATTAGTATAATCCATTTTGTAAGTCAGTGTGACTTCTCTGTAATTGAGCAGTGAGCTCTAGGCACTTGGCCTTCCTGCATGTGCATGTCCCTATTGTAAGCAGTAATATTCTCTTATTGGCCAGTAAGTGAATATTGTGGGTCACAAATCCCACGGAGGTTTTTCCCACACTAGGTTTCCTCGTTAAAATATTGTGTTATGGTGTGTCTCTTATGTTGTGGTTGCTATTCTTATTTACTGCATTATTTTTGCTTTGCCGGTACATAGTTTTGATATGCTTTTCATGTTATAAGTTAAGGAAATTGTTATAACGGTCAAATACTTATTCACCCCCCCTCTCAGTATCTTTGGGAATCCTAACAATTGGTATCAGAGCATGGTCCTCTATTTTCAAAAGCCTAACAACTTGAGGAAGATCTTGACACTGGTAGAGATGAAAATTTTGAGAAAGCAATTGGAAACAACTCTTTCAGACTATGATGCATAAAATGTAAAGAATATCAAACTTGAGGATGATCTGAAGGCTGCACAAGATATTATTCAAGGACTTCAAGAAAATTTCACTATAGCAAGGAATAAAAGAAGAGAACTTTGTGAAAAGATGCAGAATGATGAAGATGAAAAAGAAACTCTTAATGATCTGGTAAACAAATTGAGACAAGAGAACAGTACAATGAAGAATGAGATGCAAGATATGACTATGAGATTTTGTAAAGAAATTGAAAATAGAAAGAAGAATGAAGATGATTTGGTTAGAAGACTAAATGATGCTGGAAATGAAAACACAAGACTCGGTCATGAAAATGATATGCTGAAGGCAGATTTGATGCATACACAAAATGACAGAACTGAACTCATGAGACAAAAAGGAATCTTGGAGAATGAACTTACTGCTGCAAATCAACACAAGGAGAAATTCAAGAAAAATTCAGAACAACTTGTTGACATGATAAAGAATCAGAAACCTAATGGTGATACAAATGGCCTTGGCTTTGAAGTTGGTGAAAGCTCTAGTACTGCAAACAATCATGATCATAGTAAACTGGTAAGACAACCTAATACTTACAAATTCAACTGGAAATGCTTTAACTATAACAAGTATGGTCATAGAGAAAATCAGCGTAGATATAGAAATTATCAGAACACTACTACACCCACCAATCAATGTTTTAAATGCAACAAAATTGGTCATAATTCAGAAAACTGTAGAATGAATGTAAGATATTATGTTTGTGGAAGATTTGGACATCTATCTAATCAATGTAGAACACATACCGGCATAGGATATGGGAAAGCTATTCAGAAAAACACTGTGACTTGTTATGCTTGTAACAAAATTGGACATATTGCAAAATTTTGTAGAAGCAAGACCCCACCGGCAAATAACAAAGGTCCTAGTTTGAAAGGTAAAGAAAAAGTTGAAGAGGTAAAGCAAGAATTCTCAAAACAATGGATTAGAAAGTCAGATCAGAATGTTGATGGGAATACTCCTCCACCAGTAGAACAGAGTAACACTCCACTGGCAGGAGACTCTTCATCTAACTGAAGGAAAATCCTTTGGGGGTTTAGCAACAAACTGAAAAAACATGCTAACATACCCTCGGTTGATGGTGAGAAGTTGAAATTACTTCTTTACTGGGAGATGAGTTAAGTTGTGACTTAACTGGCAAGCATTAAATATGGTAGTTAGAGAAAATAACATTATAAAGAAAGTGTTTTGGCTCTTTTTTTCATTCACCGAGCATTCAAATCTTCGAGAGCGCGAAAATTCTCGAGCGACGGCATCTTTAGCGAAGAAGTGAAGCAATTCATCCAAGCACTCATCCTAAAGGTAGATTGAGGTATTTATAACTATGGCTTCCTCATCCACTCCTGAATTTATTGAAAACCCTACTGTGATTGAAGTAATCAAGCACCCTAGACCCGTATTCAAGCTTGTTCCCGAAATAGCAAAGAAAGATGATACCCTAGGTGCATTTTCTCAAATTCCTAAGGGAGTAGTATATGCTAAAGACCCTAGGATATACATACATTGTCATATAGAAGAATTAGGAGATGATGAAATCAAGAACATGTATCGGACTGTGATTTGTGATGAATTTGGAAATATCAAACCGGAACATAAGATAGTGGAAACCCTAGGTTTTACTAAAATCCTTAGTGTCCCAGATTTTCCCAAGGATATTATAAGGATTGTGCTAAGAAGAGTGCATGGCGAATTAATTTGGTTGGATTCAATTCATAAGATCACCAAAGAAGCAGTAAAGGCAGTAACAGGGTTACCTTCCACCGGTAGCAGGCCTAACAGAACTAAAAAGGTCTCCAATGACATAGTAATAGACCTAACCAACGCAACATTTGACAAAAGGTCTCTAAGGGTAAATGATGTAAAGGATATCAATGTTAGATTTGTCAGTATGATTTTAGGCTACAAGGCTACACATGCAAATAGGTTAAACTCAGTATCTAGCCTATGTATTAAAAGTGCATATGATATGGTTAACAACAATGCTAGAATAGATGTGTGTGAATGGCTCAAAGATGAATTAATAGACAATCTGAAGAAGATAAAGGGAGATAAGAAAGGAACCTTTAGATTTGGAAATTTGCTTGTATGTTTAATGTTGTATATTACTAAGCAAGTACCCGAAATTGGTAGGAGATATTTTGGTTTTGACATATCGGTAGGAAAGCAACTTTTGGATACACTAAAAAACATGGGAGATAACAGGGAGAAAAACTTAAATGAACATTTTCAGGCACTAAAAGCTAGAATGAAGACTAGAACAATACTGTCACAGGCAATTGTGGATAAATATCAAAAGGAAATATGTTTTGTAATTAAGAAAGATGAAATCTAGATGAAGGTAGTTGTCCCTAGGACTATCTAGGTAATTGAAATGGGCTATGAAATGGATGATAACATCATAGAAACTTATGTAAAAGCCCTCCTTGAAGCACCAAAGGAACCTACTAAGAAAGTCTTTGGAAATGCAGAAACAATTGAAAGTGGAATTCAGTCAAGGAAAAGGGTTAAGAAAGTTGAACAAACTATGAAGAAGGGAACCCGACAGGCAAAAGCAATTAAGGAAGATGTTTTGAAACAAACTGGTATCAAAGAAAGTGAGCTGGAAGGACTTCAATCGGAAGCTCATCTTTCACTGGTTGGAACTTCTTCTGAGAGTGATATACCGACAGTATTCAAAAGGGTGGAAAGGAAAAGAAAACCCTCACCAGTACCCTCACCTACACCTAGGAGAACTAGACAAAAGCAACAGGTAGTGAGGCCTCCAGCAAGGAAGTTGACTTCGAAGAAGAAAAAGGTAAAACAAGACATTGCTCCACTAGATAAGCTCCTTGGTGAAATAACAGAGGATGGAAAGTTGAAGAATATTAGCAAACTATACAGTACACTTTCAGCTGATGATAGAGAGAGCATAGAAAATAGTGTAATTTTACACTTGGATATTTACAAGAAATTTTTGATGGAAATTGTTGATGAAATACCCACTAATCTTTACATAAGACTTGAAGCTAGAAGGGTAGGTATTGTTGAGTTGGACAAGAAAATAAAAATTGAAAAATTACTTGCAGTTCACCTAGTGAACTCACCTGAAGAAATTGATTAATTAATTAGTGAGGCCAACCAGACTGTATTCTCAACCGGTCACCGACATGTAGCATTGATGGCAGGGAGAATGAATGAAATTTCAGAAGAGACTGCGGACCAATGGGACATATTCTTTGTTGAAAAGGAGAAACAAGAAGAACTCAAAAGACCCAAGACTATCAGAGTATATCAAAAGGACAGAGATAAGGGGAAAGGAAAGGAAGGTGGACCTCTGAACCTTAAGATAACTGACAACTTACCCCCACCTCCTTTTGATACTCCACCGGTAGAAACAGTTGACACACAACCGACTACTGAGAGTATGGAGACTCCTCTAGAGGATACAAATCCTAAGTCTGAAGTTTTGTATACCATGAATATTGATACACAAGAGGTGAATATTGTGGTAGATAAAGAAACCACTGAAGATAAGAAGAAAGATGTGACTACTGAGTCACCAACTGCAGATGTGGAAATCAATGTTAGCATAGAGACAGAGAAACCGACAGAGGACTCTACTGAGAAACAATCAAAGAAACCGGAAATGAATAGTGTAGAGGCAAATACACACAAATTGGAAGTACATTTAGAGGCTACATCTGAGAAACC
The DNA here is from genome assembly GCF_030272615.1 of Cryptomeria japonica. Lineage (NCBI taxonomy): Eukaryota > Viridiplantae > Streptophyta > Pinopsida > Cupressales > Cupressaceae > Cryptomeria > Cryptomeria japonica. The sequence goes on from NC_081413.1 coordinate 285,603,313, forward strand.
GGTAGTTGAGATCTCAGAGAAACCATCTAAGGCACTAGAACAGAAACAGGTTGATGTACAAGTTCAAACTGAGACAATGCCACTGGCAAAAACAAAAAAGCATAAACCTTTGCTGGATAGAAATTCATACCCAAACAGATCCTCTTGAGAAAGAGGAAAGCGAGGTTATTACTACAACTGGCAACATAGAAATTGTAAAAACAGTTGGACAGACATCTGGTACTTCTATAGTAGAATTCTGGCCTACAAATGTAACAGAGGTCTTATTGGACTCAATAAAGAAAATCACAGAGTGTAGTGCACAAGATTATAAAGCTATTGATGATACAATCCCCATTCTTAAATTGATAGCACCCAAGTGCATTGTGGATAATAAATATTCTTTAGGTCAACTAGACACATTGTCTAAATACATCACCGACAACATTTTGACAACTGATCAAATAAATGAGGACACAGTTAAGGAGAAAATAAATAAAGAGAAAGAGAAGTTCTTTGATGAAACAATAAAGAAGTGCATGGGACACCTTGGCACACTTTTATCGACACTAAACAAAATAATAATGGAGTTTAAGGAACTCTATAGAGGAGCAGAAGATACACAGTCTTGAAGAAAAACTTGAGAAATTTGAAAATGAGAAAGACAAAATAAAAGGGAAGGCAAAAGACCTTAAATGCAAACTCAACCCCAAATTGGAGTACCTCATCTCTTTGAGTAAAGAGATCTCTGAGGCACTTGTTCAAGGACTAAAGACACCGGAGGAACAAATGCATCACCTCACCGGTACTATTCAGAGGACAGAGGCTGCACTGAAAGACAGTGAAAATTTCACTGAGAGTCTAAATTTGGTATTAGCAGAACTCTTTTAGATTGTAACCCACAGGATACAAGGATCTTGGCAGGAAACACACTCCACTGACAACAAATGATAACCTTTGTCATTGATATCAAAGGGGGAGTAGTGAGATGAGAAAAATGATCAGAATAGGACATCATCAGCTCAGGGGGAGCATGGATTTTTGACAACACAATTTTGGTAAGAAATTCTTTTTGGACATCATTTTTTTGGACACTTTTTTATTTTTCTCATGAGTGTTGCCATTAATGCCAAAGGGGGAGATTGTTGGCAAATGCACACTCCAATGAGAAATTGTAGGTGATTGAAGGTATTGTTATTGATGGCAACCTTACAATCATGTGATACCGGCAGGCAGACACAAGCACCGACACTGACAGACTCTACATCGACATATAGATCACCGGCACCATGGCTGACAGGAATTTTGTTTAAATGTATTTTGTATTTAATTGTAAAATCTTTTGTAAGCCGACTTGGCGAATTGTAATATGACTCATATATGTATGAGATTATTGTAGATTATTTTTAAGAAAAGAGAGAATGCGAAGTATGAAAAGAAGATAGCAGACCTAATGTGTGAATTATTGGGATAAGGGTTTATGTATATTGCAGAGCTTAAACCGGTATTGAATCTAGCATAGCAAATGCTGATCTGAAGCAACACAAGACATTGGATTAGTATAATCCATTTGTAAGTGAGTGTGACTTCTTTGTAATAGAGCAGTGAGCTTTAGGCACTTGGCCTTCCTGCATGTGCAGGCCCCTATTGTAAGCAGTAATATTCTCTTATTGGCCAGTAAGTGAATATTGTGGGTCACAAATCCCACAGAGGTTTTTCCCACACTAGGTTTCCTCATTAAAATATTGTGTTATGGTGTGTCTCTTATGTTGTGGTTGCTATTCTTATTTACTGCATTATTTTTGGTTTATCGGTACACAGTTTTGATATGCTTTTCATGTTATAAGTTAAGAAAATTGTTATACCAGTCAGATAATGATTCACTCCCCCCCCTCTCGGCATCTTTAGGAATCCTAACATTCACATCATATTGTGTGCACATGAAATTTGGAATCTGTATCTGAAACACAAACACTCAATAAGTTATTGGATGTATGGTTAATTGATCAAAATCAATAAATGTAAAGCCATAACAAATCGACCTATTGCCTCCTAAAAGATGTGAGAATAGACTTGCTCTCAGATTTATCTAAGAAATACCAATGACTAGACTACACCAAGATGGAGGATTTAATCTATATGAATGCAGGATTAAGCCAATTAAGTTAGATGGATGCAAGATTAAGCAAATTAAGCTAACATGATTAAACAAATATGCAATAAACTAAGATGCAATATTCTCAACGACTCTAGAGAAAAATTGGCATGATAACAATAAAACCTCTAGAATTCTTGATTGAGAGATGAGAGTGTGAATTTATGGAAAATCCAGAGAGAAAGCGATGGTCAAGATCGATTGTCGATGAGCGTTTGAGATTCTCCAAGAGGAAGCACAATCCAGGTGATTTGATGTGATTGGTTGCTTTCTTCAGATTTCAAGGAAATAAGATTGAACTAAAATTAAGATAAAATCAGAAAAACTGATTTATTCCATTTTCCTTTCTTAAAGAAAGCTTTCTTTGATTTATTCCCTTTTATTCAATTTTGCTCCTTTTTTGAAATTTCTTTTTCAAATTATCTCAAATTGATTTATTTTTTCAAAATAATTCCTTTTTGATGATTTATTCCTTTTTTCAAATTAATTCCTTTTTGATGATTTAATGGCAAATTGATTTATTAATTAAATATGTTAGGATATTTAATTAAATAAATATGATAATTGATTAAAGAGATTTTGATGATATATTTAATTGAAGTGATTAATTTGTCATGTAACATTAATGATTTTAGGAATTAATTATTTAGGTGCTCAAGATTTATTTAATTGCCTTTGGTTAGGACCTTGGTGATGTAGTTGAGATTAGGGGCCCATGGTTTAGATGACCATTTTTAGGGTATTACATTTTTCCCTCTTTGAATTGATGTGCAAACAACGCATTGATTCAAAGAACAATTGATGTCTAAGAGATACCAGTTCTAAAATTGATGGATCACAAACGAATGAAGAGTGAGATATTCAGCTTGATTTGAAGCGATGAAACTGAACAGATTGATCAAAGTGATACCAATCCTGAACTTGATTAAACTAGGACCTGTGAAGAGAAAAGATACCAATCTTGAACTTGATGGATCAAGAAGTGGGTACTGATCTAGAACTTGATTGAACTAGAATCGATTGAGCGAAGAGATAATAATGATTCTAAACTTGATTGAACAAGAATTGATTAGCGAAACTGAATGTCCAACTTGATTTGATTCGATAAAACTAAACACCTATTTGGATTGAGCATGTGATCACTATCAGAAAGACTCTTTAAACCCTTGATTAGGTTTAAACAAAAAACCAACTGTATAAGGTGCAATGAAACTGATTACTGTTAAGAGACTGATACAGATGAAGACAATATCAACTTTATTTGGTGCGATGAAACTAATATGCCCCTAGAGATTGATGTTTGATTAATCTTTGATTGAAAAGATTTGCTGCTCGGCTTTTGATGAAGATTTGAAAAACAAATTCTCGACTTTTGATGATGTAATCACTGATAATGATGATGTAATAAGTTGCCCCCTTGGGAGAAAAATCAAAAGATGGTGAGATACCATAGTGATTTGAGGTAACTTTGAGTGATAAAAAGATTTAGCGATGACACTTTGAGCACAAAGAATGATTGAAGAATTGATTTGAGATAAATTGAAGAAATTTTGAGTTGATTGGAAAATATTTTAGCATAGAGTGATGCAAAGATTGACCTGAAGATGAATGTGCCAAGTGATCAACGTTGTGAGAATTTGACTAGAAAAGTGATGTTAGATTTCGATTTTGATCCCAAAAATGGACTTAGGATGGTCAATTTAACTAGGGGTACAAATTTCATGTCAATCAAAGAAAGTTTGAAAAAAATGATGATTGTTTCAGATTCAAGCTTCATTCAAAGGAAAGAAAAAGTAAAGTTATCATGCTGAAATTTCTTGAAATGCACAAATCTTAGTATGAATACAACCTAAGACTTTAGTCACGGGATTTGGTATGCTCTTTATCATCACTAAGCGTTTTAAGATGTCAAAGATAGATAGAAGCACCTAGGCACAAAGAGCCAGGATGACCTGAATGTCATGTCCTTTTGATTTGGCAAGTGAACATAAGGACCAAGGCATAAAGAGCCAAGATGACCTGAATGTTGTGTGTGTGCAAACTCACCACAGAAAGCAGAGTTCCTTTTTTTTACTATGCAATAGTGATTTTCTTTTCCGCAATGACCCTTTTATCATTCATATCCTATGACAGATTAAGAATGAATTCCAATTGCATAATAAAGAAAGTTACTCAAAATAGACAAGGAAATAGTTCCAACCTCCCTGTAGCATACAAATAAATGAAGTCAAGGTATGTGTGGCAATTCCACCTTGATGTGAAGGCACTTATCATAGACACCCAGTTTATGAGATGTTCCCAGATCATTGGAATCATTCCTACAAGTAGAAAACAAAGAAAAGTATTATGCCCCTAGTCCTTTCTCCTCTTAGTTAAGATAGACTTCATTGACTTACTCAGAGGGAATAATAAGCAAAAGCCAATTTAAAAGACAACATACAAAGAAAATTTCAATCATAGCTCAGACAGTTTTAGTGATTGTTTTCGTTGTTCTTGCTTTGTGTGTTTGATGAGATGTCAGTGGCAAAACCCTGGAGTGGTTAGGAGATAGGTAATTGACTCGGATTGGATGACCCTATACTACCGACATAAAGATTACTTGCTTAAACTACTCAGGACATTTAGATTGATCAATCAATTACCCTAAGACTAAGACATTGATTGAATTCAAGCCATGAGGGTTCCAAGAAGAACCAAGGTGTCACAAAAGCGACTGAAGGATACGTACAAGCTAAAGCAAAGATGCAGGAAAGCGGGAAATAAAACAGGAAATGCCAAACTTGCGTTGATAGATGGAGCACTTCAGTACTAGAGGTGCCTGTTTGCCAGGTTTTCACCTTCTTGGGAAAGATTTCTCTTTTTTTACTACCAAGGTGCCTGTTTACCAGGTTTTCACCAAGGCATTTGATTTTTTTTTTTGTAACATATTATGATTTTTACATTTTCTTCAGGACATTTTATGTTTTTTATAATTTGTAATGTTTGCCCCTAGTGTCTAGTAAGGTGAAAGGGATTTCGAGCGAATGAATGAATAAATGGGATAAAAATGGATAAGTGAAGGATGGAGGAGGCTTATGTGATTCCAAGGACTATCTCACAATAGGATAACATGTCAATCTAAGCAAAGGGACCAGATATAGAAATATAAAGAAAGGGTATGGTGTAACAAATGTCTTATGGTCCAAATAAATGACCATGTCAGGAGGTGTAATGGTGGAAAAATGGTGAATGATAGATCAAGAGGAAAACTACCCTTTCCCTCTCACTATTGATTACCCTTCAAACACTTTTCACCATGTTACATTAGCAAGAGGAGAGGATAATTCCCTAGATTCAATCTCTCCACATGAAGATGGTAGATTGAATTTTGAATGAAATGGGAATGATAAGTTGATCCCCTCTTCCTTGTTTGAAATGGAAAAGAATTAATTAAATTATGCAATGCAAAAGTGACAAAGAATTGATTATAGCTTAAGATCGCAACATGGGATGAAGTTGTGCATCTGGATCTAGCAGTAATATGTCGAGATGAAGTCACCCTGCAAATTTGAGGAAAAGTTGTCCGGATCGTGGCGGGAATGTACATGGTCCTCCAAAAAATCTGTGAAATGAAAAAGGTTTTTCTGCCTCTCTAAATGGAGCCCGAATCTAAAAGTATGGATGTGCACCTACAACATACACACAAAAAAGAGAGGAAAATGGGTTTGGATTGGGGTTTGCCTTTAGGTCAAACCTCGATTTTGGAATTAACCAAGTAATGAAAGAAAATACTTTCAAGTAGATGTAAATGAAAGACTCAATTGTAAATCACCTCAAGGGAGGTTATGATAGCAATGTTGATAGAATTTCTTGTGTGGAATTTAATGTTGGAATCGATCTCCTCTTCAATGGTTGAATCCTTGAATTGAATGCAACACCTAGCCTCGAAGGGAGACTTTGAGAATGCTCAATGCTGGAAAAGAATGCGTGAATGCTTGAATACTCTTGAACGCTTGATCTCATGTAAACTTCCACCCATCTAGCTTATGCAAATGAGAGGACGAATGCCCCCTTAAATACATGTTAGTGGATTTGATTTTTGTCACAGGCCGACATCGGGGGAGTTTCCCGCCCGATGCACAACCAACAATGCAACCCTAGGAAGGGTCCTGCCCCAAAATAGGGTAGAGACAGGGGTGCCATGCCCCTATCCTAGGAGGAGAAAGGTGCCACACCCCTGTCCAAGGGGGGATAGTGGCACCACGCCCCTTTCCTACCCCTTTCTCTAGGTCAGAGTGCAGACGGGGTGATAAAGAGGCCAAGGAAAAAGTTGTTTCTAAGGGCTAAGCAATCTTCGGTCTCCGATCAGGCTAGAGGATTTGAACTCGCGTGCATGAGGACCCTAATGTAGTTGAAAATTTCTAGGGTCGCAATTTTATAACACTACATTTAGCGCCCATTTTAGCGGGAGTATAAGCGTACACCAATACTGTTGGTAAAGTACAAGGAAATAAGATTGAAAGACTTTTACCACGTCAAGGAGACAAGATGCGCCAAGCCCCCAATGGACTTAGGATCTTATGAATTTTTTTGACAAAGTAAAAGGGAGGATCGAGAAGAGGAGAACCATGACCGGAAGTAGCAAAGTTCCCTTCACTATGAGTCATGAAAGCAAGGATACCAAAGATGACAAATCAAAACAAAGCTCACTAAGTAATTCTATGTATCAAAGATGGAAAATATGAGCGGAGTGTATGCCCCCATGTTAAAGCGATCACACGTGCCTTTGTGAGAGTTGAGAAATACAACACCATAGGAGCCCAAATGATCTCTGCAAGCTGAATAAACCTATTACAAGGAGAAGCAAGGAAGCAACAGGGAAACACCAAAATACACATGAAATGTTCAAAAAGATGAGAGCTTTGTATTTACAAAAGTGTGTAATAGAATTAATGATACAAAGAAAAGAATTCAACCTCTAATAGGTCAAGAAACCCTAAAAGGGAAAACCCTAGGCTTGCACATAATAATTAATAAAAGAATTAATTATTATGCTCCTAATGTTAGCTTAAGTGTAAAAGAAATAAAGGGGAACTTAATTAATTAAACAAATGTCATTTAATTAATCAAGTAAAGACTCGATTACTCTAACACCCCCCCTTAAGATAGGCTTAGGGAGAAGCTAAAACATAGAACAACTATTGAAAGTAAGAAAGATGGGTCCCAACAACAAGGCCTAATCAGGTACCCAAATACAACCAAATCTCTATGAACTGGAGAAATAGAGAAACCCACGTGGGAAAAAAGTCTACTCCAAATAGAGATGGAAAAGAAAGAAGAACACCACTGAAGCAGGAAATATCTGCAAACACTATCGAAGAGACATTACTGATCTAAAGAACCTCCAGTGAAATAGAACATGAACAAGTAGAAAAGACTGTAATCTGCATGAGTGCCCTCAAATGACATAGCTCGAATTAGATGGCAAACAAAGGCAAACAACTGAACTCGAAGATATAGATGGCATGAGAAACCAAATCCTGAAGAGCTGATCAATTGAACCAAGGAAGCATTAGAACCAAGAAGACAAACCTCCCCATAATGCTGAAGAGGGAGAGGGATAGGTACACTGAAAGAAAGACCAAAAAGAACTGCATGATGAAGAACCAGGAACATCGAAGGTGCAGAGAAAGCACATAGTATTGTGGAAGGAACACTCACTTGACACACATCATGAGGCGAATGTTGTGGAAGGAGCACTCACTAGACAAAGGTAGATGGCAAACAAAAGGCAAACATCAACCCCCCCATGACACTTTATAAGTAGTGCATGTACAATAAGGCACAAGATGTGCAAGATCCCAAGTAAACAATGCATGATGAAACTTTATCTCAGTGCGTTTGCAAAAATGAAATGATAAAACGATAAGAAGAATGGAAATAGAAGGAACAACCAAAACCGAGACATCCTACTTAGAGAAAGAGATCCCAGGACCTGAAACATCCAAGATATACATTGGAGTGCGGAAAAGCAAAAAAATGAATAAAATATACTTGGAGAAAAATCTGAATAGAAAACTCATATGACTAGAAAGTACACAGAACAAGCTTTCCAACAATATAAATTTTTCAAAAAATGAAGTTCGGATGCTCATTCTACGGCCCTGGAAGTGCAGAAAAGAGACCCCACTTTGACTGGAAAAAAGTACAGTCAAACAGAAAAATTGGAAAAAATTTCCAATACCAAGAGGTCCAGCTCGGAACCATCTTTTTGATGCCAATTTGTTTTCGAAAAAATGACTCTGTTTGCCCAAGATATGACAAAAAAAACCAACCCCCCCTAAAAAGGCAAGAGGGAGGTTGTCAGGTGGCAGGGCCGAGCGGAGGGGGCCCATGGGCGGCGCTCTGGTGGCGGAGTGACGAAGTTGGGCGACGGTGGGGCGATAGGCAACAGGTAGGCCGGGTGGCGGAGGCCGAAAGGCAGTGGGCGGTGGGCGGCAGCGGCGATGGGCGTCAGGCGGGGGCAGTGGCTACGACGATTGGAGGAGAGGCGGTCACGGACGGTGGGCGACCGACGATAGAGAAGGTCGACGGGGCCCAGGGGCCAGCGGGGACTGGAGGCTGGCGGGAGCCAATGGCCGACCGAAAAGAAATGACACGTGGCCTGAGCTGGCAGAGAAGGCCGGCGACAGGACCAGGGGGGCCCCACAGTACCCTGCGTACCATGGGGAACCCCAATAAAGAATTTTTTATTGTTTAAAAAAACTTTGCCTTCTTTTTTTTTGAATGTTGTTTTTTTAATTTTTTTTCAAAAAAAAACAACTTTCGACCTGCATGCCGTAAAAAGGTAAATTAAAAAAAAAAAAAAAATCTCAAACTGCGTGTCAGGGTCGTACGACCTGGTACAAAACAAAAAATATGCCCAAGGGCTTAGGTGTCGAAAGGGGTCAAGTTTTATATGAGCATAGGGGTTTTGGGGCCTTCTAAGCATGATGGTGAGGTCCGTTTAGACCCAAAGTGCTTAAAAAAAGGCCCATCCCTAGGTGCACAAAAAAACTTCTGAAACCCCAGATCTGCTTCCAATGCAAAAAAAACTCAAAACAAGAACAGGTAGCTGCAAATCTGAAGCTCTGATACCATGTGAGAGTTGAGAAATACAACACCACAGGATCCCAAATGATCTCTGCAAGCTGAATAAACCTGTTACAAGGAGAAGCAAGGAAGCAACAGAGAAAAACCAAATACATAGGAAATGCTCAAAAAGATAAGAGCTTTGTATTCACAAAAATGTGTAGTAAAATTAATGATACAAAGAAAAGAATTCAACCTTTAATAGGTCAAGAAACCCTAGAAGGGAAAACCCTAGGCTTGCACATAATGATTAATAAAAATAATTAATTATTATGCACCTAATGTTAGCTTAAGTGTAAAAGAGATAAAGAAGAACTTAATTAATTAAACAAATGTCATTTAATTAATCAAGTAAAGACTCGATTACTCTAATAGCCTTATCAGGAGCGATTGCTTTAAGGTAGGATACACCCAAGAGAAAGAGACGAAAGGGGAGCACGTTATCACAAGGATTTAGCCCCCAATCAAGGAATAAATCCAAGGATAATGAACTCAAAACATGAGGTAGTGTCACTTTCCTCGAGATTAGTATGTTGTATGATAACTCATGTATATCATGCATATAATAATGGCCATTCCGCAAAGAAAGACACTACTATAATACCCTAAAAATGGTCATCTAAACCATGAGCCCCTAATCTCGACAACGTCACCAAGGTCCTAACCAAAGGCAATTAAATAAATCTTGAGCACACAATTAATTCTTTAATCATCAAATGTCACATGGCAAAATTAATCAGCCAATATTAATTAAATCATACCAAATTATCTTATTTATTTTAATTAAATATCTTTTGCATATTTAATTAAATAAATCAATTTGCCATTAAATCATCAAAAAAGAGGAATTAATTTGAAAAATAAATAAAAATTGCCATAAATCTTCAAAAAAGGAAACAAATCAAGAAAGAGGAATTGGAAATTATGAGCACAAATCTTCAAAAAAGGAAATAAATAATAAAAGAATTAAAAATTGAGAAAAGAAATCAATTGGAGATAATCTTGAAAAACAAATTAAAATTGATAAAAAATCTCAAAGAAAGCAATTAAAACATTTAAATATTAAAATTGAATGAAATAGAGAATAAATCAGTTTTTTCCTGATTTTATCTTAATTTTAGTTCAATTTCCTTTAAAACTGAGAAAAGCATCCAATCACATCAATTCACCTGGATTGTTCTTCCTCTTGGAAAATCTTGACCGCTCATCATCATTTGATCTCAGCATTTGGTTTCTTTCTGAATTTTCTATAAATTCAGGCTCTCATCTCTCATTCAAAAATCCTGGAGAATATATTGTTATTATGTTGTTTTTGCTCTAGGTTCATTGAGAATTTGCATTGAGATATTGCATATTAAATATTCATATATTGCTTAAATCATGTTAGATTAATCTTGCATATCTAGCTTAAATATTGCATCCATTTAGCTCATATTCATGCTCATATAGATTTAAAAATCCTTCGTTTAGGTGTTGTCTAGTCACTGGATAGCTTAGCAATCTGAGAGCAATCTAAACTCGCATCTACTAGAAGGCAATGTGTCACTTTGTAATGGTTTATTATTCATTGATTATTGATTTACTAACCATGCATCTAAAGATTTAATTGAAGTGTTGTGTATTCCAGATACAGATATAGGTCCACTTTTCACACACACATTTTTGGCGCCCACTGTGGGGCTCGAACCCACGACTACAAGATTTATAATGTTTCTTGAACAAATTTAATGTTTGGTTTTTATAACTAATAAACATGTGTTAAATTTGCAAATAAAATCTTTCTTTTTTGTTTGTTCTTCTGTGACAGTAAAAAATGGTCTCTTTTTGGAGAGCATAACTTTTTATTGAACCATTGGATCTAAACCAATTTTTGATATGTTGTTGAAAGCCACGTTTTCTATAGTTTCATAGAAGCGATTTTCCTAAAAATATCTGTTTTGAAAGTTAGGAATGACAGAGTGTAGTAATATCATTTTACTTATTCTTCTGTGATAGTCAAAAATGGTCTCTGTTCGGAGGGAATAACATTTTATTGAACCGTTGGATCTAAACCAATTTTTGATACATTGTTGAAAACCAAGCTTTATATAGTTTCATCAAAGTGATTTTCCTAAGAATTTATGGTTTGAAAGTTAGGAGTGACATAGTGCAGTACTATCATTTTACTTATTCTTCTGTGATAGTAAAAAATGGTCTCTGTTAGGAGGGAATAACATTTTATTGAACCATTGGATCTAAACCAATTTTTGATACATTGTTGAAAACCAAGCTTTATATAGTTTCATCGAAGTGATTTTCCTAAGAATTTATGGTTTGAAAGTTAGGAGTGACATAGTGCAGTACTATCATTTTACTTATTCTTCTGTGATAGTAAAAAATGGTGTCTGTTCGGAGGGCATAACTTTTTATTGAACCGTTGGATCTCAAGAAAATTTTAATATGTTCTGTAAAACCAAGTTGTACACATGTCCATTGAAGAGATTTTCCAAATTAGCTCTGGTTGAAAAGTTATAAATGACAAAGTGCAGTACTATCAAAACTGTCATAACTAAGATAGTGAAAAAAAATGGAAATTCTTGTTAAATTAGTTTAATTTACAGTTTGCATGTTAGAATTTTCTTTTGATGATTTTTTGGCAACTAATTTTGGGCTTTTAATGTTTGCAGATCCGCTTGACAAAGAATTTATCAATCAAACATACGCCTGTCAAAGAATAAAAAACAACATGACTACTGATGTGTTGGTTTTGCAGGTTGCCTAAAGAGAATCGACCAAACATCATATATTCTTTAAATTAATTTTTAGGTACTTAAATTGCTATTTGGTTAAAGAAAAAATCTGTCTTTTGTTTTTTTTAGAAAAATCTGAGAGGTAGGAGAGTATGCTCTTGTCTTTTACAGACAATCAGAAATCTAGACCCTCGAAGCTGTTTTCTAAGTTTTGAGATTTGTGTACCTTTAGCGGGCCTGTCACAGTGGGAAAAAGTAATCACCCTGTTAGAACGACCCAAGTGAGTACAGCTGGACCTGAGCACTCCAACTCACTATAATAAATAGGCCTCTGGTGATTAAAGTCTCAGAGGATGGGATTATTTGAGTTTTCTCTTTGAGATCTCTCATATCAAGCATTTTGTAGGGCCTCGTGGTCTCAATCATGTTTACGTGACTACAACTTGTTTCAGTACCTTGTCGGGCTATAGGCCTCAATCATGCTTGCGTGACTTCAAGGGGTAATTTCAAACAGAATTCCTGACTAAGAACTATAAGATATAAACTACCCGGTTCACCTCCGTAAGGGGGATAATCTTTGTGCAAGAGAGATAGTAACTCTCCCAAGATACTTGTCATTTCCTGCCCCCATTAGCGTTTGGAGTCAGCTAATACAACATTGAGAATCCATTGCGTGAGACTCAGTGGTCATATTCTGATTAGATATTGGGTGTGTACCTGAGTCTACAAGCAAAGGTTTTCTTCTCTCACCAATTTCCATAGGGTTTGCATGATGTGATTGGAGTTATTATTCATATTATGTGTTTTCTGTGTTTTCATCCCTAAAACTAAAACTAGAATACCAAAACTGGAGAAAACAACAAACGAACTCAGTGATCAAAACTCTGTCTGTGTCACAAACTGGTATTCCTTAGCTGTCAAAAACTCAGTCCACCTCTAAACTAGTCATCGTCAGTCAGTGAAAACTTAGTCCACCTCTAAACTAGTCATCGTCAGTTAGTGAAAACTCAGTCTGCCTCAAAATTGGTCATACTCAATCATTGAAAACTCAGAATTTAGCCTTTGTCCAGTAAACTGTCGTGCAAATCTTCTGATTTATCATCCTACTACATACATATTTTCGTATGAAATTCCATCAATCCTAACAGTCTATCGTTTGAGCCTACATTCTATGTCGTACAACCTGATTATCTGTCATCCGAGTCTGAGAATTATCGTTCTATCCTGAATCCTGTATCATACGATAAACCCTTGCATTTATTAGTTTCTAGTTTCAGACATACCCATCTGTCGTATGGTATTAGGTAGCAACTCGTACGAAATAGCAATGTCATTTTCCTGAAGCTATTATACTATCGTCTGGTTCTAGAAATCCTGTCGTACGAATCTCTGATTTTGCCAGTCTAGAATAGTCAAACTTGCCTAAAACTGTCTACAGCAAGCCTAAAACTGGTTTTCATCCTCCTGAACATAAACAACCTTGATAGTGTACCCCTGTCATTGCGTTGCATGATTTTGTCGATCATCTCTCGGCTAGTTCAAACAACATCTTATCAAACCTAAGTTAACTTAGATAAAATCTTACATGGGATAGATCATTTCTGAAACCAGACCAGAACTTAGTTCCTTCACTCAATCACTACGTTAAACGAACAACTAGCTACAATTTGATCTTGAATTCTGCAACAGATCTAGCTCTCGGTCCCGTCGATTGTAAATGCTTTTTCAAACCAGAAGCTCTTCTAAAATTTATGACAAAAGTAAGAAGCCCACGGCTACCTTAGCTCCAATTCCCATGGCTATCTTGGCTCAAATGCTTCAAGATATCAAGAAAGAAATATATGATATGAAAATACAACAAAATAAATCAATGACTCCATTTGAAAAACAAATGCATGATATCAAGAGTGAGAAACTTCAAGGAATGCTAAAACGATTATATGATTTGACAATAAAAAAACCAACAAATAATTGACAATTAAAAGCCAAATCTCAAACAATCTCACAAGACACCTTCACCAAGACATAAAGACATTTCCTCCAAATATCCTCTAGTTAGACAATTTACACCTTTGGGGCAATCTATTGAGTCAACTTTGGAAGAGCTTCTTAAGAACAATCTTATCATATTACCTAAAAAGACTACATGGGGATGTGAATTTTTGAGTAAGTATTGTGCATATCATAGACAAAATGAACATAAGACTTCGAAGTGCATAGAATTAAAACATAAGATTCAAGATCTCATCGATAATGGTGTCATTGAAATTGAAGATCTTAATTGATTGATCTGTTAACATAATTGATTGATTTGTTAACTCATTTGATTGAGGAGTCAACTCAATAGATTGGCTAGTGAATTGAATAGGCTAGTCAGTTGACTAAATTGATTGAGAGATGACTAATTAGATGGATTAGAAGACTGAATTGATTGATTAGTTAGAAAAAGAGTTTGAGAGTTAAAAAGGGATATTGACTAGTTAATTGATTTGATGAACCAATTGAGATTTTCAACATGTGCTGTAGGAGATTGACTTGAAATTCAATTTTATTTTGATTTGCATTTGAATTTGGGTTTTCAAATGCTGAAATGCACATGAGATTATCTGAAATTCACATTTGGTGAAATGTTAATTTGGAAGAAATGAAATTAATTAAAATGATATGAAATTCGAATTTGGGGAAAACGTGAAATGAAATTAGATGAAATTAATTGGAATTAGAATTTGGGGAATTAGAAGAATAATTAATTAATTTAAATGAAATTATTTAAACATTAGAAATGGAAATTTAATTAAATAATAAAGATTATTTAACTAAGGAAAATGTCGCAATTAATTAAATAATTAATATGTAGAAGAGGGTTAACTAATTAAAATGATATGAGAATAGAAATAAAATAATTAGAAGTGTTGAATGCGATGGTCAGAAGAAATAATTAGTTTAATCAAATAATTAAAGAATTACTTAATTAAATAGACGAATAATTAGTATGCGATCAATGAAACATTTTTAGGTGTCTACATTAATTATGATTAAACTCACATATATAAATTGTTATATACAATTACACAACAAATATTGTAATACTATAACTACAAATACTCACCACTAATTTAATTTCAATTTTATAATTTATTTTTTATCCTATTTCTTTCAAAAATTAAATAAATAACTTTTATTTAATTAATTCATCTTTCACATATTACATTCTCTAATTTTTTTAGTTCCTTAATCTAATCTTAATTACCCTCTTAATCACTTGCACATATCCCATCAAATGCACATGACCTTAATACCATGTTATATGAATCATGTATCTTGTCCCCTCACCTACTCCAATTTTTTAAATCTTTTATTCCTTTCATCCCTCTTTCTTTGGAATGTGAAGACAAACTTTGCTTTTAAGACAAGATCTCCTCCCACACTCCAAAATATCATCTCCCTCTCAACCAATCTTAAAGTGCCACTTGACACTATCCCATTAGGTGAGAGATCCTATCCAATTTCTACCCTTGATCTCATGATTTAATCTTACTTATATGTCCAACTTTTAACCATTTTTATTCCATGTCGCTTATTTTGCATTTAAACACATCCAAATTGACTCTCATGAATAAATTGACCTTCTTTCACCCAATCTAATTTTTCTTTTCTTTTCTTTTATTTTCTTTTTCATTCTATTTGATTTTATTCCTAAGCCATTAACATTTAGAACACTAATCTCATACACCTAACATGTGTTTTTTTTATTTTGTAAAAAATTGAACTCCAAACCATCTATACCTTAAACATATTTCCTAAAATTTACTTTTCCATATTATAATAATAATAAATATAAAAAAACTTATATATTTTTGAGCGCTGAACTGCAAAAGTTGTGATGTTGATGGTGGCTCCATGGGTTAAGGTTCCTGTGAGGCGCGGTGGCTTCCCTTCCAAGCGGGGCATTGTCAGTTGGGCGTCCGTGGTAAAGCATGGTGATGGCAGAGAGCGAAGGCAAGGCAGATTTGGGTCCCCAAACGAGCGACAGGGGTTTAGGGCAGCCGCCTCAAATGCCCATGACAACCGTTCTGGCTTCCGCTCCCAGTCTCGACCCCATGCAATGCCTGATCAGAGGGTGGTCCGCTGCAAAATAGGTGGAGATCTCCCCACGGTAGAGATATTTGGGGCCCTTCGATTTTCGAATGCGGCTGTCCTGACCATGTCAACTACTGTATCTTTGTCAGAAGCGGTGGAGAAAGAGGTTGATCATAATGAGCTCGTTTTTTCGATAGTAGGGCTTATTGGGCGTTTTAGGGGTTTTTGGCCAAGTTTGGGCGCTTTGCATAAATGGATCTCTGATCATTGGGAACCCATTGTGGAAGACAGTGTGCAGATTTACCCTCATGCTCGAGGGTTTTTTGTTGTGGTGTTTCAGACTGTGGAGGATAGAAATAAAATCCTTGGTGGTAGCCAATGGTGCTGGGAGGACAATAATTCTTTGCTGCTTAAACCATGGCATCCGACTTTCAACCCCGAGTCAGAATCTTTTGATCGCGTTCCTATGTGGATTAGACTTCCAAACCTACCTTTGCAATACTGGTTTGACTCATGTTTTGAAGCTATTGGGAACTCCCTCGGTAAGTTTTTATTGACTGATGATGGCTCTCTTAATTTACTTCATACTACTTTTGCTCATGTCTTGGTGGAGATGGATACGTCCATGGACCTCCCTTCGAAGATCTCTATTTCTACTTCAAAGGGAAGTTGGCTACAGTTGGTGGATTATGAAGGGATTCCTTCCAGATGTAGGAGATGTTTTAAGACTAGACATAATGCCGATTCCTGTGCTAAGCGTAGGGTGAAGAGTCTAGCTTCATGGTGGAAGGATGTTACCCCCCAATCTTACACGATGGAGAAGGTGGCTAGGATCCTGAAATCTCACTAGGATGTCAGGGGTTTGATCAATGATTCTATTGTGAAGATTCCAGAACTTTCAAATGATGGGCAAGATTTGGCTGGTGGTTTGGTTGGCGAGGGAGTTTTTCCTGAGGGTTGCAGCTCCTTTCAAGATGCTATTGGAGGTATTCAGTTGATGGAGGATGGTCCTAGCTCTCAAAGGGGTTTAAATGCAAGCATGGATGAGGGGAATCAATCTGAGAACCATTGCTGGGATAGTAAGGGATTGGTTGGAATGGATTTTCAAAATCTGAAATGTTTGGAGGATGCCAAATCAAATGGATGGATAGAGGTGAAGCGTAAAAAGGGTAAGCGGGGTAAGGATGGGAACATTTGTAATGACCCCCCTCTTGAAGGGGGAGATGGATCTTGGGAGGTGGCTCCCTAATTGTAGCACCACCTGGTTCGGGCCAGCTCAAAATCTCGAGTAATTAATAAAAATCACTATTACCAATCAAAAAAAAATAATAAATATATAAAAAAAAAATCCTAAATACTACCCTACAGCCAACTTACTTTGCGCTGCAGCGTATTATGGAACGCGACGAACAACTAAGAGCATTTACACGATCAATCAAATAGAGAAGATTCTTTAGAGTGAATAAAAAATTTCATTCTCTGAAATTTAGAGAGAAAAATGGTTGACAGAGACGTTGCTGTTAGATCTTTATTATTTGTGTTTCAAAAATTAAAGGATTGAAATTTCAGAATCTTGGCAGTCGGGAGGGATTGTGTATGCTGCATTGCATTTAAAAAAGGATAAAACTGACGGTTTTTCCAAGCGCACTGGGCATAGTTTTTGTACTTGTTGTTGTACCATTTTTGAGTGCGATGCGCAAAGCATTCTGTCGGCCATTCTTAATATCCGACTTTTTGTCAACCTTCAACAGAAAAGCAGATTTGTCGATATTCTCAAGGTGTAGCGCCGCATGCGGTGGAGCTTTCTTAGTGAAAACTTAAGAGCTTGCTCTACCAACGAATAAACTACTGAAAATGGGGCTAAATTATAATTTCTCGGCCGAGGATTCGCTTAATAAAGGAGAATAAGACTAAAAAAGGAAATTAGATTACAATTTCTTGGACGTTTGTCATTGTAGTTTTGCGCGTATGGAGGTGGAAAAAATTCAGTTGTCGAGGTTTACCAAGAATTTATTGTCTAATAAATAACCAAGTCAATAGAGAAAGAACTAACATTCGCAAGCAATGAAAAATGGTAAGGAAGAGTTTCGGGGAAAAAACTGTGAGTTTTGTTTTTCATTATCGTTTGGCAGTCTGTTATTTATATATGTTAAGTTTAAGTCTCATAGGGTAAGAAACATCTGTAAGGTAAATTGTCTTTGTGCACAGGTTTTGAAAAGCAAAAAAATCTCGTCTTTTAAGGTTTATGGGTTCTGCTTTGTTAATAAATGTGAACATTGCAATATAGCCTGTGGCATTCTGAGGTGTGTGACTCTTTGTTGCATTTTTTTTTGACAGGCGCCAATTGCGCTACTGGTTTTCCACTTTTAACTTGTGTTTTCGTGATATGTCGTTCACTATTCCACCTGTAAGGGTTCAGTTCTTTGTAATGTCTCGTTTTAAGTTTTCAGGAAATATGCAATTTTTTTATATTTTTTGATTTTGTAAATAACTGAAGCAAATGCTGAAAGCAAAAGGCAGTAGTCATTGTAGCTAACTCTCTGAACTTCTAATTGCATATCAAATTTTGATGATTATTTTTAATCTTTTTATGTGATTCAATTGTTTATAGCTATTGTTTTGGCTTTTGGGTAGTTATGATGAATGTCAGGGATTAGTTGTGCATTCAAGGGTCAAAAAGTGGTCATTTTGACTTGACTTACCATACATATTTCAGATTCCCTATTACCCTGTTCGATCAGATCGGCACAAAATTTACACAATTGATCCACTATTTATACACAAATGTCCCAATAATTGTGTGCTATTGGCACAAAATTACAGAATTGTTTTAATTACTAACCTTTTTTCCAGACCGATGGACAGCTTTGGGATCACTAGATGGTTTTATAAAACACTTTCAATTAACAAAGTCCAATAACGATAATTGAAACATAGACGGTAGCTGGACCCTTTCCTGTGTAAGTAAAACCTACTCTACCGGTGAACGGCAAAATATAATATTTCAGAATTACTGCCAGCTGAACAGAATAAAAACTGGCATTTAGTGCTTAAATCCTAAGCAGCACTGCAATAATAAATTCTGAATTAATTTAGACGGAATTCAGCAGTGTAAAGAGCCCCTTTACAACAGCAACTTGTAAATCTGAAACAAGCCGCCACAGTAATATGTATTTATATTTCTGAGTATATAATAACTGGAAATAAACGCAGATGTAAATAACTATTTCCTAAAGCTATCCAGTAAGTAGTATTTCAGAATTGAATGAAAACTCACATATTCCGCCAACCTGGAAAGAAGCGAATAGTGGAAGTAATTTGTTCAGTATTAATTATGAAACTCAACTATTACATATGCTTATCGTACGGAGAACTGAAGGCATGAATATTGTACGGATACAGCAGCATAGACTATGGATCAGGTGTTGAGGGCATAAACACAGCCTAATGTGCTGAAAGGTGAACAATATCAAGTGAGCACTGTAGTACATATGCATGAAAACTCCAAATAGTGCTAATTTGACATTGCTGAACAATTTTCTTGCAAATACGAATTGAACGATTGCAATCAATAAGCCCAAACATAATCCTTGAGCATAATTGCCTCAATTGGATATGAGGATTTTCATTTCCAAATCCAAAGATTGAGTCAAAGAGGGTTTTCATCCTCAAAAATTCGCACACCTAGGGTTTCCATCCTTGAATGCATAGTTTTTAAATTTATTTTTGAAATAATGTCAATTTGATGCTCATTTTGGGTGATTCCTTTTTCATATATAGGCATCTCATTTAGGCCCCCTGATATTCAAGTGAAAATTTTATTATTTTTTAAAATAAATAAATAAATACACATGCCTCATAATGTCTCATTTAGATGACCTTCAATGACAACACTTAAATTGTCTTTATAAACTATTATTAAGCCCCAAATTATACTTTATTTCCCTTATCATGTCTCTTAGCCTATGAGAAATAGAGATAGGGTGCAAGTCTTTAATCAGAATTTTCATAAGTTACTGGTTCATGGGTTTGGGTAAAACTAAATACATTTAATAGTATGCTACTTCATTATTGATCAAAATGTCAAATGTCAATTGATAGTTCAGAACATAGTTGAAAATCTCGGACTCGCCTCGGACTTGGCAAACCAAAATTTTGGACTCGGACTCGGACTCGTGAAAGACTTGGCAAAAAAAAAAAACCGTAGTTTTACAAAAAAAACATAAAGAAATTAATGCATTTAGAGAACATAAGTGCCATAATTGAAACATTACACATGTCATATGATCTACAAACACGCAACATTTGAAATTTCATCATTCATGGCAGCATATTCAAGTTTCAACTTTCAACTCTAAAATGTATAATGGCAGCATAAGTATATAAATGTTCACAAAATTACATATAATGATATGTCCAAGTCCAACTCCAAATGTGAAAAACAACAATGTGAATGAACAAACCAAAGAGAAGACTACATCTTCCTCTTTGTATTTTTCCTAATATAGCTCAATTTTTCAGGCCTTGAGCTAGAAGTAGTAGCAGTGGGTGTTGTGGTATCTAAATGGTGAAATGATTCTTCTTCAAAGTCAAAGTCCTCATCATCATCCTCATCTTCGTCCTCATCTTCATCCTCCATTTCATCCAATCTTGCTCCTTCTGCTTCTTGTGCTGCTCCTCTCTCTATTTCTGCAATTTCTTCTTCGGTAAGGAGGACATCATCACCATCATTTTGTTCATTCATGGTCCAATCACCATATGGATCAATTTCATCCAAGTCAATGGCCTCATGTGAAACACCCTCCACCTGTCTAACTCGAAGGCGAAGGTTGTACCGAACAAATACTAGATCATTGAGCCGCTTTTGTGACAATCTATTTCTCTTCTTTGTGTGAATGCTCTCAAAGACACTCCAATTTCGTTCACACCCAGAAGCATTGCATGGCTGAGACAAAACACGGATAGCTATCTTTTGAAGATTAGGCGTGCTGGCACCATAATTCTCCCACCATAAATCTAGAAAAAACATTTAGAAATATTAGAATTGAGAAAAAAATGTAACAATCAAGTTTGTAGGTTTTTTCTTGCACTATTGAACTAAGTTACTAAATTTTTTACCTGGTTGTTGTTTTCCTCTCCTATCAATTGCTAGTTGTGATAAGAAGAGTCTCCCCTCTGCACTTTTGTAGATCTTGAACAATGAACATTTCCAAATTCAGAAATAGATACTAGATAGTCAAAGTGTCAAACTCAAATTCAATAATGAACATTTCCGAATTCATAAATAAAGATAGAGCAATTGCAAATGTCAAATCTCACCTCCAACTCATCAAGAACCTTGTCTCTCAACTCAGGATCAGGTGTCATCTTATCAATGCATGTAATAACACCTGCCATGACCTTCTCATCAGCCCTAAATGAATCAGAGAAGTAGAATTTCGGGTTCAAAAAGTAGGCGAAGGCATGTATCGGTTGGTGGAGTTGGTTTGTCCACCTACGATCAATGATGCGCCAAAAGATTTCACATTTTCTTGTATTTCCACGATAGTAATGTGAAATGGCCTCTTTGGCCCTATCCATGGCCTCATAAATGAAACCCATTGGCATGCCCTCTCCATCCACCATACGAAGAACCCTTACCAAAGGTTCTGTCACCTAAAAAAATTAAAACAAATTTTAAATTAGTACAAAATCAACCCCTAAAAAATAAAATCAGCAAATAGACAAGATTGTATAAACTTTACTTTTGTGTTTGTTACTTACCGCAGTCAACTCCTCTCCACTTTTGGTGAACCCTTCATCAAAAACAATGCAAACAATCTTCTCTGCTTCAGGTCTTTTGGAGTATGCAGACCCCAACCAAGCATCTGACACAAACATCTGCTTAAGATGAGGAATGGCACTAAGAATGCTCTGCAAAGTGATGAAGTGGCTAGCAAATCGTGTCACTCCAGGTCGTACAAGGTCCTTGCCATTTGTGTGTTTTCTCATTAAAGCAAGCACCCAAGTATGGTTGTAGATGAATTTGGTGACACTTTTTGCATCTTCAACCACCTTCTTCACCCATCCAATCTTCCCAATGTCCTCTAGCACCAAGTCCAAGCAATGTGCAGCACAAGGACTCCATGTAATCGAAGGATGCCTCTGCATAAGCATTCTACCTGCAGATACATATGCAGCTGCGTTGTCCGTGATAATTTGGACAACATTCTCAACTCCAACTTCCCGAACCACACCATCCAACAGATTACACAAAGTCTCTGCATTTTTTATTTCATTTGAGGCATCAACAGACTTTATGAATACCATTGCACCATTTGAAGCCACCAAGAAGTTGAGAAGAGTCTTATTCCGTCCATCTTTCCATCCATCAGATAAAATGCTGCATCCTTTTCTCTTCCAATACCTTTTCTGATCATCAACCACACCTTTTGTATTTTTCACAGCTTTCTCTAGCAATGGCCCACTGAAGTCATGACCTGTTGGGGCCTTAAACCCCTTACCCGCCACTGTACATGCATTAACAAAACTTTCCCAATACACATTGTTTGCTGCATTGAAAGATAGATTATTGTAAAACCAAAAGTTTGAAGCTGCTATCCGTGCTTGTTCATGCTTCTCTCTATTCCATCCTGTACCTTCAAGTGAAGGTTGTGCACCTGGAACATTGCGTGGTACAAAAAAATTAGGGTCTGATCGAACAGGAGTGCCACTAGCCTCACCCTCATTGTCACCAAAAGATGAAAGTGACTGACGACCCCGACTGTGACCAATGGGACCCGAAGTGGACAATGTGGGATTCATTGCAGCTGCCATGGCTTCTCTTGTTTTTTGCCTTTCTTCCTTATGCATATCATTCTCAGCAAGAATGGCCTTCATCTCTCTAATAATTTCAGGAGTTGATTTGGGGCATGCCTCCACACCATATCCAGGTATTTGTGCAAGGTGGTATTTTAATCTATTGATTCCACCAGTCATCCATTTTGTGCATTCGGTGCAAGTGACCTCCCCCTTTTTGCTTCCTGCAATCCCATATTTCCAAGCTTTATCTCTTTGTCTTCCTGACCTTGGGGTTGCCCTTGGAGTTGGACTTGCCATTGCTGATTTAACATGAAAAAAAAAAAATCAGCAGGGTTTTATGGAAAATCTACAAAAAAAATGACAATGAATCATTTGGGAAAAATAGCATTCAAAAACAAGAAAAAAAAAAGAGGAAATAACTTAGGAAAGAAAATAGAAAAAAATTTGGCAGCATATCCCCTTGTTTTTCAAGATTTTTTTCAGTTTCAAAACAATGAAATGATTCAAATGAAAAAAAAAAAGAAAGAGAAAAATCCTTACCTAGATCTCTCTTGCTGATTTTTCCTTCTTCCCTCTACTCCTCCAAACCCTTCTAACCTGCTATAGCCAAAAAAAAACCAAAATGAAGTCAAAAATTTAAAAAAAAACTTGTTTTTAACCCTTACGAGCGCGTTTTTCTGGGCTCGCGAGTCCGAGCGAAAGACTCGCGAGTCCGAGCGAAAGAATCGCGCGAGTCTTTGCGAAAGACTCGCGAGTCTTTCACAGGGACTCGCCTGGACTCGCCTCGCGAGTCCTAGGCGAGTCGACTCGCGGCGCCAAAGGACTCGCGAGTCCGTGGCGAGTCGCCGAGTTTTAAAACTATGGTTCAGAATTTCAATAATATCATATTATGTCATATGTCATATGTCATATGTCATATAATATATACCAGTGTATTATAGATTCATATATGTCTAGGTTCACTATTCAAATGAAAATCATTACATTTACAAAATTGACAATCAAAAATAATAATTGTCTTCTATCTTCATCAATCATCAAAAGGATCTAGGTCAAGATCATCATCATTTGCTTCAAGTTCAAATTCAAAATCATTTGAACTCAAAGTTATGTCTCTCCCACTAGGTGAATTAGGTGTAGGTATCTCATCAACATCATCCATAGTGACTCTAGCTAGATCATCAATAGTTGCATCCAAGTTGGTACACTCAGGGGTTACATCCCAATGCTTCATTGATCCATCTTTGTATTGTTGCTCCCTATGTGTTAGAAGACGCAAAATGGAATGAATATAAACCAAGTCTTCTATTTTATTTGAAGCCAATCGATTACGCTTAACAAAATGGATAAGGGAGTATGTACTCCAATTCTATTCAGCAATAGAAGAACTTGCAACCTATTGAAATTGGAGAGATAACCAACAAAAATTAAAATTAAAAAATGCAAAATAAATTAAAGAATGTTAATTGCTAAAGTCTACAATATAAAAAGTAAAAAGACTTGTGATAGAATCTTGATTACAAGAAGCTGGAGGAACATATAATTTTGACCATAGAGGTACCACCATGTAGTACCATCCATTTTGGATTGGTCATTAATGGCACAAGGACTGTGACTTCTTCTGAGATAAACAAACCAAACTCTTTCCTAACACTTTCCACCACTTCAGGATCTGTGAAGAGTCTAGCAAACGCCTACTTGTACCCAGTAGCAACTTCATAATCTCTATATGGTGGAGTTCTCCTTGGCAAAGAAAGTATTTCATTGCTGTAGTACATGGTATTTGTGAAGTCTTTTGTTGAAGACAAGACGAATTTTAAAGATAAAGTATCGCAAGAAAATGGATGCCATGGTTATTGGAGGTATTTTATTATGTGTTTGACCAGTTTATTGTGGGTGCTTGGGATCCTCCATTTATGAGCACTTTATACGAAATAGCTGCTACTATGATTTGGACGAGCTCATTTTTTCTATTGAGGTGTCAAGGTTGCTGCTAAGGGCATGAGCATAAGGCCTGATATGAGGTGTGGAACTTAATGCTGGCTGATTCCTCCTTAAAGGTGGATGTGAGGTTACCAAAGTGGCGCGTGGAATGTTTTTTTATCTCTAAGTCGGCTTTGTGGAAGGGTCTACTTTACACCTGGGCATAGAGGTTTACATTTGCTGGCTGTGGGCATAGAAGACACATTCTAGGCGTGGGAAGAACTCTCTACAAATTGAGTCACCTGAGGATAAGGGCGTGAGATGCTGGCACTAATCAGAAGACCGTTGGGCAGCAATTTCCGTTGAACTGGAGCACAAAACCTCTGTGGTTATGGCCTTTCAAATGGCAATCTGAAATACTGTTGTTGCTGAACCTGGCCGCTAGTTGAGGTCATGAATAAGGAGACCATCTTTATGTATTTCTGTTCTTGAAAATAATATTTGTTAAGTTTGTGATCTGATTTTATCAGCTGAAATAGTTCTGCATTTCAATTGTTTAAGACTCTGCAATTTTATATTGTATTTGCACACATCAATTTAGAATGTGATTTGAAATCTGGAAACACATAAACTTGCAAGCAAACTTTACCAGAAACCTGTAAACTGTTTATTAATGTTTGTCAAAGTGGTGAAAGATTTGAAAGGGGATTTTACACTATCACCCATGACTCTAGGTGGGCTAGATAGATTGGGTGTAGAATCTAAAGAATTGTCACCATTACTAAACAACCCTACCTGTATTTGTAATCTCTGATCTGCTGCAAATGGATTCTCAATTGGAACTTGTGGTTTTGGTTTCTTTTGTTCATGACTATAATTTCTTAGTTCCCTCTCTGTCATAAATGACTTCTGCTGCAACAAAGTGTCAAAGCACAGGCTGGCAGATATTCCGTCTCTGATACCACTGTAAGAACGCCCCTACTTTTTTTTTCAAAAACAATTTGCCAATAAGTTTTTCACAACATAGATCAAGAAATTGAAAAATAATTGAATGAATTTATTGATGAATATACAACGTATTAATAGGGAATTACAAGACGGCGTTCTAAAAAGAATGAACCGTTGAATTGAAGCTAAAAAACTAAAAAGCTTAAAAACCAAAATAACTAAAAAGCGAACTCTATCTTCTAATAAAAGAAGCAGTAGTTAAACTAAATTAACTAAACAAACTAAAAGAACTAAATGACGAACTAAATGACCATTAATAGAACAACTAAAGGTAACTGACTAAAAATAATTAATTATTCTAATAGAAATGAATGCACAAATGTCTCTTTGCTGTCACAAAGGATATAATTAAATTTCATTGTTCATTTCAAATGTTGTTAATAATTTTTGGATTAAAATTTAAGTGTTGAAACTCCATTACATGCAGAAGATATTCACATGAATTCACAACATAAGTACCTTGGAAACTAGATCCCTTTGATGGCATGCAAGTTTTTTTTGACCATGGAAAATTGTCACAGGTGGCTGCAACTGTTGCAGAAGCAAACAGTCCTAAATGGTCATGAATAAAAACCATAAATTGTTGGCTCTGCTTCCCACCATCAAGGTTACCCCATTAAGCTTGCTCCAAACTATCTAAATGGTCTTCAACTCACATGGAGAGGCCACAATATTAGGTCTGCGATTTAATTACAGTCATGACCCTGCTGAAATGAGGTGCCAAAGAACAGGGGGATTACTTTAAAAAATCATCATAAATTCATTCCACATTTTCTTGCCATGGGAATGCCAGTGGATGATTACAAGGCCTAGGCATCTGGCTTGGCGAAGAAAAACTGAGACACAAACCCTCAAAACCCCTCCAAAATCACATGCCCAGTTGAAAGCACTTGTATGGCCTGCAAGGACAATATTACCTCCTTGGAGAGTGGGTCCAGCTTTTTGCCTCCCCAAAACGGCCCCTAATAGGGTCACTAATGTGTGGAAGATACTTTGGCTTAGCACCAGGAATCCTTTGACCAATGCAGTACTCTTCATCAACAAAAAGAGGGACGATGCGCTGTGGGAATGGTATGGCCAGACAAGGAAAAAACCTACATCCACCCAAGCACCTCTAAAAATCTCTACAAATCCATCACCAAACATTGTCAAATTTATACATAAAAATACGTTGAATATTGTCATCTCTTAAAACTTTGGATTATTGGAACTTTGTGAAACCAATGTGATTTCTTGTGTGAAAATCACCCAAACTACCCAGGGAGGATCTTTCACTATCAAAACTAGTGCTTTGATGAGGGATTTCGTCCTCAATCAACCTCGGTATAAAACATTGTCCATTCTAGTAGCATACTATTATGTGTGCAAACTTCCATGATGAAAAATGAGAGCCAAAACCCCTTTATAGAGAGAGTTGGAGGCAATGAGGGCATTTTAAAACAAAAATAAATTATTTTCCCTCAAAATGCTTTTGCACTTTTAAAAATAACTTCATGTTTAGAACCCCCTAGATGTCCATTGAGGGGGACAAAAAATCTCTTCATAATATTTAAACACAAGTGATATTAAAATGTTAGTTTATAACTTAGTGCAAATATTTAAATAAATACAACCACATTGTGGAAAGCCCCACCAAGGCACTTGAAACTAAAACTGAACATGCCGAGACATGATTTATGTCGAGGAATGGTGCCAAGTGCTGAAATGAGAATTTACTATAAATAGAAATGTCCTCCAAGAATTGTGGAGAACAACCAAAAAGGCCCAAAACGTTACAAAAAGTGTCATCGCTATCCTGAAAGCCAACTGAACTCCACACCATCACTAGATGCCAAGAAATCCCAAAACTGAGCTCTACAGGAATGTTGGAACTCTCTTAACTCACTTGGAAACTTATGGAAAACCCCAAAAATTGGCCAACGCTCATGAAACTATATGGCGTAAAAATGTGGACATTACATTAGTACAAGTTGTTAGAGTTGTGGAGTTTCCCTTCCTGCTATGACTTTCCTCCCAAGTTCGCTTTCTTCTATACTCTCGTTGGGGTTATGGACTTCCCTATTCAAGTATACCTCACGACTATCCACCGCCTTCATTCCTTTCTCCTTTCGGGCCACTGGACTTATTCATCTCATCACACCATTGTTGCCAATTCTCATTGTTCATCCCACCTACCACTTGACATATCAATACGTTTGTAATGCTTATTCTTGACACATGGTTCTAGTTGTGGTACTATATCACCAACAACCTTATTTACTTGGGGACATGTCTGCACATGTACACTGAGTTGTGAAAACAAAGAAGACAACTTCTGCAATTAATAAGGTAGATAGGGTTTCAAACCCTAAGGAACCCTCACTATTATTATTCAGGACAATTATAGTTCCTAGGTGTTGTGACGTATTCACACATCGCCCCATTGCAAATGGAGACCCCTACTTTTATGCTTTCTGGGGTTTGTTTCTAGGTCTTTTAGGGTTTTGTCTATTAGCCTTTGCATGCTGAGTGTTGCCAGACTTATCTTGTCTATTAGAGGTCTTTTAGGGTTTTGTCTATAAATAAAAGCTATAAAATTTGTTGGTAAACAGATTTGTCACTTTGAAATCTTTTACTATGTGCCCAATGGAGGAGTGACAAAAAGCTCCCAACAGTTGGAGAGATCGTTTTGTGGGACACGATCTTCCTCTGTGTTTGAGAGGGGCAGCTCCCTCGTATGATAGGTGTATTTGTATTTTTGAGGATAATTAACCTTGCGAATGAAAACAGAAAATTACTACAAATGGATTTAGAAGGAATCCGCACAACAAACATACGATTGCCACTTGGATTCCATTGACTTTTAAACCTGTCACTATCAACTCTAGACTACGCATGAGGAGAGAGTGATACAACACATTTAACTTGCATAACGTTTATATATTTCTGAGATACCAAAGAAACTAGTAACGTTATATGACCATTGTCTTCATGAAACTGGGAAAGTAATTTGCAACTTTGCTATTGCAATATCATATGACAATCACATAACATCAAGCAAATGAACACTTAACAATCATAGGAGCACTCCCAATTTGCCTTGTATTAAAAAATGATGAAATAATACAATCCAAAATTTTCAGCTATCCCAAAATCATAAAATCCTCAAAAGTCCTTTTTTCACCTATGTTTCTAGCATTTATAGTCTCTTCAAATAACTACTTCATATCTAACTTGATTCTGAGTTAGTAACTGACTCATTTCTGTGCAAATTACAATAAGTTAATAATTAGCACATTTATGCGCGGAAATAGTCAACCTATTAACCTTGACTCTATGCTATGGAAAATCAGCAATAAACTGAAGACTAATCACGTATCACATAACAAAATAAAATATACAAAGATGTGAACATGATGTCACTTTTGACATTCCAAAAAGTATGCTAACTGATTATTTTCTTCTGTTGAATTGGTACTTTGGCTTTGAATGACTTGTATGCTTTGAGCGCATCCACCATGAACTTGTACCTGGGAATGATCACATTATCCATTTTTAGTTTGGTAATTGCTTGATTATCTTGAATATTGACCAAATCCCGAAAATATGAAGACATATCACAAGCTTCTAAGGCAACTGAAACAACACTGAGTCTCTTCATCTTATTTGCATCTGACACCTGTACATCTGTTAACTTAGAATTAATTCTGTTATGAAACTTGGTTAAGAGCAGTTGCTTGTCCATTTGCTGAAATTGCTCTTTTATCGATACATCACCAATGATATTCATTGTATCTTCTTTAATCTTCATCTTTATCTGTTCACAAGCTATCAAGAGTTTTTGGTATTCATCCAAGCATTGCTTGATATTCTCGATTTTCCAACTTATACTTCTGCACCATGTATGTGATTGATTTTCTTCTTTATGAGAGAAGACCTTCTCAACAATGAGTACATTCATGTCTGTTTTTGCCATCTTTTGGAATTCCTGTAAAGTATCTTGCCAAGACATCTCTTGTTCTTTAGCATTCTTCAATTCTGCTGCAATTTCCTGTTCATGTGCATCCAACTTAGTGTGAATATCTTTGGCCTTCTCAATAAAACCTTGTGCTTCGGATTTCATTTGATTAATCCAATCTTCTAGCATTCTAATCTGTTTCCTGCATTTGTGTATATCTTCCATTACCTTTTTCTCAATAATTCCTCTAGTGTGTGTCAACGTAGAAGTTGAAGCTGATTCCAATTGTGTACCTGAAGAATCCACAATAGATTTGATGTAGGATGAAAGAACTTGAATTTGCTGCTTAAGTTGATCCTTTGTTTCCTTATCTTTATTTGCTTTATCGATAAGGATAGCTGCTGAAATCTGAAAATTATGAACAGCTCCCTCATGTGTTGTAGGACCAAGATCGAGCTGTGTCATACTAAAATCAGCCTCATTAGCTTCATTTATATCTTTTTCAACAATTGGCTGAGCTATTTCAACACATAAGTTTCCTGAGGATGGATTAATCCCCAATCTGGATGCAACTTTAGTTTTCTTGGATTTAGCTGTCCTGTGAAGTACATTCGCGACTGCATCAAAACTAGGAGTTACCAGCTGGACATTTCTCTTTTTATTCTGTAAACTCTGCTGTAACCAGAATGATGAGGATGATGGCAATGATTCTTGATTGTTCACATATGCAGAGGTTAAAGATGCTAAATTATTTGGGGAGGGCGGAGATTGAATTTCAGCTTGAGCATCGTTTATTTCAACTTCCTCATGAATAGCAAAATCATCCTGTTGGGGTGAAGAAATAATGATAGTTGGTGAGACGGAAGGAAATTGCTGACTCTCAATATTGGGAGGATGTTGGTGTGAAGCGATTTCTAATTCATCTTCAATCTCTTGGACAAGATTCACTGTTTTTCCCTTTGTCTTTGATCTCTTCTTTTTCATGCCAGAGCTGACTTCACATGCCTTGGCAAGATCCTTTCCTTCTTCTGGATCTTCTCCATCGTCACCTCCTTTGGAAACATTTTGGTGTGAACCCATCTCTGGATTAGATCTTTGCAAATTAGTTGGAATGGAAGAATTTCCTTGTGCCCCATTTCTATCCTTCGAGGAATTAGCTCTATTTGAAGGTCTAGTTGCCGTAGACTCAATCCTTTTGCCTTTAACCCATTCGAGAGTCCTTCGAACCACATAAGCTGATCTTTCTTGAATACTCCTTATTTCTGAAATTGACCAATTGATGGGTGGAAGTGGAAGAAGCTGAATCTTTTCAAAGTAAAAACCGTCGATCAAATCAGATTCGTCATCCTCAATGCCATTTACATTTATTTCAATTCTATAATCAATTTTTTGCTTGATAGAAAATCTCATCCAGTCTCTTTTCCGCACTTCAAAATCATCTTCGCAGTCTTGCCAAAAATCCTCCATATCAGGAAAGTGTTCAAATCCGGCACCGAGCTCTAACTCTCCTGTAGCATATCTTTTGCTATCAAAGGGAAATCTCATCTCATAAGGATACAGGTGAATCTTTGCTATAGACCTTTCGATACTTTGTGCATCTAAATGGCTCTCACAACTATAATAACCAAGTCCAATGGGAAAAGAAATAATATCCTTTCTTTTATTCTGGCAAATTTTGTTGACTTGTGCAATCTGTCGACAAACCTCGATGAGAACCAACTTATCTTCAACAAACCTTGGCAACATGAGAGGGCAGCCATCATAACCACCTATCCAAATGTATGTATGTGAACCTCGGAAACTGTATAAAATAACTACCAAATTTCTGAATCAATGCTGCTGCTTCTGAGGATATTCTGAGTCCAATATTTCCCTGCAGTTCTCTTACTGTCAACATGGTGAAAGCATCATTAATCCTCCTGAAGTGATGATAACTTTCCTCCAGCTGCAATTGTGGATGATAATTGTAGATTTGGGTCATATCATCATAAATGCCTTCAACATTTAATCCTGGCCATTTCTGCATCCCAGCAATAGCATAGAAGAGGTATGATGTCATGTAGAAGTTATGATTGTCCTTTAGTTTGAGTAACTGATCGCAAAGATTATCGCTGATAATCTCAGCCCAATTAATGAACTGTATGCCCTCACATATGATATTAATGAATAAGAACATCCATCCTTCCAAGTCATTTGAGTCTTCATTTCCCGTGACCCGATTCAAGAAAATCACCATATTAGCGATATCTTCCATCAGCAGAGACTTGTGAATTATTTTAGGAAGCTGTGTTTTTCCTTTCCTTGACTTTGCTAACCATTTTCTGGCTATGCTATTCAAACACTGGGTTTCATTGTCAATAAAGTAACTTTCGGCATATTCCTTGTTTACCTCTGTGAATTGATCTCTGAAAGGTAACCTGAAAGTTATAGCAATGGAAACTGGATCAAGTTTGGCGACCACGCTACCTTCTGCCGTCTTAATTTCTTTTGTCTCTGGATTAAATACTTTCATGCATTCCAGAACTAACTCTAGACATTGCACCGATGTGGGATATCCTGCTGCGTGAGCTAGTCCACTGTCTAATAATCTCTGAGTTGTCAAAGTCTCATCTTCCCGTTCCGTTGTTTTCCAGAAGTCTACAAGATTTACATTTCCCAACTTGGTATCTCCAATATCTGAATGCGAACATTTAAGAATGGGAGCATAATCGGGGCTATGGAATTTATATTTCATTATGCCAAAACGAAAATAATACCCACACAACACTATTTTAAAGAGGATAATAACTTTGTCAAAACATTTCATGTGTTTTCTCCATATGTTGAAAGCCTTCTGATATCAAGACATTTCCCATTGCAACATAAATCCTGTTTTGATTATTCGCCTCAACTTTCACCCTGATTTGCGATATCTGGCTACTGGAATGGTTGCATCAACAAAATCTGACAGAAATTATCTCTGCGACTTGACTGAAAATCCATATCATTTGTTTTTAAAACTTAAATCTGACAGAAATTATCTCTGCGACTTGACTGAAAATCCATATCATTTGTTTTTAAAACTTACTTGAGATAACGTCGTGGAGTGATTGATTTCCTTTTATCGTTGGCAAGGAGGATGCTGGAAACAGTCATGAAAATAAAACGTATTATCATTATGCCAAGAGACCACATTACTTTGGGGAATTATATCAATCATTTCATGCCTTGAGACCACGTGACTGTGAGGGATTTTGTCAAACAGTTAACGCGCTATATCTATGCTTCCAGCATTGCGCACCATCACCACGGACATGGCATTCTTTGAAAACATTTTGCCAAAACAGTTCGCATGCATTGTCTGCGCTCTCCCTATGCCCACGGTCTG
The DNA here is from genome assembly GCF_030272615.1 of Cryptomeria japonica. NCBI lineage: Eukaryota > Viridiplantae > Streptophyta > Pinopsida > Cupressales > Cupressaceae > Cryptomeria > Cryptomeria japonica. The sequence goes on from NC_081413.1 coordinate 285,636,402, forward strand.
CATTTTGTGGATATCTAGCAATCATCGGATTTCATGAGACCATATTTCTTTGAGGAATTTTGTCAAACTATTCACGTGCGTGGTCTGTTCTTTAGCAATTGGCTCCTTCCATTTTCTGTGATTCGCCAGTGCTTTCTATTCAACAAGTATCAAATATCGGTCTTTTTTTTAAATCGAACTTCCCATATCCACAGCGTGCATATCAGCTTGCTCTCAGAGATTCTTCAATGTCTGCGTATTGAAGGGTGTGCCATCTATGGGACCAATCGATCTCAGTTCAGCTCAGGATGAGAGGTGAGGGGTTAGTAGCCATATCGCAGCTTATGTGCTCGTCTATGCTTGATCTGCACCTTGCTTTAGAGTTTCCATTTTAGCACAGGCAAGGAGGATGCTGGACTGAGTTAGAGAGTTTACCAATGCTATGCGTGATGGAATCTTGACTCCATGTTGGTATGTGTATTTTGTTAGCAACTGCAACTTCAATCTTTGATGAAACCATTTCCTCTCTTCAATACATTTGATGAACATTCATAACCTGGTATTTGAATCCTTTTTTTCACTTATTGATTTTCTTTAATATCTTTCATTTCTTTAATAAAATCAATAAGAGGTTAAGAATGCTCAAAAATTGAGCATTTCTAACCTTCTTGACAAAGTGGGGCCCGAAAGGTTAAGAAATGGGGTTAGAAATGCTCAAATTTTGAGCATTCTTAACCTTTTGGGGATAGGTTAGAAATGCTCAAAAAGTGAGCATTTCTAACCTTTTTTTTTTTTGGCAAAGGTTAAAAAAAGAGGTTAAGAATGCTCAAAAACTGAGCATTTCTAACCTTGAGCGTCGCGAACTATCCTTTAGACCTTAGAAATCATTGATCACCGCGAGGAAACAAGGAAGAGTGCAACCGATGCTTTTGAACAACTTTTTAAGCACAAAAGATCAGACATATTAAAATAATTTAAAATATTAAATTATTATTTGAGAAATAATTTAAATATTTCAAATATATTGCTTTGGCCGACGAAAAATGGCATAACTTTCAAACGGTAGGGAGTTAGTTCCTGAAATTTGAAACACGTATCAATGAAAGGGAAAAAGGTCAACATGATTATTCACACCTCATGACGAAGCCTAGGATGAGATATTTAATCATTTTGGGGGCAACAGACACCAAAAATGGAAAGTTTAAAATATGACAAAGTATGAACTGGGTTCAGGTGAAAGTTGGCCACACGACATAAAATGACGTTTAGATCGTGACTGTCAAGCGATTTCCCTCAAATTGTGATAGTTCTCAAGATTTTTCCATTTTTCGGATTTTGACTAGTAATGACCTTGGGCAACGCACTCATTACCTACGCGTAAACACTTATTAGTCCTTTTTCTGACTTTGGGAACAATTTGAAATTCAAATAATAGGTATGCCAAATATGAGGGCAACAAAATTATAAGTATCATGATAACACACTAGATTTTTGTGTTAATTAATCAGCTAAACAAGATAAGGGTTTTGTCTATTAGCCTTTGATTATTTAGCTAAAGGTGAGTCAGTGGATGCTCCGGGTTAGGGTCATCTTTGAAAGTCTTCCTTAGGACAAGGTTTTTCTCTTGTTGCTAATTGGGTCTTGTTTGAGTTTGAGGAGGTCAATGAAGCTTGGTGAGTGAATATCATCTTTGAAGATCCGAGTTAGGTCAAATTGGTGAGTGATGAAATCTGGAATGTCATCTTGATCTTCAAATGTCCTGAAATTTGGCTGTCTGGAATGTCATCCTGATCCTGAAATTTGACTGTGTGGAAAATTGAAGAATCCTCCAAAACCTAGATTTTGCATTATAACTCCTGGAGGTCTGAAACCACTCTGAAACATCGTGACAGTATTTATGGAATATAAGTTAAAGTATAAGTCACTTATACTTAAATTTTATATTCCATATATGAATCGTGACAGAGAGTCCAAAATGTCAAATTTCGCTCCTGACCCTTCCAAAGGGTCCAGAGCGAAATTCTCCATAAGACATTCTACTTTGACCCAAACTTAGAACTAACTCATTCCCAGGCATTATTGAGGGCAAAATGCTTGTTTGGATGAAGAAATATGAGAAATGAAGTCAAGATTTGAGCCTAAATGTGAATTTCGCTCCTGACCCTTCCAAAGGGTCCAGAGTGAAATTCTCCCTAGACACTATTTTTTCCCTTGTTTTGGGCTAACATCCTTGTTCCTTGGACATGGTGGGGGTAGATTGATATGTTCTTGCCTCAGGAAGTGATTGAAAGCATTGAGGAATGAAGATTTTGACCTAAGACATGGATTTCGCTCCTGACCCTTCCAAAGGGTCCAAAGCGAAATTCATATTTCTTCTATTTTGCTCTTTAACTTGACCGAGTTTGGAACTTCTAAGGCATGGTTTGGAAGACTTGGATGCATATTTGCCTTTGAGAAGATGTTTGAGGCGATGAAGTGGTAGAAATCAACCCAAAAGGAGAATTTCGCTCCTGACCCTTCCAAAGGGTCCAAAGCGAAATTCCCTATAGGTCCTGTCCTTGGCCTAGGTCCAGAGCGAAATCCTCAGTTTGACCCCCTATCTTGCCTAAAATGATGAAAATGACCTTGTCTTGAGCTAGTTTGATGGTGGATTCACTTAAATGTGGAGAAAGGAGCTTGAATTTGATCAAGTTTGAAGGAGAATTGGATGAAGGAAATGGAAAACCAACCAAGAATGTGGATTTCGCTCCTGACCCTTCCAAAGGGTCCAGAGCGAAAATCCCCCTAGACCTCATTTTCTTCCTTGTTTTGGCCAAGTTCTTAGTTTCTAAGGCATGTTGGAAGGTGGATTGACATGTTTTTGCTTTAGGGAGTGACTCAAAGTGAAAATGTGAAGGATTTTAGCCTAAAATAGAAATTTCGCTCCTGACCCTTCCAAAGGGTCCAGAGCGAAATTCTTGGAAACTCCTATTTTCTTCTTGGATGAGGTCAAGATAGTGGTTCCTATGGCGTAGGTGCAAGTAGAGTGGTGTATTTTTGCCTTGCAAGGAAGATTGGAGTTGAAGAGATGAAGAGTCAAGCCTAGAATGAGAATTTCGCTCCTGACCCTTCCAAAGGGTCCAGAGTGAAATTCCTAAGATCACCTATTTCCCTTGCAAATCAAGACAAACTTTTGGTTTTTATGGCTTAGGGAAGAATGGAGCAACGTTTCCTTGACCTTTGAGGTGAGTTGAAGTGAGAGACATGATAGAATTTGTCCTAAAATGCAAATTTCGCTCTTGACCCTTCCAAAGGGTCCAGAGCGAAATTCCAGGAAGACACCCATTTCTTCCTTGTTTGGACCAAGATCTTAGTCCCTTGGGCGTATTTGGAAGTAAATCATTATGTTTTTGCCTTAGGAAGTAAATGAGGGCGAAGGGAATGAAGAATCAAGCCCAAATCTTAAATTTCGCTCCTGACCCTTCCAAAGGGTCCAGAGCGAAATTCTTGCAAACACCTATTTTTCCCTTGGAGAAGGTCAAATCCTTGGTTTTTATGGCGTGGATGGAAGTGAGATGATGTGTCCTTTCCTTTTGAGGTGGATTGGGGTTGAAAAAATGAAGAAATGTGCTCAAAACTAGAATTTCGCTCCTGACCCTTCTAAAGGGTCTAGAGCGAAATTCCCAAAATCCCTCTTTTCCTTCCATTTTTGTGTCAAGCTAGGTGTGGATCAAGGTAGATTGAGCTTGGAAGGACCCCTAGGCATGCCTTTGAATTGATTGTGGCCACCAATGATCAAGATTTTGAGCTTAAACTAGGATTTCGCTCCTGACCCTTCCAAAGGGTCCAGGGCCAAATCCTAAATAGGTCCTGTCCTTGGCCTTGATTCTTAGTGAAATTCTCCTTTCTAGCCATTTTGAGGGTCAAGCAAGTTTTGTCATGTTGAGAGAGGGATCCAAAAATGAAAGTCCAGGTATGAAAAGTGAAAAGAGTAGACTTAAATGAAGGAAAACAAGCAAGTCAAGAATTTCGCTCCTGACCCTTCCAAAGGGTCCAGAGCGAAATTCTCAATTTCACCAAATTTGCTCATGATGAAGGTCAAGAGATGGATTCCCAGGCCTTGGTGAAGAGAAGACTAGTGTATGCTTGCCTTGGAAGACATTTTGGAGTGGAGAAGTGATAGAACTTGAGCCTAAACAAGAATTTCGCTCCTGACCCTTCCAGAGGGTCCAGAGTGAAATTCCTAAGTGGCCTAATATTTTGCCTAGGTCCTTGAGCAAAACCTATTCCTTGGCAATTTTGGAGGTGAATGACTTGATCTTGGTGAAGTAATGTTGAAAATGAGGTCTGATTGAGCAACTTTGTCAAAATTCGCTCCTGACCCTTTCAAAGGGTCCAAAGCAAAATTTTTATAGGGCCTATCCCTAGAGAGGATAGTGAACAAAATTCCATTTTATGTCTTCTCAGTAATGATTTAAGGTGGAAAATGCTATGTTGAAATGAATATGTCATATGTGCTTAATCATCCTTTGGTTTATTTTGCAGATGGTAGGAGACCAAGCCAGGACAAGGACGATCTATTCCAGTCCATCCTCATCAAGGACATTCCAAAGGCACAAAGATGGACTCAAGGTGTTTTGAAACGTTGAAAAACTACAGGTGTTCAAGAAGTTGCCAAAACCTTCACTTCGCCACACTGAGGGACCACATGATGACAAAGAAAGGCTTTGACAACACTTCAGGGCGAGATATGCTACTGGAGAAGAAAGAATTGACAATAAGGAAGCCTCATCAAGCAAAGGAAGTACATCATTCATCACATCAGAGACAGAAAAGAATCAACCAAGATGCAAACGTCAGACAAGGTGGCATCCCAGTCACTGCTCCTCCAGTTGGATTGGTCCACCTCAGCATGTCTAGATTCAATGTACCTAACTCATCGAAGGCGGCACGAACTCCGGTGTACCTACCCTTGCTTCCTATTGGTCCTCACTCCTGGAATGTAATTTTCTCATTGGCTAAGGAATTTTGTTGTAACAAACCCTAATTAGGGTTTCTATCCTTTAATCCTAGCCATTGATTCTAAGTCAATCAGAGCCGTCAATTTGTAAAGGGCTCTCTATATAAAGCTCTGGCTCTTCATTTGTAAGGGTTAATAGTCAGAGAATAGTTAGGAGTTAGCAAAAGAGAGATAGTCAATAATTAGTAGCTCAATAGTAGATAGCATTTTAGAGTAGAGTAGAAAGAGAAGGCAAAGATTGTTGCCAAGAGATTGTTGCAAAAGACATGTAAACTTCATTGAAGAAATGGTGAATTCTATGGGTTGACTCTACAATTTGCATGGTCTCTATACTTCTCAAATTAACTTCATGTTATTAGATGAATGAAAGAAATTTGTATGATCAATGGTGAAATTTGTATATCCATACTACTAGCAGTTTGTTGATTGCAAACTTGCCTTGCGTAGTCAACTGGAATCATTCAGCTTAAGCTTAACTTCAATTATTGCTTCTTCATTGATATGCATCAACCTGACGGTGTCTATGCTTGTAGCGGTGATCTGAACATCATAAAGCTTTCCTTAGAAGATCGCACTAACCTTGTGGAGATGATCCTAGCATGTCTAAGCAAGACTTAGTTAAAGTTTCATCAAAGGTCATTGCTCCTATATTCTTATTGTTAGAATTAGATCCTTCTCCAACCCTTATCCTTTTCCCTTTTTTTAAAATCAAGGACCAGTAAAGTCCCACGTTCTAGTGATATCCAAAGCAAATTAGACACTCAGGTCATCGAATGTAAGTCCCCTTGTGATTCCAGCAAAAATCACATCATACCGCAAGAGCTTATCCACAAGTAGAGAACCTACATACAAGAACCTTGGAGTTGCCTCGATTGATCCTTCGGCGAAATCTTCAGCATTCAGGGAAACTTTGTTCAAGAGAGGATAAGATACCTTGGTATTTTATTCTGTGTTCGCATGTGCATAAAAAACACATCAACACTAGGGTATATTTCTCCATGGCATCCAAAGACATTTTTTCACATGTAAGGATCATAGTGGGCACAATTCAAAGGGAAATGGTGCTCGATAGGTACGGATAGTGTTGATTGGGTAACGGTCTTGGGATGGAGGCCATTGTTGCAAGTTTCAAGGCCCTTTCTTGGTGTATAACGACCTGATAGGTAACATAGAAGACATGACAAAAAACCCTAAATAAAACTTACCAAAAAATGTAGTGAGCATGTGTTGTTTACGCATCCAAATTTGAGGACAAAATCCCATAGATATGTGGAGATTGAAGGACAAAACCCTTGTAGTTCTTGCTTCAAAGGATGACAATCCTTTTCAGTTGAATTAGCGGTCTCACCTAGAGGTAGTGGCAACGATGAGCGATACCTTGTTACTCAACACTTGTAGTTGTCAAGAGTGAATACCTATATTTTCCATTGCTTTGGTGTGTTATTACGACACATGGGTTGTCTTCTTGACCTATTACTGTAAGTGATGTTGGAAAATCCCCATTTTAGTCCTCAACAACCCTTATAAACTTCATTTCTATTGTTAATACCAATTTCGTGTTCAAATCTAATTTGATAATCTAGTAAATGTGTTAAATCATCTACAATCAGATAGGCATTGTTTGTTATGGGATTGAGTAAAGGATACAACGTAGAGTTAAGGAGAAATTCTTTTGGACGCATCTACCCTTTTGAGGAAGTTATGAGCACCTCATGATCTCAAGGAGGACTTCAAATGAATACTAGAGTAGAAGCGTGGAGAAGTAAATCCAATGGTAGATGCTTGTGCAAGGAAAACCACCAACAAAAACATGAAGGTGATTACATGTGGCAGCCTTGGGTTTTGTGCGAGTTTGTGGATGTTTTCTTTCATCATTATGTCAAAAGAAGGCATATGAAAGATTGGTTGCCTTCACTATTTGATCCAAGTCAAAGGTGGGGAAATTGGGACATGGAGCCATCATAAAATATTGGGTTTAGTGTAGGAACTTTCCTAAGAAGGGGTCTACTTGGGAAGAATGAGGGAATATTGATGTTTGCAAAGAATTGAACTTACAATAGCTTGAGGGCAAGAGAATTTGAGTAGGATGGATTTGCCATGTCCCCTTTTTCCATAGTCTATGTTGTGTTCTGAAATGTATATTTCCTATCACCAATCTTCTCCTTGATCCAAATTTGTGTATGAGTTCTTCCCCTTCATCCCCCATGCATTTGCTCAAGATTTGCAAAATTTCTAATTATGGAGGCATGACCAATTTTCTAAGTCAGTGTAAGCTGTCGGATGGAGTATACTTTCCCAACATGACTTTCCTCCCAAGTCTACTTTCTTCTATACTCCTGTTGGGGTTTTGGACATCCCCATTCAGGCATACCTTACGACTTCCACTGCCTTCATTTCCTTCTCTTGTTGAGCCATTGGACTTATTTATCCCATCATACCACTCCGACCACTCCTGCCGTTTTTTTCATTGTCCATCCCACTGATTCCCACCTATCACTTGACACATTAATGTGTTTTAATGCTTATTCTCAACATGTGGATCTAGTTGTGGTACTATATCTCCAGCAACATTATTTACTTTGGGACATTGTTCCATGTGTACAACCAGCTGTACAAATAAAGAAGACAACTTCATCTGCCATATATAAGGTAGATAGGGCTTCAAACCCTAAGGTATCTTCACCATTATTGCCGAAGATAGTTACAGGTTGCAGGGAAATTTTTCCATGCTGCCCAAATAAATTTTCGCACATTGTTGCAGGACTATGGGTCAGAATAGTATATCCTGTCTAAAATGTCTCTCTTTTTATCATAAGAATGAATCTGAAAGGAGATAAATAATCAGTAGTTCTATGAAAAAGCCCTGTTGTAGGACTTAGGAAGGCCATTATTGTCAGTTTAAAATCATACGTTTTAGAAAGTACTCTCACTGATCATGGATAGTTCAAGGTGTTGGGAAAAACTAACCTTAATTTCTGGAATGAAATATCATATATGCTCCAGCTGTTTTCATTATTCATACTTCATAGCTGTCACTGCTAGTAAATATCATATTTGTGGGTGAGTCATTTGCCTTTTTGTAATACTATCCGGTCAAGTGGACATACAGAAGGTTTTTGCTTGTCTGTCAGAATGCATTGTTGTACCTGCCTTGCTTTTCTATTATGTATCAGCAATATTAAGTATAAACTATTCAGGTCTTTAAACATTATCTTGTTATCTGGCATTACATTTAATCTTTGTGGTGAATTATAGATTTAATGCTGTATTTACATAGATAACTGTTGCTTTTCACTTTCAAATTTGTATTTTTACAGTGATTTGATATATTTTAGTTATGATAAGGACATAAGATGGTTACAGATGTTTATGTATTAATATAACAAAGTGGTTTATTCCAGATGAGGCACGTGTCACATATGGTCTGAGTAGTTGAGTTTAAATTGCTGAAGAGGTGGCATATGTGATTGTTAACCAGAAGTGACTGGTGAGTAACCTGTTTTTTTTTAATTTTTCTTTATCATGTTCCACAATTTGAAATATACATATGGACTAACTATATGTTATTGCAGATAAGTATTTTGGTCAATGAATTCCGTACAGAGTACTTAAGTATGAGGAAAAAATTAAGTGTAGCACAATTCTGGTTGGCTTCAAGCAGCCTGATGGTGAATTCAGGATTTATAGCATTTTTGGGTTGGTTGCATCACCTTCTACTGGAGCAGAAACTTGCAAAGTTGGTCTTGTCAGCTACACAGATTGCTTTCTTTACTGTTTTTCTGGGGTTTGGATTACATGCATTACTATATGCTAAGTATAGACATTACCATCAAAGGTTTTTTATAAGTAGAGGAAATTTACATATTGTTCAAATAATTACCACAGTTCTAACTGTAATCTATTCAGGTGTTACAATTTACTATTGTTGGGTCGCTCATTATGATAGACTATCTCATAACTATTTTCCAAACTTGGTATATTTTTCTACCCAAACAATGGCATGGTCTGCTTCATTTATTCTTATAAATTTTGAAAAGAGATCTGCCTTGTCCTCTCACCATTTTCTTCTAAGAGGTTGGTGGGTTGTTAGTTTCTTCACATGGACATATCAGATTCTTTCACGTGGTGCCTGCTTCATCAGTGACAACTTCAATCTATTTCATGTAGTATTTGATGATTACATATTGATTGTGACTCTTCCATTAGTCTCAATACTTCTGGTGGTTGCCATCAAGGGCTCCACAAAAGTAATAGTCACAGAAAATAACGATAATCTTTCAACAAATCTATTAAATAACAAAAGATCCACGTGGCTACGGCAGGATCCTGAAGGTGTAACCAGTTACACTGGTGCAGGATTCATAAGCAGGTTCACTTTTATGTGGATGAATTCTTTGCTGGCAACTGGTTACAAATCTGCTATCCAAGTTCATGAAATACCAATGCTTATGATTGAAGATAGAACTGAAAGTGTTAGTCTTTTATTGCAATCAAAGCTGCAAACAGCAGGAGGTTCCCTTGCATTAGCTCTGTTGCAGTCCTTCTGGAAGCAATTTGTTTTAACTGCTGTTTTAGCCATCTTAAAAATCTCTGTGATGTATATGGGTCCCCTTCTAATACAGCGATTCATAGATGTCACATCAAGCAAAGAGACTATATGGTACAATGGAGCTGCTCTTGCTTCTATACTGTTTGTAGCAAAGTTATCTGAAGTGGTTATAGATCATCAATATAACTTTTATTGTTGCAAACTTTCCTTGGCTGCAAGGTCATCAATGATTAGTAGAATTTACCAAAAGGGATTATGCCTCTCAAATTCTGCACGACAGAGCCATGGAATAGGTAAAATTGTAAACTATATGTCTGTTGACGTGAATGAAGTTGTTAGGATTGTACAAACCATCCATGACATTTGGGCAATGCCAATACAGATAGCTATTGCATTGCTTATTCTCTTTGATGTGATACGACTTGCTATGGTGGTTGGCCTGCTTACCATGGTATTTGTTATGGTGCTTTGTTTACTAGTAGCCTCAAAACAACAGAAATACATGGTACAGGTACTTGCTTGCAAAGATGATCGAATGAGGTTGACTAACGAAGCAATCAGCAATATGAAGATAATTAAATTGCAGGCCTGGCAAGAATGGTTTCATAAGAAAGTTAAGGCTGCTCGTGATGCTGAACGGGTCTGGATAATGAAGCTTATGTATATTGGTGCTATGAACGTTTGTATGCTATGGTTATCACCTTTAGCAGTTTCTGTTGTCTCATTTGGTTCATGCTTACTGATGAAGATAGAGCTGACACCAGGGCGAGTTTTTACTGCTATTTCAACCTTTCGTATTCTCCAAGAACCTTTAAGACAATTTCCTTCTCTGATCACCGCAGCAGTACAAGCTGCTGTATCTCTCATTCGGCTTGAAAAATATTTCAGCAGTGATGAGATGAATGGAGAGGCTGTTGAGAGGTTAGCTGTGGGAGCTAACTATGCGTTATCAATTGTAGAGGGGTCATTCAAGTGGTCTCTTGAAGATGAAATGCCAATTCTCAAAAACATAAATTTAGATGTCAGACCTTCATCATTAATAGCAGTTGTAGGGAGGGTTGGCTCAGGCAAATCTGCATTTCTTTCATGCATACTTGGAGAGATGGAGAAAGTCACTGGAACTGTAAGTAGAATTTACCCTTATAACCATATTGTCTTGAAGCTGAAACATAATGGTTTATCTTTACGTTTTGAATCTCAGAAAATTTTAGAAAATATTATATTGTTTGAAAACTGTAAGTACTCATATAGTCTAGTACTTGAATCTTTCATTAAAAAGTCTGTCACTGTTTACTGTGGTTATAATATGGGTTCAATAATGTCAATGGATGTTGTCCATTTACTTAATGAGAAATTTGCTTGTTCTCTATATCATTTTAATATTCTGTTCCCACAATAGGAATAACTATATCGTATGGTATTTTAAAAGTAAAATTCATGGTTAGCAAGTTTGATAAATTTGATTTGTTTCGAAGGTTAAACAATTTGGAAAGCCTGAATTTCAAAGAAATTGGGTACAATTTCTATAGAAATTGGAAAGTGTGGACCGAACTGGACAAATCTGGCTGGTCCAAAAAATCCAGATCCTGTCAGATTTAGACAAAAAGTCCAAATTTGGTAACTAGGTTTTAAAATTATCTTTATATCATGATTGGTGAGTTCTTCCTTTGTTCTTTAAAGTACAGTTTAATAAATAAATGAATATATCTCACTGGTGGTTTGGTCTTCTCATTGTTCCTTAAACCTCTTTGTTATCCAAAATATCTATTTGATTTGAAGGTTCATGCTGTTTCTCTTCCTTGCATGGTGCAAAATACATTTGGATGTTGTTAAGTTTCGATGTATTATAGTACAAATTTTATTGGGTTTGTATGAAAAATAACTATGTATTTTTATTTTTAATCTATTATCATGTATTCCACAGATACTTGAGAAAGATACAATCTGCAAGAGATTTCAACCATTCAGCATCCTTACTCATCTCTGTGTAGATATAAAGAAATATGATTTATCTGTTTTAATTGTTTTGCACCAAGAGAGTTTGAAATGTAGTACTTATTCTAAATAAACTTTTGTTTTCTACCTGAATTGCATTTCTTGATTTAGTACTAAGTTGTTTTATATAGTACTTGGTCTCCCTTAATAGTGCTTCTTGATTTCTGAGTATTATGATCGTTGCATTTTAGCATTTTTTCAGCTTAAATAGAGATAATTGCTTGCAGGTGAAGGTGAGTGGAAGTGTAGCATATGTCGCACAGTCAGCTTGGATACAGAATTGTACAATTCAAGATAATATCTTATTTGGAAAAGATATGGACTATGCCAGATACAAGAACACTCTCAAGGTATGTGCGCTGGATAATGATCTGTCTCAGATGGCAAATGGTGATAAGACTGAAATTGGCGAAAGAGGCATCAATCTAAGTGGTGGACAGAAGCAACGCATCCAGGTGGCTAGAGCTTATTATCAAAGTGCAGATATTTACCTTCTTGATGACATTTTTAGCGCTTTAGATGCCCATACAGGAACCCATCTATTCAAGGTATATATTCTCCTGTAAAAGGACAGGACTTCTCTGTTACATTCATTTTGTGCAAAAAGAAATGAAAAGTTTTGAACTTTTATTGGCATATTCTTAAAATTAGTTTAATGGTTGTTTGTAGTGAATGTTTGAAACTTAACATATTGCTCCTCTCTGCATTATCATAGCCATTTTGATTTGTTAGATTTAATAAAAGGGTTTATCATTGGGCATTTGTCTTTTGCATTATGCAATGGAAACCTCACTGCTTTGAATGATATAACTCATCTGTATTTTGCATTATTCAAAGGAAACCTCAATTCCTTGCATATATTGGTCAATCTTTAATTTGGATGTGTCTGGTTGCTCTTTAGGATCCTATGGAGACAGATTTTTAAGATTTTAATAAGCTTAATTAATATCAAGAAGTTCTGGAAAAGTTTGTGTAGAAGCTGTTGGCCTTGACTTCTCAACAAGATCTGGGTTCCAAGAGAGGCTCACCTATTCCAAGAATTTTGATGTTATATAGTTGGCCTTGGCCCTTAGTGGTCCCTAAATAGATGGAGACTTCCAGTTAAGTTTTTCTAGAAAGAGATCACTTGTTGAAAAATGCATGTCTGGAAAAGTTCATCAAATGCTGATGAAGGAAAATATAAAGATGAACCAACCATAGTCAACGGGCTATATGTGCTCTATCTTTCTCAATCCATTAAAAGTGAGATGATATTACATTCGTGCATATTTAGGAAACAATAAATGTCTAAATTAGGTGATAATTGTTGATAATTAATAGCTTCGGTAAGATAAATGATTGAATGGGAGATAAATGAAGTCTCCCATTCAATCATCTATCTCATCGATAGATAAATCCAGATCTCAAATGATTATTCCTTTATCTATAATTTCTCTCGTTACTCTGATACAGTCAATTACGTTACTCATGCAAACTGATCGAGTGCAAACTATTAGACTGATAAACCGATAATGATCGGGTCTTATTCTAAACCCTCCCGATTCATTATCGGGTTATCACTTTAATAATAGCCACCGAGTTTATAACCATCGGGCGAAATGCATATCACCGACTAACTAATGTTATCGGTATAAATTGATAAACCGACTAACTTATGTTATCGGGTTTAAACCGATTAATAGTAACCACCGATTAATGTTAACACCGATTGATGTTGCCACCGATTGATATTGCCACCGATTATCATCGGATTAATTATATTAATAACTGAAGTGACTTCGGTTCTTTTGTATATGTGATGACACCGATTAAGCAATCGGTTAAGGAGGGACACGACCAAGGGGTATCTTGGTCGGTCATGTCCAAGGGACATGATCGATCAAGGTACCACTTGATCGGTTCCCTCCATGATATATATACCCAATGATATATTGTGGAGAAGATATAGAAAATATAAATGCTCTCTCTCCACCTGCAACAAAGAAAAGAAATCAGATTTATTATATTGAGATATAACATTTACTTGAAAAGAAAATAACCTTGAATATGACTTGCACCTTTAACTGAAAATTGACAAACATTTACAATAATCAGATAATATAATCAAAAGGATGCATGTTGTTTGGAGAAGATTCTGAACAAAGAAAAATAATCCTGACTGCAAAGTAGTTCAAAATGAAAAACTTTAATCAAAATAGCAGATCTGAGTATACTAATCTACAAATACATACTGCTGAAGAAATGAACACAAATACTGACAAATCTCAACCCTCAATACTATATTTATTCTCTATTGAAACCAGAAAAAATTACACTGCACTAGCTCGACACTCAAAAACACACTATTTTTTTCAGTGGTGTGCCCTAGGTCTCTTTTATAGATCAAGAGAACTCTAGGATTTACAATGAAAAATCCATATCATTGTGGAGTGCCTAGCCTAGGAGAAAAAACTAAAGCAAAAGAATACCTTGTTCTAAAATAAGAACAACAGCTAAATCATAGAATTTTGAATCCAATCTAAATGTAAGAAAAACGAGTGTCGTCATGCTAAAAGATAGAAGAATTTTACCCACCTAAGAATAAAAAAAACAAAAACAAAACAAAAAGAGCAAAACTGATTACTGTACTGAATTTGGTTACTTCTCTGCTAAAGGGGAACAATTGCCAAGCAATAGGTACAAAAAGCCTCCGCCTTTGTGAGGAAGGTGTTCTTCATCAAACCCATAGAATTTAGAATACAGTCTGAATATAAGAAAAGCAAGTGTTGTCATGCTAAAAGATAGAGAAATTTCACCCACCTAAAAATAAGAAAACCAAAAAGATAAAAACTGATTGCTGTGCTGACTTTGGTCAGTGAAGGAGAACAATTGCCTAGAAATAGATACAAAAAGCATCTATCTTTGCATGGAAGGTGTTCTTCATCGAACCCTATCTTTCCCTCTATATCTCAAGCTTCCCTTTAGCTAGGTGCTTTGGCAAAATATCTCCAACTTACAAATATGAGGAAATATACTCAAGAATCATTCTTTTTGAACTTTGTCTCTGAGGAAATGGTACCAAGTGTCTATATGCTTGGAGTAATTGTGAAATACGGAATTTTCAAAGAGTTTGATGCAGCTTTGATTGTCACAATACACAACTTCTGGCTTAAACATCTGATCAATAACTTTTTCTGTCAACTTGTGAAGTGAATAGCCTTGCAATTAGCAAAGAAGTTGCCATGTACTTTGCCTTGGATGAACTCGATGCAATTGCTGCCTGCTTCTTATTGAACCAGGATATCATACCTAAACCCAAGATGAAACATAATTGGGGTGCTCTTCCTAGCACTAGCATTACCTGCCCAATCTAAGGCAACCTCGATTCTCTCCATCTTTATCGTACCTCAACCCATAATGAGTTGTGCTCTTCAAGTACTGGAGCACTTGCTTTGTACCGGTACAATAAATTTACCTCAACTCAACAATGAACTAGCTCAATGTTTCATACCAAATAATATCAAGTCAAATATTTACCAAACATATGAGGAAACCTATCAACTTCTTCAACGTTGAAGGATCCACCAAATCGAATTTTGAATGTACAATTAACTTTAGATTCAGAACCATTGGAGCGAGGACCCATAAATCACCATCTAATTTATCTTTAAAATCTCTACTGTGTACTTTCCTTTACTATTGTGACGTAATCACACATTGCCCCATTGCAAATGGGGATCCCCACTTTTTCGCTTTAGGCTTAGGGTTTTAGTTTAGTTGTCTTGGCTTAGTGTCAGTCTCTTAGTCTTTAAACTTTTAGTGAGAGGAGGTTAGCTCAGGCTGTCAACATGCAAGATAGAGGTTAAGTTAATAGGGCTTGTCATGGTCAGTGTGTCTAGATGAGATCAAGTAACCCAATGAACATTGAAATCTTAACGGGCAAGATTGTCTAGGTGAACATGTCATTTGACATTTTGTGCAAACCAGGCTAGATGTTGCGCCCTAGGAAGTGTGACCCCAGGCTTACGAAATTACCTTCCAATGATGAAATACATCCAAATAGCGAAGAGTGAAGGCAATGGCCTCATGGAAGTTTGAAGAAGAAAAATTTGACTAAGTCAAATTTTTGCTTAAGTCATGGACTTGATCCTAGCTTGCTCACCAAGAGCAATTTGTGGAATTGGACCTAGGATTTGTGCCCTCCCTTTGAGAGCATTTGACAATGCCATCAATTTCCTCATGTGAGTAACTGAGCATATAAAGTGCGCTTTGGGTCTTGGTCAAGCAAATATCATCATTGTGTCTTGTTAGGCAAAACAAAACTGTGTGAATGGACCCTATAAGTGCACCCATGCTAGAGGCAAGAATCACAAGATAATCTAAGGCAATGTTAGTAAGGGATCAAGATTGAAGAATTCAGGTGCGAAGACAAAAGGCTATGTCAAGATTTTGCTCAAGCCAAGGACCTTGCCCTGAGCAATGAAATTGTGCAAATGAAGCAAGAAATGCGCCCAAGCAAGAGAGGTTTGAGCAAAGGCAACATCAATGTGGGCGTTTGAATGAATGATTTATGCAAGCAAGGATGAAAAATAATTATCAATTTGTGCAAATACCCCCTTAATTCATGCCCAAGTTGTGCGAATGCACAGTCAATTTGCGCTCTCCCTTGAAGCTTTGTGCAAATGATCATAGAAAATGTGCTCAAGCAAACAAACTCTGTGCAAGCAAACCCCTATTTTGCTCTCTAGTTGTGCAAATGAAAGAGCAAAATGCACCCTAGTTGTGCAAAATGAGAGGGTAAAATGCGCCCTAGTTGTGCAAATGAACATGAAAAATGCGCTCTAGCAAAAGATTTGTATAAATGAACAAAGGATTTGAACCTTGAATCTTGTACATATACATATGTATTTTGCGCTCCATTTGTGCAAATGCGGGGTGAAAATGCAACTAGGCAAGGATGTGGAACGGTTAACTCAAGTGTGTGACCAAAGCAAGAAGGAACTATAACCAGACCTGCAACACATGAAGTGATGATCCGACCTTAAACATTGCTTAATTAGACCTAAATGAGGTGTGTGAGGTTGAAATCAGACTTATGCCTAAATCCTACATATTCATTTAATGATTGTTTCATTGATTCATAATGTTTTAATTCAAATTAATTTTCTCTTGAAGGTCTGATTGTAAGTGGATACAAAGGGAAGCATAAAGAGGTAAAGCAAGAATTCAAGGGCAAGAGAACTTCATTAGCAAGCACAAGGATACTAGGGAGGCCAGCATCAAGTACTTCGACATGATGGAAGATTCACACACCAAGGACCAGCATATTCAAAGTTCTTAACACACCACAAGAGGTGCATGTACCATAAGATTCAAAGGAAAAGCAACAAGGGACAATCAAGGTTAGCATTGCAACTTGAGAGGATTGATACAAAGTTTTCATCACATCATGGTGACATGAGGAACTCAGGACTTTAAGGCATAAAGTAGAGATACCATACAAGATGAGAAGATGTTTTACAATCCTGAATTTCCTCTAGAAATCCAATAATTATTGCTAGTACAAGCGAGCTAAGGTGGCATCCTTGTCATCACCGACCAATCAAAGGATTCTATGTCAGCATGTCCAAATGCATTGAACTTGACTCGCTCAATGAAGGTACAAAGTTCGAGATACCTAACCCCATCTCTCATTGTTTAGAAATTCAAGATGAATGTGTCCAAATAATTGTAATTTTCTCATTGGCCAGAAGGAGTTTGTTGTAACAAATCCTAATTAGGGGTTTATCTTGTAATCTTGGCCATTGATTGGTGAACCAATCTTAGCCATTGAATTGTATTAAGAGCACTATAAAACGCTTAATTCTCTCATTGTAAAGGTTAATTGTAATGCCCCGCTAGGAAACCCCGAAGGGATAAGCCAAAACACAAGAATAGAGTGCAATAATTTTTTTATTTTTTTATTTTTTTAAAGTTACACAACATTAAGATACAACAAGATATCAAAGATTCAGATTACATAGCGGAAGACATCAACTAACACCTAAAGAGTTTCCCAACGAGATTACTTAAATTTCACAATTCACTTAACTCACACGATTAATCCAATAAGCTGATTATCTTAATAACGAGATAATTCTTAATCAGGATAATTTCTTTTAGAAGATGGAAATATAAATCACAAGCAAAGATTCATCCATTAAGATCTCTTCATAATCTTCATTCAAGCTTTTCATAAAAATACAAGCCATACCTCTAATATTCTAACACACTAGAATTTCATCATAAACTTATGAGATCTTTTCAAGCATACTTAAAATTCCTAACAACAACTGAATATATTCCATTACTCTAAGTTGCATTCTTTCATATTCCAATTTACTGCATTCTAAAAGATGATTGCATACATGCATCCACAATAAATCTCATCAAAACCACTTATGCATTCGATCAAAATGGCATTCAAGAAAGGACTGCATATAAGCATTTAAAGTTAATTCCATCATATCCACTTATACATTCTAACATAAGCTATTCATACATGATAAAGTTGAATAAGGGAAACATAAGAGAATAACATCACATAACACCATAATGATCTCGGAGTTCACCCCTAAAGGGCTACATCTCCGGGTCTGCTCAACTGCAAGACCCCTCTGATAAATAATAAAGTTAAGAATACAAGAGGTTACACCATTACAATCCGGTCATCAAGGCGAAACATAAACAATATACAAGCGACCGCATCGGTCAATTAATACATAAACGATCCCTGAAAAGAAAAGGATCCAGTTGAACATAATCAAAGCTAAAACAAAGGTCCAGGAGAGCATCCACAAAACTGAGCCATCACCACCCAAGGTCTAACATGAAACCAGGTACTCACAAAGGTATAGACAATAGGATGACCCACAAACGTACTCCTAACAGGACAAAACGACAACATACTAGCGAACGTAGGGACAAGTGTCATCACACAACCTGGTATGGTTACCATGGCAGGTCTTCATAGGTCCCGACCCCATACATTGGGTTACCCTGACAACCTAATCCGAGCCTCCGGTCCATCCAAGCCTCATGTGGACCCACACATCCTTTCGTGAAGACAAGGATGATGGTTTGCCATTTCAGGCCTTCTCACAGCATGTCGGGTCTATGTTAGCACTCGTCCCATGTGTGAGGCACATTTATCTTACTTAGAGATTACATCCTAATCTACTGATAGGTTATCACTTATTAGACTCACTTTCGATGGGTTACCCAGCAGCCACTTTGGGCGCGGCCCCCAATCGAAAGCCACTTTCCCATATGACACTAGACTATACTCAGACGAACTCAAAAACCAAGGAATACACATGGTCAGACGAACGGAGTTCAAAAGGAGGGAACGACCATCTGGTCAAACGCGACTCAAAAGTGGTACACTCACTGACGGTACTCGAACCAGAGACCTGACCAACTATGGTCAACCACGAATCATCATTCGACACCCCCACAAAGGATATGACCAATTATGACACCACCACAATACAACAGTCAACTCGGAACCGAGGACTAAAACAGGTACCCCAAGTAAATCCATACAACAGGGACCTATCAAACAAGCACGACTTGCCATTACATAAGCAAAAGCGAAAACAGAAATTAAACTCGCATAGGTAATATTCAGCAGATACAATCTTTTCCGAATTGATCTAAACATTAAAAGTCGATCAAGCTTTCTACATGATCTATAATAGATTGCAGTTATCTACTTCATTTAGATACAGGTTGCCCTTGGTTTTCTAACTCTCTAAGGTTCATTGCATCGAACATACAAAAATACGCCATAACGAGTTCTTTAACCAATTTCACAAGAATATAATTTAAACAACCATTAACCAATTAATTAAGATATTTAATCTTCAATTAACATCATCATTGACGTACTGGTTCAAAATAAATCCTACACATTTGTCTTTCCAAGAACCAATTTACACTATACAGATCAAGGAAATATACATATTTAGGGAAGCCAAATAAAGAAAATCCATTACCAGATTAACAAATTGTTTCCTTGAGCATATAAAGAAATTACAAAAATTAACTATTAATTAATGAATATATTTAATAATCCGCGATTGATTAAATATAACAAATTAATAATTAATACCAAAGTGACAAATTAAGTATTTAATTACCAAAATATGCATTAAAATAAGATGAGTTTTGAATATTAACTATTGTATTTTTTCTTTTTTTACATTATACAATAAATCAATAACAACTCATACTTGAATTTTTAATTAAATGCCAATATTTATAATAATCAGAAAAACTTAATTAAAATATTAAACATTAAATAATATTAAAATATTATATGCATTTTTATTTTTGAATAATAAAAAAAAATACATAAAAAAAAAACATTTTTAAAACTTAAAAGAAAAGCATTTTAATATGGGGGAGGGTACCCACGTGGCCCCCCCCCTTGGGAGCTCACGCTGCCTCCCAATGGGAGCACGCAGCCCCCATGGGAGAGCTGCTGTTCCCAAAGGGAGCACGCAGCTTCCCATGGAAAGCGCTGCTGCCCATTGGACATGCAGCACCCCTCCACGTGGTGGGGAACTCTCCCACGTGGTTGGGGTTTCCAGTTTTTTTAATTTAATTTAATTTTTTTAAAAAAAATGATCACTGTGCAACACACAGGTTAAAAAAAAACAGTCTCCCAGAGACTAAAGAATAATAAATTTTTATTTTTATTCATCCATTTGCAATCTTTTTTAACAATACCTAGATCAGGAAAGGGGAAAATTTCTCCAAAACCAACAGCATATTGGTCAAACAAGATTGATCTTCACAAATTTAACATCTAATCTGCCAAACCCCCAACTAAATTTCAATTTTATTTAATTTTAAATCATTCTTAGCAAACCAGAAATTGATTTGAAAACAAGGAATGAAATCAAGGAGGAATAATTCAAGATCTTATTTCCATTCTACTCTATTAATCAATCAAACCGATTCTTCAATAACAAATTCATTTCTTTCAACCAGAACAGTAAATTCTTTTGGCAACAAGAAAACAATTTAGAATCCTACCTTCATACGCAATCCTGGAAGAGATTTACTGAAGAGCCCAACCTGCAAGCTCAAGAATTCCTCCTCCTTCCAAAACCCCCAAATTTCATCCCAACAATATTTTTCCAACAAAACATTTTTCCAAAATATCCATCCTCCAAAAAAATTTCCAAAAGTCTAGGTTATAAGGAAGAGTTGACCAAAATTTCATTTTTTTTTTTTTGGAATTAAAATTTTTATTTAGAAATAATTCTCAAAAATAATTCTTTTCCAACTATATCAATAAATTGAATTGCTTTTCCCATTTAAAATTGATTTTCTCACTCACTGAAATTTAACCTTTCTATTTCAAAAATGCCAAAAGATTAAATTAATTCTATTGCAATTAAATTTAAATCTTTCTGTTTCAACAGCATATACAAAATGCATTTAATATTCAAAATCAACCATTTAATTGAACTTACTCCCAATTTAAGACAAGCAAACCAATATCAACGATAATCACATACGAAATCCCGATTAATTTAGTCCATTAATCTTTAATGCACGAACACATATTAAGTCAAATTAAATACTAAGGACTAATTAATCAATTTAACCATACACACCAAGCACGCAAACCAAGAAAGTCAACTAGACTGACGACTCGCAAACCCAACCAAAAGGGAATACCGACGACGACTAACAGTGCTCACTTGAGCACGACTATGGTCAACTAGGGTCTTAGGACCACCTAATCCAACTGTAAGGATAAAAGAGGTACACTCAAACCTGCAAATCCAGGTGAAGACGAACCTCGCACTCATGCGGCATTGTACCTGAAATCTCCTGCAACCAAGAGTCATACATGCATACATATATAAACTTAATGAAAGCGTTAGCCTGATATTAATACCACGAAAAAGGAACACTGAACAGCTTGCATACAACTAGTGTGAAAACCACATCAACAGCTATGCATTAACTCAAACATCTGACTATAATCATTATATTATGATAAACTAACTAAGATAAAACTGAGATTAGAAATTGATTAGGGCAGGGGTACTACATTAATAGAGAATAGTTAGTACTTAAAAAGTAGAAGTAGAGTAGGAGGAAAACTCTAAGTTGTCGCAAAGACTTGTTGGAATAAATACTTGATTTCATTGAAGTTATGGTGGATCATGGTGTTATTTCTACTTGTTGCATGTTTTCTTTCTTACCTCTCATGGTTTAGATAAAGTTCTTTGATTGCAAAGGAGAATTGTAAGGATGTTGATAATTCCTTGGTTCATACTTTTTGTATCTTGCTGATTGTATGCTACAGTGCAAAGTTAGCCTGAATCTCACACTTGTGCTTAGTTCAATTATGGATGCTTATTAAAGTTGCACCGTGTATGGGTATTTGCATGAGTATTCATGATATGAAGACCTTTCTCATTCTTAGAAGATTGCACTAGTTTTGCAGAGTTGTTCCTAGCATGGAGAAGCAAAGCCTAGTTTAAGGAATATGCCCATCCAATCATCATCCCTTACTATCATTGATCTTAGGAATAGATTAGTCTCTCTAAACCCTTTTCTTTCATCTTTTCTTTGTTAGTTGAGAATTGAGATAGATCCAACGTTTCAGCAGCATTCAAGCATTCAACATAAGTCCCCTTGTGATTCCAACAATATCACATCATAGTATCATGCACACTGAGTCTATCCAAGAGCACGTCAAGACCTGACATTCAGAACCTTGGAGTCATCCCATTTGATCATGCAGTTTAGCACTTGGGAGGATTTTGATCAAGAGAGGATAGAATACATAGTATTTTATTCTATGTTGCATAGTGCATAAAAAACACATCAACACTATGCATTGTCAAATCAAAGAAGGCTAACATCAATATCATCTTTGCATAATTGTATCAGTTTATATCAGATATAACAGTGATCTATATTCAATATATACATTATTATTTGAATAACATTATCATTATCTATCTTATCAATTGCATAATTTTAACATCAAAATGGTATCATACATTATTATTCATAGTACTAATTGAGATTCGAAGGAAAGAAGTCTCTTGCAATTGATCTTTGCAAGTTAACTGTACCTACTATTTCCTAAATTATAAAATTAGGGGACATTGCAAGTGTTATCAGAGCTAATGAACTTGCCAGCTTGTGGGGAAAACATTTCAGATGGGCAGAAGATGAGGATCATTCAAGGATTGGTACAAACTCCATACTAAAATGAATCCATCCGTGACACAAAATAACAACATTAGAGAGATATTAACTCAATTTTTGGACATGCTTAAACAAGTAAATAATAATGGCAACAAGGGAGGCAATAAAACTCAACCTATCAATAATCAAACTCCAAGTAAGTATATACCTACAGCAAGTTCGAAATGGCTAATACCAACATTTCCATCTAGAGTTGAACGTAAAAGCAATACCCAAGTTGGTTGATCTATTCCAACAAGATTGGATAAATGGAGGTCTACAACAGATATGTCTCTAGAGGGTTACATGGAACTAAGGATGAAGTTCTTACCTAAAGAACATAGAGGTCATCACCCTGAATTAAGGAGAAAAATTGTAAGGCATGAACACTTGAATGAACAAGAGAAGAATGATTGCAATATTGCATCAAGAACTTCACACACACACATCAATCCACAAATCACAACAAAAGTCATTAGAGGCATTGGAGGTTATTAAACCTAAGGGATAAAGCTTAAAAGATCAAGAAGAAGATCAGAATATAGTCAGCAAAAGTTTCAAGGAACCAAAGATTCAAGGAAAGGAAATAGAAGCCGTTAACTCTTCATGCGCCTCTTCTATCACAAGTAAACTAAGTACATGGAATCATGAGGGTAGTGAATGTGATCTTACATCGTCTCAAGGATCGTACTCGGAGGATGACACAGTAGAGATTGAATCAAGAAATCATAATTCAGATTATGAGGAACTGCTTAATAATGAGGATGTCAACCAAAATTCTCTTTCACCTACCCAAAAATACTTAGCATCCATGATTGTGAATGAGATGAGTAATGCTTCTAGTGCAAGTAAATCAGAAGTTACTTCTTGTATCCAATCTAATCACCTTTAGATAGATAAACGATGAAATGTAATATTGAATGTGTGGAGAGATGAGATACAAAAGATAGTGAGCAAGGATAGAAGAGTAGCTAGATATCATAAGATCCATGACTTGAAACATTGCTTGAAGAAATCAGATGAAGAGAGGTTGGGAGAAGATGGGTTTGGTCTTAAAAACAAGGATAACCTTCAACTTAATCATTATCCCTTGTTTGAAGTTGAGGTGGACAAAACTTATGACAACATACTTTTTGAATTGAATGAAGAAGCTATTTTTAACTCATATAATGGTGAAGATGAACACAAAACTTGGGACCCTGTTGCAGTCCTATCAGTGATATATTGAAACAAGTTTGGAGGAAAGGGACAGTTCCTAATAGTATCGACACTAAACACTCTACATTCAAACTACAAGAGGTTGCAGTTCAGAACAATATTCCTTCTTTGGATCAAAGATCAAAAATTGATTGTTCGAGTTTGATAACAAGGATAAGACACTCTTTCATCATATATCTTATACAAAACAGTTATTACTACCATTGTTTTCCGATAAAGATGACATCCATTGATGACCAAACGGTTATTAAACCATTGCTAACTGTGAAGGAATAAACATTGAAAAATCCCACAAGTACCATACCAATTAGTGTAATCAGAGTAGCGCAGCAGCAATGTGATGAATCGTTCCCAAGACTGATTTGGAAACTGGGAATGGAGATAACCCATGAAGAGTATAGTAAAATTGCTCTTATAATGTTAAAACTCGAGGTTTCTGCAAAAACAATCTTCTAAAGAGCATGGGAATGTTCTACCTCTTGACAAGACTACTCCACAAGATGATATGTTGAAAGTTTGGGATCCAAGAATCATGGTTTTAAGAATGCTTGTGGGCAAGCATTTTCAAGGAGGGGAGACTGTGATGTCCCCATCTTTGCACTAATAATATAATAGCATCAAAATGCCTATGTGGTCAAGGAGTGGTAGACCTTGGGCACCTATGAATAGTTAGAAGGAAGTTAAAAGTACGTTATACATAGCAAGTAGATAGTTGGAGTAATCAAGTATCAGGAAAATCGTGAAGTCTTATAAGACGATTTTCCCTTATTAGAATTAAGAGATATAAGGATGAGTTAGATGACGGATATCTCCATCAAGCACCACCGAGCTCACAACATCATAAGGACAGGCCCTCTTTGATACTTCTATTATACCAAGTAAGAAGAGCATCTTCATGAAAGCAAGAGTGGATTAAGTTATCAATCAACAAATAATGATTAATCTTAAATGGAGAAGACACACACATCGGTAAACATATAGATGGTACATCATTATGGGATAATCAGATCAATCACATACAACTGATAGAAAGAATTTCTTGAAGCTGGTCATCATCAATCAGACTTGAAGACACAAGAAATTGATAAGATTTGCCATCGATGGACAAGCAGAAAGATTAGAGTAGACCAATAGTCAAGCATCGAACAATTATGGAATCATGAGAGTCGACATAAGGACAACGAGTATCTGATTGCTTTGATTAGATCAGTCATACATGAAGAAGTCAGATATATTGTCGATGATGGTTAGAGACTAATGTATAACGATTAGTCTTTGAAGATATCAAGTACAATAATCTATGCAGATCGGTGATTAGTAAACAGATCGACTAAGGCATATACTTTGGTAGAAATTGATGACATCGATATTAATTAGGGAAAGACAACATCTTGTATTAATTATTATGTTAGCAATATCAATTTAAGCGAGAAGATGACTAATCAGATGATTAGTCATGAACACTGATAATGATAGCAAATTGATAAGCAAGGAATTTGTTAATAATCATAGCATGATAAGTGGCAACGATTACACCAGCAATACAATTGATCATTTGTTACAAGATTAATGTTTAGCATCGCTGACAGCGATCAGTCATAATGACAATGATTATGCTAATCAGTATCATTTGTGTACAAGACCGATTTGTTATGAAGAAGGACGATGGGTAGGAGATGTGTCTTATCAAACATGAAGAGATGTAACCCCTTCAATTTGCAAGATATAAGAAGGCAATTGATCTCATTCTAGCAATCATTGATTTTGGAAACTTATTTTTACTTCTTGGTATCCTTTAGTGGATTGTCTCGCAGAGCATCAACCATTGGCTTATTTTCGGTTGCCTAAATTGAAGGAATTAATCAGAGACAGCAAAGGGGACGGCTAGGGGATGACTAGATAAAATATAGGGAAAATTTAAATACATAGGGAAGTTTAAAATATGCATATGAAAACGTGCATAAAACATGCATATAAATGTTATATTCATATGAAAACATGGATAAAGAATGTATACATACATTATAGAACCTTAACATATAACATTGGTGTTCAATTGTTGCCCTTGTTTGACCACCAATATTGATGGTATTGATTGGTCTACACTAGCCATTCCCATTGATGTTCATTTCCAGCGCAAGCATGTGAGTTTGAAGGAGTTCATATTTCTGAGTGCTTTTGGCTATGATTGAGACTTGTTTACCCTTCATATTAGTTAAAAGTCCAATGTTGCAGACCTGCAACCACTTTTTTGCACACTACCAAGTTCTGAGTGTTTATGAAATTTATTATCAGGCAGTTCTTCATTATTTCTAAGTGCTTTTGGCAGTAATTCAGACATGTTTACCCTTCATATCAATGAAAAATCCAGTATTGTAGACCTACAATCACTTTCATATGCATTACCAAGTTCTGGGGGTTTGTGAATTTGAGTTGTGCTTGTTGCCAAGATCTTTTGCAGCACCTATCCCAATGTTTTCCAGACTTGTTGTTGTAGTTAGAATTGGTATATGTAGTTTAACGTGTATGAAATTTAGCAAACACATAGTGCACTATTGCTGAGGTGTGGGGGGCCACAAAAGGAAATAAAAAAATGTTCTTTTTTTTAAAGCATTCAAATCTTTTTTTTTTCAAATGTGCTAGGAAAAGGGTGATGGCTGGCTGTCCTTGAGACAGTTAGGGGATGTCATAGGTGTCCCCAACCATCCAGGGGATGGGGGTATGTCCCTGGCGACTGGGGACACCGTCCCCTTTTCTGGGGACATTTCCGACTGAAACCTTATTTTTGGGGACGTTGTGGGGACGTCCCATAGCTGTTCCCACATCCTCAAAATGTCCCCAGGACGGGGATGGGGGATTTACGCCTGGGGACGCGTCCTCGGGTAACATAGGTGGAAAGGTATGATACTATGGAGAAGGTTGTCTCAAACCTAGATAAAAGCTCATCCACTGTTGATGCTTCTACACTTATTGAAAATTGCTTCTGTTGCTGCTGCTTGCCTTTGCCTTTCCTTTCACATCATTGAGAAGCATAGTGGTCATTCTTGTGGCATTTGAAATACTTATATGGCTCAAGTCTTACTTCCTCTAGTGAGAAGAAATAGAATCGCCCTTCCACTTTTGCCCCTTTTTGAGTCCTTTCTTAGTACCATTCCTCATCTTCTTTATGTGGCCTAGATTTTGACTCTCTTCCACTCCGGTTGAAGTAGTCTCCAATCTAATTTCCTCTTGGATGAAATTATCCCAGAGCTTCTCATGAACACAAACACCTCAAACAAATGGGTTCTAACATGGAAAGAACCCATTTGAAGCTATAGGCATCAACTCATTTAAAAATATTGACAACAAGTTTTATCTATTATTTGGGGCTAAGTTTTGTTGCGTGTTACAGAATTAAGTTTTAATCTTTCTTTTACTCTTGTGAGCAAGTGAAAGTTCTTTGCAACTATGGTTTCAAAGGTGTGCCCTACGTCTCTTTTAAAGATTAAGACAACTTTAGTGTTTGCAATGAGAAATTCTCATCCTAGTGGAGCACCTAGGCTAGGGTCTTGAAACCATTGCTCCACAATTCTAGAACATAGTTTCACCTTCAAGGCCAATGAGTGTCATCAAGTAGGCAAAATATGAGCTCATTAACAAATTGGGGAGGGTCAACAAGACAATTTCTTAGAGTTGGTAAAATCCACTTTCTTTTGGGCTTGGCTAAACCTAAGAGGGAAGTCCTAGAGGTGACCTTGAACAAGGTTTTTCGTTACATACAAAGATATGCATGGGATAAACAATTTGCAGTAGTACTCAATTGTTAGTTTTGATCACAATTTTTCTCACCAGATCAAAACAGATCTACTGCTATGACCCTTATTAAGCTGATATATATATATATATAAACATGATTTACTGAGATAAAAACTACTAAGGTGATACAACTTTGAATCATGAAATGCATATGAACCTACTTCTTAATCTAACACTATTGGTGAATGATTTGTTCATTTTAAAGTGCATGGAGGGTCAAACACTTTCAAGTCTAGTGGCTTATATTGGTTTATAAAGTCATGATTACCAGAAGACATAACACATAGAAATAACAAAGAAATATATTAATAATTGGGAATGCTTGATAATACCTCTCCAAACTTCTAGAAATCCACATGCAATATGAAAAAGAACTTACAAATGGCAATCTACAATGCATTAAAGTGCTGCAACACTTATGAAATTCTTATTGCATTCATGCCATCAAATGTGGTGAAAGAAAACCCTTAGCTAGGAAGAACCTATCGGTCTTCACTTACAACTAGACAAGGAGATGTCCAATTACAAAAATGTGCTACAAGGCAGCTACCTCTTCATGATTTGCAAAATGAGCTGCTTTAATGGCAACTTGATATGCAAGGATTGAAACCCTAGATCTAGCTTGGCATTGCAGTTGCATGAAAATGGACAAGTGATCCATCTTTGATATGCCAAATGAACTCATATTTATAGAATTGGCGATATCATTAATGCTGTGCAAAACAAATTGACATCCTACAAAATTTGCCAAAATGGCACACTTGAACTTGTGTGAAAATCATTTGTCATAAACACAACCATCTCATTAAAAATGGCATGGTGTTATTCATCCTCCACCTTTGAAAGTATATTTGAATTCACACTCTTAAGATGTACAATTGTTTTTGGGAGAGGAAAACCCTTATGGAGTTGTCGCGACACCAAATTTGGTCGATAATGGCACTTTGGGTCATGCAAGGAGATAGGTGGGAGTGAAGTTTCAGGGATTAGAGTTTGGGGATGCCTCATAACCACATTGCTATGGGGGATTGAGGATTGGGTGAATGGCATGATTCATGCTCAAAGTAAATAGATAAGGGTATCTCTGCATCTCTAACTTCAAAAAGACATATGAAGGAAGTAACTGGGAGATAGGGACCAATAACAAGGAATTGATCCCATTAGGCATGCACATAAGAATAGTTTGGAACTTGCAATTTTGATGAGATAGTGTAGTGAAAAGTGTTAGGAATTAGTGTTTTGGGCATACATTATTGATTATATCTTGTACCACATTAGAAGTATTCCCACTTCACCAACTTTGAAAAAGTGTAGAAGAAAATGTCGAAAGTCAAAAGATTGGAGATACCAAGGAAAATGCACTCGGGTAAAGGGATGGCCAAAACTTCGGCTTCAAAAAGTAAAATAGTTTAGGATTCAAGGAGTTGTGGTTTAGAGGGAAAATATGCAACACAAAGTTTGAAACACAAACAGAGGCAAGGGAAAAGAAGGGGGAATGGATGAAAGGTATGTTGGTAAGGAAAACTCTGAAGTTTTGATAGGGAAAGGGAATGAAAGTGGTGAATGAATGAAAGGTATGCCAACATGGGGAAGTTTAATATTCCAACAAAGACAAAGGAGTGAGGTGGACTTGGGCAGAAAGGCATACTAGGAAATGAAACTTCGAAATTCAGACATAAGCATAGTCCTTAGAAATTTGAACAAAAACAAACTTCATACCTTTATTTTTTGAAACCTTGGCAACTTTTAACACATCATAGGCACAAAGGGGATGATAGAGGACAACACTTAGGAAAAATTGACAAATGGATACCCATTCGAATATTTGTTAGATTGGTCATATGTTATGTGCAAAATGAAGCCTAAATGCACAAAGGAGTTGAGACTTGTTGATGTATTTTTAAGGCACAATCTAACACAAAATAAAATACCCAAGAGTATCTTATCCTCTCTTGATCAAAGTTACCCAAATGCTGAAGATTAGCTTAAGTATCACTTGAGACAACTCCAAGGTTCATAAATGTCGGGTCACGACGTGTGGATAAGCACAGTTGGTCGTTGTGATTACGGTTTCTTCAAGGGGCCTTACGTACTTAGGATATGAATGCTTGATTTTCAATGAATGGTCTTCTTTCAAATGATATGAGATGAGGCTCACTTACTATTACTACTAGATGTTTATCAAAAAAGTGCAAAAGATGAGGGTTTAGAGATGCCAAGCTACGCCTAGAATGCGAGGATGAAGGATGATTACTAGTGAAGCTTTACTAGTCTTAGTATTGCCATACAAGAACAACTCCACCAAAACTAGTGCAATCTTCTAAGGGGATCAAATGAATTTCCAATAATTATCAAGCAAAGACACCATCAATTGGATGCATATCAGTAATTAAATAACAATTGAACTTAAGCACATTTAAATATTCCAGTTGACCATGCAAGGCAAATTTGCAATCAACAAACTGTTAGTGGTATGGATTATGAGTTTCACCATGCATCATACACAACAATCTAACATTCAACCTAAATACTTAAACAAAATTCTAAAGCTTGACTTGAGAAGATGAATAACCATGCAATTGCTTCAAAGATCGAATAGAAACACCACACTTCAATGTCTTTATTAATCCTATACCAGTTGACATCAATGACAACACAATGCCAACAATCTACCCCTTTGACATTGATGTCAACACATGCAGTATCTGGCATACTACAAATTCTCTCTCCCCCTTTGTGTGTTCCATGGATTCTCACACATGTAGTATGCGGCATACTACAGATTCTCTCTCCTCCTTTGAGAACAATGGCAAAGGGCACTGATAGGGTTTTCTCTCCTTTTTCTCTACCGGATGCTTCTCCTCCTTTGACCATCATACATTTTATCCTCTCAAATCACAACACGTGAGATGGAGGGCTCAACCACCAACTGAGACCAATCCCTCAACAACTAAGTGTATATGCAAATTGGAAACACATGCTTATACAAGTCTGAAACCAATTTAAGGCACATGTGTCAGTGAATACAACATACCTACTGGTCAGACTGCAACACTCCCATCTGGTACCAATTGTTCTTAAGAATCAAATGTGATTGTACTATGAGTGCTACCAATTGATACCAAATGTTGATGCAGGCATTGATACCAATTTGTATCTCTTCCGATACCAAATGCATGTTCTCTTGTGCAGGTAACTTTCCTTCTTTGTAGGCAACTCTCCTGGCGGTCCAGTTGTGATTTCAATTTGATAGACATTGAAATACCTCACAACACTGGACATACGAGCACATTTCCAGGTCTCAATCATATCGGTACATCCATAGACACTTGCACACCCTTTGTGTCCAGCAAGTCAGATAACAATTAGAAGATATGGCTGTCAACTCCCCTTGAGTCATACATCTCAAGTCCCCATTGCCTATCAGATTCAAAACCGTAGCTCCAATCTACCCCATATACCGGTTGAGCCGTGCATATGTGATCAATCTGAAGATCTATCAGTTCCACAATTTCCACCACAACATATGACATGATCCTAGGTGTACACAATGCCATACAATATCACTATCATGCCATATATCAAACCGGTTAGCCCAAAACCATGCAAGCATACATGATCAATTACTGGGCCAACATATGTTATTCAAGACTTTTTCAGTACCACCTGAGACAAACACCTCAATCCATGCTACCCAAGTTAATGCAATGATCCTGGACCTCATTGTCTTACATAACCTGCAAATACCGGTTAGTATACATACCGGTAACATGCTGCACATACCGGTTTCCTACACCGGTCCATCATCTCTATAGTAGCACCTTCCTCTAATGCCTGTCTTCTTGTGTCAATTTGCTTCCGATCCCAATTACAAATTTGCCATCCATTGACACATGCAGTAGCGATCCATCTCTCATCTGTAGGTGTGTAGCCAAGGCAGCCACTACACACACTTGACATCTCATTTCCTTCCTTCATACCGGCAGTAACCTGTTCTTCCAGGTGTCCTCTTCCACTAAGGGGGTGAATGATATGGTCAATATGTTACTCCCCCTGAGGTCCTGCATCTCCTTTAAGCCTTAGGAGATATCACCTGTGCATTGAATGCACAATGCCTGTTCATAGTCCTACTCTCTTCCTTCTTCTTCCATACCTGCTTTGTTTCATTCTTCTTCCCACTTTCAGTCTTTGGAGCAGGTCTTACTTTCTTTTGCTGACTGGTCCTTGCTCTATCGGATTCTGCCACATGACTAGAGACATTGTTGTAGAAGCAAACGATGTTCATGCCAATCAAATGATTGGGGGACCTTCTGTCAAACCGGTTAGACCACCTTCTTCTGGTCATGTTGTTGTAACTGGTTACTGGAACTGGTGGACCTCTTGATCCTGCAGGGACATTTCTCCTTTGGTTCTATGCAGGTCTTTGACTTCCATATGCTCTATATTCATTCCTATGTTGAGCATAGCTGTTATACCGGTTGTCATGTGATTGAACTTTCTTGTTCCTGCATTCATGACTTCTATGCCCAAATCCATTGCAAATATAACATACATAGTTTACATTTCTTGAGGCAGCAATTGGACTCATCTTATTATGCATAGGAGCAGATCTATGCATGTTTCTACATCTTGACATATTATGGCCCTATGTATTACTTCTTGGACATATAACATTCTTATTTCTAAGCCTCTTTATGCATTCTTCTGCCCTATGACCATAATCTTTGCAAGAGAAGCAGTAACCGGTAAAGAATGGCATGACTTACAAATATATTTTGCCATGCATGTGGAGATATTACCGGTTTAGTAACTCCATGTCTGCTTCTCCGAGGATGGATCCTGGGATGTTCACTTTTTGCAGTTCTTCCATTTGATCTCTTCTTTTCC
This sequence comes from Cryptomeria japonica, assembly GCF_030272615.1. Classification (NCBI taxonomy): domain Eukaryota; kingdom Viridiplantae; phylum Streptophyta; class Pinopsida; order Cupressales; family Cupressaceae; genus Cryptomeria; species Cryptomeria japonica. Next base: position 285,669,065 of record NC_081413.1, read on the forward strand.
CACACTTGCCTTGTCTTGTGGGCGGTAGCATCTCTTTGTCTCCTACCGGTAGGAGGTCTTCTTTGCTGTCTTCTCATGTTCTTGCTTCCGTTGAAGCTGCCTTCTCCCATCTTCCTTTTTCCTTTGGGATCTGCATTGTTCCTCCTTCTTGCAGCACCAGTCTTCATCCTTAGCATCATGTCCTCACCGGTTGTGGTTAGATCAACCTTCTTCCGGGGAGAATTCCGAACAGTGAAGGTCTGTCCCTTGTTATCTCCATTTGAGGAGACAAATAGAATGTCATTGTGGGGGACATTCTTGCTGGTGGAGCATTCACCGACACCACTTCCTAATCCTCCGATATCCTTGGAATGCTTTTGCTTTTTCAACATTTTGTCCAAGGCATCATAGCTGCCATCAAACTGGATTCTCACCTTGAGCTCATCTTGACACTTCTCAAGGTCTTTTCGGAGATTCTCCATATCTCCTTCTAGCTTCTGATAATCTTTGTCTTTGGCCTCAAGTTCAGATGCTAGATCATTACACCGACACTCATTGGTGTCTTCTTGTTGAGTCTTCAACTCCGAGATACATTTCTCAGATTCTTCAAGGCATTTGATTAACCGGTTCTGTTCCACAACTGCAACATTCTTGAATAACTTGTATTCATTCCTCACTCTACTAAGTTCTTCGAGTGCACTTACAAGTTCTCCTTCAAGATCAACTTCTTCTTCATCTTCTTCTTCACCTTCACTATCACTGTCAAACACATCTTGCTGATAGGAATGATCTGCATGATCATTCTTAGATGTGTGCCTCTCGTCCTCTGATTCTTGAGCCATGAAGAGGTGGGTTCCTTCTTCATCATTGCTGCGGCTGCTAACAGATCTGCCTTCATCATCTGCAGACACACGAGTCGCATTTCTCATCTTGTCTACACAAACTGGTTCTGCAGTGGTAGGCTCATTTCCATAGAGCTTCTTCAATATGTCCCATAGACTTTTTGCCGATCTGCATCTGTCCACCTTTGAGGAGACATCACCGGATAGCCCACTGAGTATAGCCTTCATTGCTACATCATTACACCGGTATCTTCTTTCTGCTTCAGAATCGGTGGGAGGACTGACTTTACTAGGGCAGCCATTAACAACCGACATCCACACATCAAACCCTAAAGAGGATAGGTAGACTTCCATCCTACAACTCCAAATAGAAAAAATTGAACCATCAAACACAAGAGTAGGAATTGACACTAAACAAACCATTGTGTTCAAATACCAGAATCTACCCAAGCTGGAGAAAGCTTATCAACCGGGAACCTAGGATCTGATACCAATTGTTGAACACTAGAGTCACTGGGGGGGGGGGGGTGAATCAGTGATTTCCAAACTTAACCCTTTTCAATCCTATGTGTGTAAACCGGTTAACTGAACTAACATAAAGAAGACATACCAGTTAGATGGAAGAATGACACAAATGCAACCACACATAGAAGGGACATCACATAACACTAGATGTACGAGGAAAACCCAAGATGGGAAAAACCTCGGTGAGAAATGCTACTGGAGACTACTACTCCAATCCAGCCTCACAATGAAAACCTCGGTTACAACATTTAGGGCACCAACCCAAGGAGTACCACTCCTCCTTTAGGGCACTGTTGACGTGTATTTTGTACACCATCATACACAGAATAAAATACCTAAAGGCATCTTATCCTCTCTTGAATAAAGTCTCTAACTGCTGAAGATTCGCATGAAGGATCAGTTAGGATGACTCCAATGTTCTGGTTAGTAGGGTCTCTACGTGTGGATAAACTCCAGTGGTATGATGTGATTTGCTGGAATCACAAGGGGACTTACATTTGATGATTGAACTTCTGATCTGCTTTGCTGGAACACAGGCTCTTACTAGCTTAGATTTGAAAAAATGGAAAAAGGATGAGGGCGAAGAGAAGATCTAATCCTAATGCTAAGAATGTAGGAGCAATGATTTGATTTTTGATGAAACTCTAACTAGGTCTTGTTTTGACATCAATGGACCATCTCCACAAGGCTAGTGCGATCTTCTAAGGGAAGCTTTATGATGTTCAAATCATCACCGCAGGCATAGACACCATCAAGTTGATGCATATCAATGAAGAAGCGACAAATTGAAATTGAGCTTAAGCTGAATGATTCCAGTTGACTACACAAGGCAAGTCTGCAATCAACAAACTGCTAGTAGTATGGATATACGAATTCCACCATTAATCAATCGCATTTCCTCCATTCATCTAATCATCTACCATCTAGGATTGAAGACTCAACAAGAAACCATGCAAATTGCAAGAAACGACACACTTTACCATTACTTCAATGAAAATGGAGTTTGTTTACAATCAATGGCAACAATTTCTTGCCTTGTCCTCCTATTCTACTCTAATTACTATTCTATCAATTTCTAACTACTCTCTATCTACTAACTGCTTTCTATTAGTTACAACTCTCTCTCTAATCCTCCTTTACAAAATGAAATGCCAGGGCTTATATAGTGCCCTCAATACAATTCGATGGCTTAGATCTATTCGAGATCAATGGCCAAGATTTTACAATGAAAACCCTAATTAGGGTTTGTTACAACCATTACATAACATTTAAAGCTTGACCAATGATAAAATTGTATTGCTTGGACACATGTCCTCTCTAGAAAAATCGACCAATGGATAGCCGGGGTAGGTACATCGGAGTTTGTGCCACCTTCCATGAGTTAAGTACATTGAATCTGGACATGCTAAGGTGGACCTCACTGATTGGAGAAATGATGACTAGGACGCCACCTCATTTGACATTTGGAACTTGGTAGATACTCAACTTGATGTTGTTGAGAAGCTTGCTTTAATTAATTCATCTGGAACTATTTTCTTCTTCAACGAGCCCTTGTTCTAACTCCATGTGTCCTAGATGTGTAGGATGATGATGTACCTCGTCTTGGAACGCTGGATTGAAAGAGGTCGCCCCTGTCCTGGCTTGATCGTCCCGGCGAAGACCGTCCTTGATCCGGCTTGATTTTCCTTGATGAGATCTCCATTTGATGCCTACACAACATTTCAAAATTAGCAACATGATTTTGCAATGAATAACTAGATTAGAGATTAAATTTAGGAAACTTCATAATAAGTCCTTGAGTTATCATTTCCTAAACGACGATTGAGCTACTGGAATTCAAAATTTCAAAATTCAAAATTTAAGCTATGACGATCAACGTTCAAAATCAAAACAATAAATCCATATCGCCATACCTCTCTTGAGAGCTAACACTAGAATGCAAAATGAAGAAAATCGCCTAGGCAAAATTTGAAATTAGATGACTTTGACGTGATCTCCAATGTCCTTGGCAAGTTTGCTCAAATGGAAATTAAGGTTCGCACCTCCTTTGATAATGCTTGTGCCTTCCTATTGATAAGACTCGCATCTTGAACACAATTCGCACCTCCTCTTGAATGATAATTTCGCACTTCCTTTGTATACTCCATATCGCATATGAAAAGATGATAAATGATGATGTGAAAATGAAATTTTCACCTCCCCTTTTATAGACGTTCACCTTTCATTATTACCTTAGGTCGACTTTGGTGAATAAGGCAAATTTAAAATAAACTTAAAGGCCGACCTTTGTAAAATGAAACAAAATTTTAAATCAAGCGCCCCATTTTATTTATAATTAATTAATTTAATGCCTATAATTTTAAATAAACTCGATTTTTAAAAGGCAAAAATTAATTAATAAAGACCCATACGCTAATGTTAAATGCTAACTTTAATTGGATTTCAAATTTATCGATTTTTTCCTAGCATTTAATAAAATCTAAAGAGTGTTTTAGCGCCAAATTTGGAAGAGGTAAGGGCACAAACCTATCGCTCTGGTCCCTAACTAAGGGACTGGAGCGAATTATCACCTTGATCTTAATTCTTCTTGCTTTTATGTTCAAAACCTCCATCTTCACGTTGAAACCGGCATGTTTGTCAAAAAACTTGAGCTTGATCGTCTTGATTTGGTGGATGAATGCCCTCTAAGGTGGATATCGCCCTGGTCCCTTGGTGAGGGACAGGAGCGAACTTCATGCTCTGGCCAACATTTGCTATCTCTCAAGCTTTACTCCTTGTTCATCACCTTGCAAATGATATCCTTGATCTTGCGAACCTTGACTTTGACGGGATCTTGAAGGAAAACGAATGATTTAATGAAAATCGCCCTGGTCCCTTGATGAGGGACAGGAGCGATATAGCTTCCTTGTTCAAATTGATAGTCTTTTGACGTTTGAAACCTTTGCATATCATCATCTTAAGACGCCTTAGACCCTGTGCAACCATGTACAATCTTGACTTGGCATGAATTTTGAATGAATTGGCAAATATGGTAAATATCGCCCTGGTCCCTTGGAGAGGGACAGGAGCGAACTTGGGCATCCTGGGCTCAACCTTGTTTCCATCAACTTGCAATTGCTTTCATCGTGTAAAATGAAGTCCCTTGATCCTTCTTAGACATTTGATACTTGATAAACCTTTAAAACTTAGGCCATCATGAAGATTTCGCTCTGGTCCCTGACTGAGGGACAGGAGCGAACTGGGACATTTGGTGTAATTCCTTCAATATTGGCAACCTTTGATACTTCGTTCTTCATTGAGATGCTTCAATACGTCCTTGCCACCTTTCACCTTGACTTGAAGTGGTTTGAACCTGGAGGAAAGGCAACATAACTAAGATATCGCCCTGGTCCCTGGCTGAGGGACAAGAGCGAATTTGTACTTTCAAGCTCAACTACACTTTGCCACCTTCAAAAATTATCTTCAATGGTCTTGTTGTACCCCATTTCATTTATCTTTGGCCGGGAATTTGTTCAAACTTAGCAAGAAATTGACCTAAGGCAAAAATCGCTCTGGTCCCTGACTGAGGGACAGGAGCGCCTAGGTCAATTTGGAGTCCATGTCGATGTCTTGTAATCTTCAATTTGTCTTCAACGGATTCATTTCACCCTCTTTTCTTGCCTCAAACTCAATGTTTATTTGATCTTTGCCCAAAACATGCCTCATGAGGAATTTCGCTCTGGTCCCTGGGAGAGGGACGGGAGCTATCACTGAATTTCGCCCTGGTCCCTGGCTGAGGGACAGGTGCGATTTTGCTTCTAGGGTCAATTTTCCTCATGATTGCGCTTTCAAGTTATATTCAACTGATAAAATGTATCTCCTTTGATCTTCTCAATTCGCGAAATCGTTCAAATCTTTCAAGGACAAGGAAATTTTGGATTTCAAGCTCCGGTCCTTCAGTGAGGGACAGGAGCGATTTTTGTCCTCCAGGCCCAAATGCTTCACTTTTCACCATGAAATGTCTTTGCTAGGGAAGATATCATCCTGCCTCATGCTATGAATAAAAGTTAATGTCCAAAAAAAAGTCTAAAATTGTGCATATAAAGAAAATCGCTCTGGTCCTTCAGTGACGGACAGGAGCGAATTTGACCTTCTAAGCAAAAACTTCATCATTTCATTGCTTTTGATCAAGTCTGGATGCTCTATCATGCTCATTTCGTCCTTCACCATGCCTTTGATGTCTCAATTCGTCCAAACACGGTCAGGAATGGCTCAAATAAGTATTATCGCCCTCGTCCCTTGGTGAGGGACAGGAGCGAAATTCGCTCTGGATCCTCAGTGAAGGACAGGAGCGAAATTTGACTTTTCGAACTCTCTATCAGGATAATTTTTATGGAATATTCCATATATTCTATGAGTATAAGTGACATTTCCTTCTATGTTTCTTCTTTCTTATAATTTAAGTTATATTCCATATATACTTTCAGGATGTTTGAGAGTGGTTTCAGACCTCTAGGAGTTATATTGCAAAATCTAGTTTTTTGAGGTCTTTCAGTTTCCAGACTTAGTCAAATTCAGGATCAGGACATTCCAGACTTAGCCAAATTTCAGGATTAGGACTTCACTCAAGCCGGACTTGCTATCCTATTGATCACCTGGGCGACACTCAAAATGCAAAGGCTAACTAACAAAACCCTAAAAGACCAAAAAACAAACCCTAAAAAGAAAAAAACATGGGTCCCCATTTGCAATGGGGCGATGTGTGAAAACGTCACAACAAAAACCTCGGTGAGAAATGCTGCTGGAGACTACTACTCCAATCCAGCCTCACAATGAAAACCTCGGTTACAACATTTAGGGCACCAACCCAAGGAGTACCACTCCTCCTTTAGGGCACCAACCCCTGATTTTAGGGCACCAACCTGTTGATGTGTTTTTTATGCACATGCGAACACAGAATAAAATACCTAGGGTACCTTATCCTCTCTTGAGTAAAGTTTCTCGACTGCTGAAGATATCGCCGAAGGATCAGTCGAGGTAACTCCAAGGTTCTGTTATGTAGGATCTCTACTCGTGGATAAGCTCTTCGTGGTATGATGTGATTTTGCTGGAATCACAAGGGGACTTACACTCGATGACTTGAACGTCTGATTTGCTGGAATCACAAGTCCTATTTACTAACTGGAAGACAAACAAATGGCAAAAGATGCAGGGTTCAGGAAGTCTACTCTACTACCTAGAATGGGAGAAGATGGATGAACGACTAGGTGGAGTCCTACTGGGCTGGGTCTCACCATCAGGCTTGAACAATCTGACACCAACTCAGTGTGATCTTCTAAGGGATGCTTCCAATACGTTCAAATCGTACGCCATCAGACACTAATCACCATTCAAGATAATGCATGAACAATAGATGTGTACGACTTAAGATTAAGCTCATTTTATGCCAGTTGACCACGCAGGGCGCACTTACAATCAGTAAGAGGCTAGTGGTATGGACTAGACGGATTCCACACAGGTGCATTCAACAACTTCTTTCATTCAATTTAATTATCTATCATCTAAAATGAAGATTCAACAAGAGACCATGCATATTGCAACGAAACTACACACTTCACCATAACTTCAATGAAAATGGAGTTTGTTTACAATCACTGGCAACAATTTCTTGCCTTGTCCTCCTAATTTACTCTAATTGTTATTCTATCAGCTGACTATTCACTATTAGCTAACTATTCACCCACTACTGACTAACGACCATTAGCCTTTACAAATGAGGAGCTAAGGCTTATATAGCGCTCACAATACAATTCAATGGCCCAGATCAATTTGAGATCAATGGCCGAGATTTTACAATAAAAACCCTAATTAGGGTTTGTTACAACAAACTCAATTCTGGCCAATGAAATAATTGCATTATTTGGACACATGTCTTCCCTGGAATATTCGACCAATGGATAATCGGGGTAGTATATCGAAGTTTGTGTCATCTTTGATGAGTCAGGTACATTGAATCTGGACACGCTGAGGTGGACCAATCCAACTGGAGGAATGATGATTGGGACGCCACCTTGTCTGACACTTGCAACTTGGTTGATGTTCAATTTGATGAGGTTGAGAAGCTAACTTTAATTAACTCTTCTGAAACTATCTGCTTCTCTAATGGACCCTTGCTTTAACCTCCTTTGTCTTTGATGTGTAGGATGGATGGTGTACCTTTCCTTCAAATGCTGGATTGGAAGACGTCGTCCTTGATGATGCTGGACTTGAGAAGGTCGTCCTTGATGATGCTAGACTGGAAGAGGCCGTCCATGCCCTGGCCTGGTCTTCTTTCATCTGCAAAACAAACCAAAAGATGATTAAGGTCATATAATAAATTCATTTTAACATAGCATTTTCTACCTTAAATCATCAACAAGAAGACATCAAAATAAAGTTTGCTCAAAATCCTTCCCAGGGACCGGCCCCATAAGAGTTTCGCCCTGGACCCTCTGGAAGGGTCAGGAGCGAATTTCAAGCTTTAGGTCTCAATTACTCCATTTTTTGACTTCAAAATCCTCCAGAAGGTGAGCATATGCTTGTTTTAGTCCAACAAAGTCTAGGGATCCATCCCTTTAGTTTCTCACATGGGCAAATTAGGTGATAAAGGGAATTTCGCCCTAGACCCTTTGGAAGGGTCAAGAGCGAAATTCCTTCTTTAGGCTTCATTTTACACTTCCTTTACCTCAATTCATCTTGCAAGGCTTAAATAACCTCTCTCCAGTCTTTTCATGCCTTAGGAATCAAAATCTTTTCTTGACACAAAGGGGAAATAGTGATTTAGATGAATTTTGCTTTGGACCCTTTGGGAGGGTCAGGAGCTAAATTCACTTTTTGCTTGCCTATTCACAGCCAATTTCATTTTCTTCACCTCACTTCATCTGGACTCCCTCACATTGAATCCACTTCTCAACTTGGCAACATTTGTTTGATCTTCACAAGGCCTAAAAGGTCAAATTCGCTCAAAAACCTAGCCAGGGACAGGACCTATCTAGAATTTCGCTCTGGACCCTTTGGAAGGGTCAGGAGCAAAATTCCAATTTTAGCTCAAAATTCACACTTTTGATTGTCAAACATCTTTCCAAGGCATTCCAAATAGTTTTTCTCACCCTAGTCTAGGCTTGACTTAGCACAAAATTTGGAGAAAAGGATGGTTTTAGTGTTTTTCGCTCTGGACCCTTTGGAAGGGTCGAGAGCGAATTTCTTGTTTTGAGCTCATTTCTTCATATTTGGAGACCAAAATCCATTCAAGGGCAATCTCAAGGGCTTCGATCATCTTTGTCTAGGCCTGGCTTGGTCTAAATGTGAAAGGAATAGGTGGATCTTAGAATTTCGCTCTGGACCCTTTGGAAGGGTCAAGAGCGAAATTCTTGATTTGGCTCAATTCCTTCAATTTCAATGTTTCCTAGCAACTTGAAGTTACTCCTAAGGACTTCTTCCATCCCAATTCACTTTAGTTTGCAATTGTCTTGTCACAAATTTGGAAAAAAGGTGGTTTTGGTGAAATTTCGCCCTGGACCCTCTGGAAGGGTCAGGAGCGAATTTCTTAATTTAGGCTTATTCCTCCATCATTTCAAGTTGAATCCACCTCACAAGGCAAGAAAACACTTCTCTCCTCTCATCCAACCCATGTTTGACTTGATTTTGCAAGGGAAAATAGGTGATTGAAGAATTTTCGCCCTAGACCCTTTGGAAGGGTCAGGAGCGATTTTCATCATTTGGCTCAATTCCTTCAAACTTGATAATCGTTGGCAATTTGAAGTCATTCCTAAGGCCTTCTTTGATCCTGATCCACACTAGATTTGGCATAAAATTAAAGGGAAAGATAGGCTTTGCACAATTTCGCCCTGGACCCTTAGGAAGGGTCAGGAGCGAATTTCCCTTTCTAGACCAAAATCATCATTCTTTCAATCCCCCTCTTCTTTGCAAGGTAAAATCTCCTCTCTCTTCGCCTTAGGAACAAGGTCTAAGCTCAAGCAAGGTTAAAAATATAGGCTTGTAAGGAATTTCGCTCTGGACCCTTTGGAAGGGTCAGGAGCAAAATTTCCTTCCTTGGCTAAAACACTCATTCCTCAACTCTTTCAAGCATTCCCAAAGGCCACAACATGTTCATTCTCCCTTTCAACATGCCTTGGACATCAAAATTTGGTCGAACAAGGAAGGGAAAGAGGTCTAAGTAGATTTTTGCCCTGGACCCTTTGGAAGGGTCAGGAGCGAAAATCATTTTTTAGGCTTGATTCTTCATTTCTCCAATTCTAAACCACCTCAAGAGGCAAAGACATGCTATCTCACTTCCATCCATGCCATAAAAACCCAAGGACTTGACCTTATCCAAGGAAAAAAAGGTGTTTCTAGGAATTTCGCTCTAGACCCTTTGGAAGGGTCAGGAGCGAAATTCACTATTTGGCTCAAAATCCTTCATTTTTCGATGCTTTCAAACATTTGCAATGGCAAAAGATGTCCATACTTCCTTTCAAGATGCCTTGCAAATCAAAATTTGGTCAAACTAGGGAGGAAATGAGCCTTAGGAGGATTTTCACTCTGGACCCTTTGGAAGGGTCAGGAGCGAAAATCTTAGTTTAGGCTTGATCACTCACTTTTCAAACTTCAAACCACCTCAAGAGGCAAACTTAGATCATTTTTCACCTAAGGAACAAGGATTGATGCCAAAATCAAGTAGCAAATGAGGTTTGAAAATCTCTTTTAGGTCAAAATCTTGATCTTCCAAAGCATCCCACTCCCTCTCAGGGCCAAAACATACTAATTCCTTCTCCATCATGCCAAAGCTTAGCCAAAATAAGGAGGAAAATAAGAGCTACAAAGATTTTCGCTCGAGACCCTTTGGAAGGGTCAAGAGTGAAAATCATGTTTTGGGTTTGATCCTTGACTTTTCCAACTCTCATCCTCTTTGGGGGCAAACATAGATTACTTTCCTTTCATTTCCACCTTGGTCCTAACTCTGGCTAAAGGAAAAATGAGTGTTTTTAAGAATTTCGCTCTGGACCCTTTGGAAGGTTTAGGAGCGAAATTCACCCTTTAGGCTAGAATCCTTCATTCTTTTCGCCTTTACTCATCTCCTAAGGCTAGAGCATGTCAAAACACCCCTATACATGCCTAAGGAACTACGAACTTGACCCAGACAAGGAAGAAATTGAGGTCCTCAAGGATTTTCGCTTTGGACCCTTTGGAAGGGTCAGGAGCGAAAATCATGTTCTTGGCTAGCTTCTCACTTAGGTTCACCTCATTCTCCCCCAAACTTGATCAAATCAACTTCTTCCTCTCACTATCAAGATAATCTATCACCCAACTTGGTCCAGACAAGGCCAGACTAGGTTTTAAGACCAAAGGAAGGCAAAAAGGGAAGATTTCGCTTTGGACCCTTTGGAAGGGTCAGGAGCGAAATCCTCTTTTAAGGCTAGCTTTCGTCATCCCAAGGTCTAAAATCTCTTCTCTAAGGCAAAGTTGCATCAAACCCTCTCAATTATGCCTCGAAAGTCTATAATTTTGGTCATATCCCGGAGCAAAGTGGAGGAAAATTGGATTTCGCTCTGGACCCTTTGTAAGGGTCAGGAGCGAAATCTTCATTTTGGGCTTAATTCACCTCCTTTTCCACTTGACTCTGCCTTTGTCTTGATCTTTGATTCATTCCTGCGATGTCTTAGCCAAATTTGTTCAACCGCTCACTGACTTCCTTGAACTTAAACGGGACACCACTAGCAAAACCAAGCCTAAAGAAGACCCTGAAAGAAATGCTAACTTGGAGCATCCATTGACCCATCCTAGCTCAAGCAGAGCCAACTATCCAACGATCCCCCTTGACATCACTCATCCTGCAAAGGCTAACAGGCAAAACCCTAAAAAAACCTAGAAAGCAAACCCTAGAAAGCAAAAAGCAGGGGTCCCCATTTGCAATGGGGCGATGTGTGAATACATCACAACACAACCCAAGGAGTACCAACCCCTGCACCGAGCTCCAACTCAGTGATTACAAGATCATATATTAAATACAAAAGTAATCTCCTTGTTACAAAAGGACTTTGTAACTCTTATGTATGTCTCTCCACCGGTTCTCCTCTCTCCAAATCTCTACCGGTTCTCTGCTCACCTTCTCACTACTGCAACCTTATCTCCTGCTGCAACTCACTCTCTGCTGCAACCTTACCGGTTCAGCCTCTTCTTCTTCTCTACCGGTTCTGCTCTCTGCCAGTTCTCTTTTCTCTCTGTCACACTGCTGCTGGACACCACCGGTCTTCTTCACTCAGTCAAATATCCATCATTTGATTACTGCCGTTTCTCAACTTGCCGGTTCTTCATTGCACTCTTCTGTGGCTCTTCTCTGCCGGTTCAATCACCACCGGTGTACTTTGTTAGACATAATGGTAGGCTACCGGTTACCCTACTCTTGCCGGTTGAACTCTTCTAACTGGTTCCCTCTCTCACACACTCAGTCTCTTCTTTGATTGATGTTGAACACTTGACTGATTGGTTCTCTTCACTAGCCTCACTCTCTCATCCAGTAGCTCCCTCTACTTCTTTGGCTCGCACTCTTATTACCAGATTTTCCCGCCTAAACGTGAGTTTGAATATTGGCACGCAAGGGTTTCCGTCATGCACTGAATTTGCATCCAATCTGATCTCTGATCATCGTGGCACATCATATCCGATCAGATCTCATGTCCTTGCTCAATGACCGACACTCCATCAATGAACATCGCCATACTGTTTTCCTTGCGATTCACATCTTCTATCTTTAGCCGTCTGTAGCATGATTTTCGGCCTTGTGTCTAGTCAATCACGTGCATGATGTGGTCTCCTTTACCCACTTCGATTTGCTAGATCAGTCTGTCCTTGATCTCTGCTGTTTCCTTGATCTCGAGCCGCAATCCTCTGCCATCCTTCCTCGAGCTTCACAGTCGCCATTTAATGTTGGACCAACCACCAACGACCTTACCGGCACACCACACCGACCTGTGCATGCATGCCACTTCACCTTCACGTGGCACCTTTGTCGACATCCACCTTGGCTCACTGTGTCGGTCCGACTTGGTCATCGACCAGTAGCATACAACTGGGTTCATCTACCGGTTCACACACCCTGCCGATTATACCCTAACCGGTCTGTCTTCTCCCTGGCACTTTGCTTCTCTTCCGGTGGAACACCTAAACCGGTCAGCACTCTTGCCAACCTTCCTCATGCACATCTTCAACCGATGGGAGCCTTCTGCATCTGCACTTTGTCAGCTTACCGGTTGACATCTATACCGGTAGTATCTTCTGCATGTATATTGGTAAGATACCATGCACACCGGTGGCACCAAACTTCATCTTCAATCCGGTTGCACTCTTTGTCTGCATCTGCTCAACCTTGCCTTCTTTATCATTTGACCAGTTCTCCTATCAACTGGTTTGTCAAAGTGACAAACACATCCCTCAATCTCTGTACCGGTAACACATCATGTCTACCTGGCTGATCCGGTGCATATCTCCGATCTCATGCACCTAAGGCAACTTAGTGTTTCATTGGTTGATCTAGTGTGAGCCTTCAAACACCCGCCTTCAACTCTTCTATCTTATCTCAGAGAACTATGATGCATTCCATGCATAATAGGAGATAAGCTCCACTTACCAGTGGGAGTGGATCCTTGTCATCTGCATCCGACATTGCACCAATATGGCTTCTTGTTTGAGCTGGCATATCTTCAAATAGGCACATATAATCCGGTTGGGCATACTCATTGTAAGTCATCTTTTCATTTTGTGATTGCAACTTTATCCGGTGGGAGTCCTGCTGATTGACATCCAACAGCATACCGGTGGCCTGCACATACTTCACCTCCAGTGTTAATGTGATTTTTGTAACATTCCGTCTCTTCATCACAATCAACATCCCAGCATCTTGCTCTCTTGTCGGTTGGCAACAATGTACTGCCAACATGTCACTTACCGGTCTTATACCATACCGGTCTCCAGTCCATGTCTTCAATACAAGTCAACACTAACCTGTGTACTGGTGATTCCAATGGCCATTATGCTAGATGCCATTCTCTTCCTTACCGGTGACCTGCTATGCTAGTTGACATCAATGGCACCATTTCCGGTATTCATCAATGACAACACTGCTCATACATCTCCTATACCAGTTGCCATCGTATACCGGTTGACATCAATGACAACACAATGCCAACATGAATACCTTTAACTGTATGAAATCAGAACTTAGATTGATTAAATCACGGAAATATTATGATAATGCATATTATTCATAGTTCAAAACTTGAATGTTATAACCTTAAATCTGATTAATGCTTAGAAAATTCTGAGTCTTGCCTCTCTTTTTCAATGATTATTAAGTTCTGAAGTTAGATTTCTGAGAAAGTGATGACTGAATTTTATATACACTCAGAAATCTGAATTAAAACCCTTAAGGCTTTGGTCTTCGACCAGCCTCTTGACTCCTCCTTCCACGAGTTGATGTCTGAAAATCCTCTTCCAAGCTACAAAGACTTTCGTAGTATATGGTCTGCACGTTGATTTTCAATCTTTTAGGATGAATTTAAGATGCTAATGAAGGCGAACTTGGATGTGTAAGGGTAGCGAACTTCCTTTCCTTCCAACAATGTTATTAATCTTGGACGATTTTCTTCCTTACTCTTGCTGAGCGACTTAAACCTGCTAGGTGAATTTATGATTTGCATTTGAATTGATGCCATTGAAGGGTAATCCTCCTTATGCCAGCGGACTTGAGATTTTAAGGAATTTAATTAATGAAATTGTTTCTTTTTATTCTCCATGTTGGCCGACTCAGCAAATACGAGAATGAGTGATGTCTCTTTTGTTTGAAATTTAAATCGCCTTTCTTTATCTGATTTTGCTGAACCTCTATCCGTCCAAGTTGAAATTCATTTGTCATTTGCTTTAACCTTCTTGCTTAGAGGTTCTTAATGACTTCTAACCCCCTCATCCTTGGAGGTTCGAACTTCCATCCTTAGAGGTTCAATTTTTATCTTAGTGGTTTTCAAACTCCCATCCTTAGAGGTTTGAACTCCCATCCTTAGAGGTTCGATTTAACACTTGATAGTTTTAATTTCCATCGCTCTAGGTTGAATTTTATCCTTTGTTTTAACCCTCATGTCTAGAGGTTCGAATTTTGATTATGACTTAGATTTTAACCTCCATCTTTATGATTTGAAAGTCTCTTCCTTTTCACCAATTTTAAGTTGATAAGCAAGTTTATAATTCCACCAACTCGTATCTCTAGAGGTTCGATTTTGATCTTATATATTTCCAACCTCTATCTTTGTGACTTAGAAGAGCAAAGTTCATTTCCTTATGCTTTTCAACCTCCAGCCGTGTAACTTGAATTGGCCTTGTTATTTGCTTTAACCCTCATGTCTAGAAGTTTGAATTTTGATTGAGCAACTTCAAACTTTTATGCTTAGGACTTAGAGGTATCAAGTGTGTGAGGTGTCGATTCTTTCTTTTATTCATCGAATTGATCCTTCATCTTCTGCAAGCGAACTTCATCTCTTTCAATTTGTATCTCTTTAACCTCTGTCCGTCCAAGTTGGAATTCGTCTCATTTAACCTTCAAGTGGGTGCGTCCTCCTTTGATCTCACTAGCTTATAATTCGATATCCTTCACCTTTTGCAATCAGACTTTGATATTATCTTTCATCCATTCGACTTGAAAGCTTCATCTTTCATCTTCCAACCCTCATCCATGTAGCTTGAAATTTTGCCTTAGGTAAATCCGCCCTGCCATTTTTTAGAGAATTGGCCTTAGTTGTTTGACTCATTTTTTTGGAGGTTTGAGTTTTGCCGTTACTGATTTTATCCTTCAGCTATGTATGTTGGAGTCCGTTTCATCTCAGATGTTTGGAAGTTCTACCAGTGAACTTGGTATCATGCACAGATACGTCTTACTGAATAATTCACCAACTTTCATCTTTGCAGTTTGAGGGTTTCATCTTTCTCCCTTCCTTCCAACGAGCTTTATCTCTTTCTTTGTTCAACCTTCATGTGCAGGAGTTTGATATCCTTAGGAGTTGATACGCAACTCTCATACTTAGACAACCATGACAACTCAACATGAATCAATCTGCAGGGTGTCCTCAAAAGACAATTATTTGAAGTGAAGTTTGTTATCTTAAAACTTTTGGAGCTTGCAAAAAAATCATATCAGTTTACCTGTCAGGACCACTTTGAGAATGAATTGTTGCTGGATCACAACCCTATATGACTAAAGCAACCAGGCAAGCACAGCCAAAAAGGGAGGCCCCCATTTGCAATGGGGTGATGTGTGGAGAAGTCACAACAGGACTCAAGCAAAATTTGGCATTTTCAGATTGATTCCCAATAGATATGTAAAGATCTGACTGAATTGTGTGTCATTTTATTTTGCATCATTTTCCAAATTCACCAAATTAGACATTTTGTCAAACAGTTTATGTGCACATTTGGAATCGGTTTCCTGTTTGCATTATTTCATGATGCTTGATGTGTGAGGATTCAGTAGAACAAGGATTCAAACATTATAAATTTGAATTGATCATACACAATTAAAATATCAGCAGTATACATACCCAAGAGGTTTGTCCACAATAATAATTTCATATATCAATATGCAGTAGTCAATTTTCGGATTATAGAGATAATTAACACCAATTTTTTGACCTCAACGCCTTTATAGGCAGCACTAGATCCGATGCCAAGCTTGGAAATGAACTCAAATAGCACAGCAATTTTTGTCAAGAGATTGCACCAACTCCTACGCAAGGGTTTCAAATAAAATACAAACACATCTGAAGCCATGTTATCTTTAGCATTTGAGGACTTTTCGACAAGTATTGAATCCAAGGACCCTTTTTATTGTCCACCACTTAATCGAGGGAATACTCTCACTGGGATGTGAAATGGTGGTACATTTTACGAAGGATTATTATTTGACCCATTTGCAGAATTTTAAAATGGAGATTTAAATAGGTTTTAAGTTTAACAAGGAATATTTTCAAAATTAAGGCACTAGAGAAACCACCAAGGTGGGTACGACCTCAATTGACAAAATGTGGGGTAGGACAACTTTTTCAAGGTCCAAAATTAAACCCACCCAAAATACACTTGTAAGTTTGATGGTACAAATGTAACTTAATGGAAAGTCTCATGTAACAATAAAATTAATAATATACTCGGCAATGCAATGGTTGACATAGCCTTGTTGTATTTAGAATCAAAACCTTATGAATGACACCAATAGAGGATGAGTGATAAGCAAGGGAAAATTCAAAATATGCTTAATTGGAAAGAGTTTTGTAATGACTTAGTGACCCTCTATAAGAAATTATGGAAGGGAAGTGATATTGCCCAACTAAAACATTTGAAACAATTGAGGTTATATAATGTTGATAATACGAGATTGGTGATTTGGGCTCATAAGGTGGTGGTTTATCAAAGCTTACAACTCTATAGCAATGGACTTAATGATCAAATTAACTATGATGTTTGTTTGTTGGAACCTTGTACAGTTAGAAAAGTCATGCAACAAGCATTGAATATTGAGAAACAAAAATGCACCACCAAAAGATCCACACAAGTTCAAATCGTATGATGGAAAGACAAAAATGTGAGTAATCCTTTTAACAAAAGTGGAGCCAATTTCCTTAACCCAAGACAAATAATTAAGTTATCTCATCAACAAGAGGCAAATAAAAGAGAAAAAGGTCTATGTTGGCATTGTGATAGAAAATGGTCTAGGGGTCATGTTGTGACCTTTTTCCACACATCGCCCCATTGCAAATGGGGACCCTCTGATTTTCCTGCTTTCTAGGGTTTTGTTAGTGTCCTGTGACCTTTTGCTGCAGTTTCACCAAGCCTTGTCCAGTTCAGAGCATTTCAGGCCCTCACGATTGAAAGTTAGTTTTTGCAAGTTATGTGATTCCGAAGTGTGAACACCACTAGAGTGCTTAGAAAGGCCAAAGGACGAAGATCGCAATTGATTTGGGTGAATTTGGACAACTTTCTATTTTTAGAAAGTTTGCTTTTTTTTCTTTTTCCTATTTTTAGGAAGTTTCGTTTTTGGTATTTTTAGCCCAATCCCCGGTATGGCTATTTTTAGAAAGTTTTTCCTATTTTTTAGGGATGTCTTCTTTTTGCTTTTTCGGGATGCAAACCTAGGGTTTACACTTGCACCACTGACCAGCTTCGATCGGAACTCGAAAATTCCAAGTTTTGACCTAAAAAAGCTAAATCCTTAGATTTTAGGCTTTTTGCTTTTTCGGGATGCAAACCTAGGATTTACACTTGCACCACTGACAAAATTCCAAGTTTTGACCTAAAAAAGCTAAATCCCTAGATTTTAGGCTTTTTGCTTTTTCGGGATGCAAACCTAGGGTTTACACTTGCACCACTGACCAGCTTCGACCGGAACTTGAAAATTCCAAGTTTTGACCTAAAAAAGCTAAATCCCTAGATTTTAGGCTTTTTGCTACTTCAGATGATCCACTTAGGCATGGATTTCAAAGTTAATCCGGTTAAATTTAATTAAGCTGTGAAATTTCTCTGAAAATTCTTCTAAGTCTGGCTAACAAGGGTTTTGAAGTATTGCAGGTTCAAACTCCACCAACGATGGTGGAGACCACGTGGGAGCACTCTCCAAAGTCCTCCTAGGCCAAGGTGGATAAGTTTCAAAGTCTGCCATGTATGTGTAGGGTGTATAGGAGTGTAGCCTAAAGTCCGCCCAAGCATGCCAAGTGATGGAGGAGCCAAGTCTGAAGTCCGCCCAAGAAGAGAGGTCATGTGGGAGCTAACTTCAAAGTCCGCCCCATGCCTTAGTCAAATTTACACCTTGATGGAGGCCATGAAGGAACACTCACCAAAGTCCGCCCACCTAAGGAGGAGGAGTGATAGAAGTCCGCCCAAGTTGGGGACACCACCAAAGTCCGCCAAGCTTGTGGAGAGCGCCTCAAAGTCCGCCCAAGCATGTGGAGAGCGCCTCAAAGTCTGCCAAGGCTAGAGAGGTCATGAAGGAGACACCATCAAAGTCCGCCAAGCTTGGGAGGCCATGAAGACCAACATACCAAAGTCCGCCAAAGGTTATGAGGCCATGGAGGAGCAAAGGCTGAAGTCCGCCATGCCTCAGCCAAAATTTCGCCTTGAAGAGAGCCATGAGGAGAGGTCTCCAAAGTCCGCCATACCTTGGAAAGTCAAACAAAATCAACAAGATGCCAGTGATGTCACAAAATCCACTGGGATTTCAAAATTAAATCCAAAATGAAGAAAATATCTAAAAATCCTCAAAATAAATCCAAAATGGAAAGTTTTTTCTTGGAAAAAGAGAATGTTGAAAGAATATTGGAAAATTATTGAGATATTAATTCAAAATGGAAAGTTTTTTTTTGAAAGGGAATATTGGAGAATTGATGAATATCTTCAAACTTAAATCAAAATGGAAAGTTTTTAAAAAAAATTAGAAGTATGAGTTGGATGATTTTAGGGGTTTTACTTGAAGATTTAACCTTGTCTACAAATACTTCATTATCAACTTCATTATTACACCAAGAAGTTCAAAGTTACTAAGGAGAAATTAGTAAAGTATGTCAGTTTGAAGATCATCTGGAGAAAATTCTAGATATTGCTGGAAGTTGGATAATATTTTTTGGCAAAAGGTTTATAGATTTCTGGAGAAAGGCAACTAGTACGAGGAAGAATCATCCAAACTTTTCTGAATTTTCTGAATATTTCGGAGAAAATTCTAGCCTTACTTCTATCCAAGTCAGAGGTGAAATTAAAATTGTGAATTTTCTGAATATTTTCCAGAATTTAATAAATGATTTTTTCGAAAATTTTGGAGGAAGAAAATCATTTTTTTTGGCTAAGTATGAAATTTTTTGAAAGTTTTGACACTTGGTGGTAACCACAACCAGCCTTAAGATTGAGGGTTTTAAGGTGAAAATTCGATTTTTATGGCTAAGTATGAGAATAAAAAATAGAAATTTTTCCAACACTTAGCCATTTCGCAGCCCCGTTATTTTCAAAACTTTGCAAATCATTTTCTAACTTAAAAATTTCCATTGTTTGCTTGCAGGCCCTAGACATTATGAAATTCCAGGTAGACAAAGATGCTCCTCTAGAGTCGAGGATGACTTCAAAATGGAAGAACATCAGCGACACCAACCTCGGACACATCAATCTGAGGGAGTTTAAGAAGCGAATGTTTGGTTTGGACAACCTTGTGCCTACCACCATTGCGCAAAAGATGATGAAGAGTGGTATCGTGCATGCTGCTGGCTTCCTCCCCACCATGCAGTGCAATGAACTAGTAGTCGAATGTGCCAAACACTACAGCCCCATCAGTAAGGACATTGTTGCACCTGATGGAAGAGTGCTGGCGAATGTCAGCGATGAGGCCGTCAGAGAGGCCTTCAGGATCCTAGAGTACCACAACACAGTGTATATGACAAAGGATGAAGTTGACAGTCTGTACCAAGACCACCTAGAGGAATATGATGCCATAGTTAACCATTCCTGGCTAGACAAGCCGAGGAAGGGCACCTCCAAACTCCAGAGAAAGAGCCTAGTGCGAGCATACTTCAAGGAGGACATTGGGGACATGATTGTCCTGCTCAATAGAATAATAGGAAATCCTCAGGGAGCTCCATTCGAACCCTAGATGTATTATTTCATTAATGAAATAATCAATGGACTAAGGATGATAGACTGGGCCTGGATGATCAGTGACAACCTAGACAGCCAGCTAAGGAACCAGGAGACGAATAGGACTTTCTTCATGAGTTCTTACTTGTTTTATTCATTGGCCAGGACCTATAGATACAAAGGTCTCACTTGCAGAGGAGAAGTTGGGAACAAGGAGAACCTGTTTCCAGTGTACGATTGCTATCCCCAGCTCCACATGGAGGAGAAATTCCATTTTAAAAGAGTGAATGATACCTTCCTGATGCACATCACCCGGACACTTCAAGGTGGCTTGCACCAGAGGCTCTCTCAGGAGTCTATGGACTTCATCGGTCGGTTCGGGTGTTGGTACATACAATATCCAAAATTCACTTACCTCCGAATTCAGGGATTCTTCGGGCCTCCATACAAGCTTTCGGCTTACCCTACCAACCGAGTGGTGTTGCTTGAGGTTGTAAGACAATTGGAGGAGTATATAGTAATTCAAAGGGATAAGCAGAAGAAGGCAGGAACGTTCTCGCTCACAATTGGTAATGGGCTAGAAACATGTTCTTCATCACAAGCTGCTGCAACCGCGGAGAAGGAGCTGGCCTGGTATCCCTTCTATCAATACAAGGCAAGAAAGGATTTCGATCCATTCCATAGGATAAAGAAGATCGAAGGGACAACGTTCGAGCACAGACTGGATCTAGAAGACTACTGGCTAATGCAGCCGACAGCTTCGAGATCAGGAAGAGATTCTAGTCAAGAATTCCTTTGAGCATGGTGAGAGCAACGAAAGTATTCAGAGTTGCTGATCAGGTAGAAGAAAGCCTAGAACTTCACCAGCCGGGCTTTGAAAAGATGAAAAATGAACCCTTAGTCTTAATAGATTGGACAGAGGGAGAGAAATCAGATCTAGCAGACCTCATGAGGTCGGTGGTTGAGTATTCAAAGTGGTGGGCGTCTGAAAAGACAAAAGAGTTGAAGGCCAAAGGTGTGACCTTGACTTATGAATTAATGGGAGTAGATGATACTCTGTCCGTCAATCCTTGTACCTCCACCGGTGATGCTCGAAATCCAGAGTGTTGGGTCTTGAAAGAGGAAGGAGTTGGTTGGAAGCTCCACAAATGTCATAGGGAAAAGGGCTGTAGGTGAGAGAAGAGAATCCAACGAAAGTCACTCCATCCTAAGTGCTGCTTCCATTGCGCCTGATCAGAGTGCAACTGGGGAGCAAGAGATGAACATCTGTGCGATTGATGATGAAGTAAAAGTGCTTTCCCAGCCAGTTGAGGAAGTAGTGGAAAAGGTCTTCCGAAGTCCAGACAGGGAGCAAATTGAAGCACCTACAATCTTCTTGGATGGCATACCGGCAAATCCAAGAGAGGCAGATGATGAGTTTGATCGGAACACTGTAGAACAATCAACCATTCCGGATTGGCTGAGAGCAAGGATAAGGGCCAAGGTTCCCAAGGAGACCCACTCAACCGAGGAGGTCACCACAGCATTCCTGGAGAAGGTGAATGGACCTGTTGTAGCTAAACCACCCAAACCCGCTAGGAAGTTTTCCCTAATTCAGAGAGACAGTGCCGGATTCAAGACAGTCCAGATAGCAGTGCCCAAAGAAGGGAAGGGAAGACCAGAGACAATGTCACCGTGGATGATTACAAGGTTACCACCATAGAGCTGGGTAAGCCCACCCAGGACCACGAGGTCCAATACTTTGATGACTCCTGCAACGTTCTAAAGGCAAGGCTAGCTCATGAAAAGGAAAAGAGGAAGAAGGTTGAAGAAGAGAACCAACAGTGGAAGAAGTATGTTCTCCATCATACCAGCCCACTCAACCGTGAAGTCCCGGCTACTCCACCACAGCCTCTTCAGCAGGGATCAATGAAGGACTATGATGATATGAAGGGCTCATACACTCAAGAAAAGGAATGGATTTCAGACGCTTCGGTGCGTGCTGACACCCTGGTGAAAAACTTAGTATCGGCACATGAGGCAACTTCTTTGCTGATTGATCGTATCCAGAATCTAGTATCCAATTGGGAAGAGGTGGATGAAATTCAGAATGAAATACTCCCTCATTTGAAGGTTATCCGAGGCATGTCAAAGAGAAGCTTAGTGGATGCAGGCATCATACAGACAGGAGACAGGTACGACTTCGGCACGTGGTACTATACTATGGTCACTCGGATTGAGGTTCTGAAGAAATCCGAGACCAAGTGTTTTGATACAGAGGCAAGTGTTAGAGAGATCCTAGGCAAGGTATTCCGTGTGGCGTCAGAAATCTGGAAGAAGGGAAGCCTAAGGGAGAAGCATTTACAAGCAGAGAACCTGAGAGCTAGGATTCAGGCGAGTTTCTTCAGGGATTTAGGGATGATTGACAAAGGTAATCTTTCAAAGATTGCAAACTTCCTCTCCATCGATGACAACTTCCTCACCCAAGCAGTTGAGTGGGAAGGCATCCTTGCCACATGTGCCGATGATGTGGACCTCATCGACTTTCAGATTGGCGGTTTGCCAAGTGTCACCATGGAGGATGTCTAGCTCATTGTGTCCAGATACGTTGAATCTCTGAAAGAAGAAAGTGGCCACTCACCTCAGTAAAATTAGCAGCTACGCCACTTGTCACTCTTTCATTTGTTTGAACTGATAGTATTTTGGGAAACCCTAATTAGGGTTTAGGACTTTCAATCTTGGCCCTTGATCATTGTTTGATCTCGGCCATTCATTTATTTTTGAGAACTATATAAGGCTACCTCCTCTCATTTGGAGGGGTGAGGTTTTTGATGTATTGTTGCTTAAGGTCATTTCCGAAACCCTAATTAGGGTTTAGGACTTTCAATCTTGGCCCTTGATCATTGTTTGATCTCGGCCATTCATTTATTTTTGAGAACTATATAAGGCTACCTCCTCTCATTTGGAGGGGTGAGGTTTTTGATGTATTGTTGCTTAAGGTCATTTCCAGATAATATATTGCATGTGCGCTGCTTTGTAATCTCTATTATTTGAATGATTTGCATGGTTTCAATTGCCTCAACACTTAGTTAGAATTAATTTAGATTTGCTTTCATCGTTGTTAATTTGAATGAAGGATTTGATAAGTGTCAATTGATGGCGTATCTCCGCTCATACTTTTGGTAAATGGATGATTTCCATTCTACCGTGCAAAGTTAGTCTGAGCCCATCCCCTGTGCATCCCAACATCTCGATCATAAGCACAACCCATTGAAGATTGCACCGGCCTTGTGTAGTTGTCCCTAGTGTGGCGAAGCAAGGTTTGGTTTCTCGAGAACACCCAATTGATACCGTCTCCCGAATTCGTAGGATTAGATTAGCCTCCTCAAACCCTATCTCTTTTTCTCTTTCTTTTGAAAGTCTAAACCCCAGAAAATTCCAAAAAAAAAGAAGAGCCTAAAATTGTCAAATCTATCTAAGTTCAGCAGTTCAAGATACTTGTCAACATAAGTCCCCCTTGAAATTTCAGCATACACTACCCAAGAAGCTATTCCACTAAAGTCGCTTGTTCGCACATATAGACCTTGGAATCAGTAGTGATTTTTCAAGAGAGGATAGAATACCTTCGGGTATCCTATTCTAATGTTTGGTAGATGATAAAACAGACACCAACAGGTGATAAGTGATAATAGTGAGAAGAGATTAATGTTTATTGAGAATAAGGTTGAAGAAGAAGGAGAAGTAGCCATAGAAGAACCAATATGGAAGTAGAGTATACAAATTTAGAGGAGGAAGAAAGTACTACTATCTCCCTACATGCATTGGGTGACACAAATACACCATAAACACTTTTCTGTATTTGGTTTTTTAAAAAGGGAAAGGTGTTGATGTTGGTTGATACATGCAGTGCACACAACTTTATTGATAGAAGTTTGGCTAATGAGCTCAATTGTTTTGTGTATGCCATCTCTTAACTTCTAGGTCATGATAGTTGATGTAGAGCAACTCCTTTGTGGTAATAAATGCCATCATTAAAATATCTTAATGGTAGATTATGACCTAGATTCATAAATGTTTGTTATCCTAGAGCAGATGTAGTTTTAGGAGTGCAATGGCTTAAACAATTGGAAATGGTGCTCTCAAGTTTTCTAGAATTATTCATGGCTTTTAGTAATCATGGGAAAATGTATAAACTTATAGGGATACATTCACCTCCAAGTCAAATTATTATCACCCATAGGATGGAGAAATCAAATAAGAAAGAATTCCGTAGCATAGGGGTGCAACTACATTTTGTAGAAGCACAAGATGTAAAAACTCAAGATTGATCAAAGATTCAAGAGATCATTCAAAACCATCAACAAGCATTTCAAGAACCCAAGCATCTACCCCCCATTGAAAGACCATAGTGATGCTGAATTAATATCAATAAGCATTCTTCATTCCAATAAAAGTGCCTATTTATCACCAATGATTATGTTTAACAAGAAGGATGTGCCATATAGAATTTGCCCATGATGAATTAAATAATGTTGTTCTCTTTACCAGGTTAGATTTACATTTAGATTACCATATTCAAATAGAGGAAGAAGATACGACTAAGACCGCATTTAAAACATATGAGGGCCATTATATATTCTTAGTTGTCATTTGGTGTCACTAATACATAATTTACTTTTCAAAGCCTCATAAATTCAGTGTTCCACCCATTTTTAAAAAAAATGGTGTTAATATTGTTTGATGACATCATTTTTGATCGATAATATTCTTTGATGACATCTTGATCTATCATAAAACATGGAAATATGAACAATTCATAGAAAAGATTCTAGAGTTGTTAAGAATTGAGGGAGAGGATTTTTTTGAAGGGGATGGGAACGTTATGATACTAATAATCTATATTCCTAAGTACAATAAGGATAAGCACTTGTGGCATGCTTAACTTCAGTAGTTTCATTTGTTAGTTTTAGTTATTCCTTCAGATGATTTATTTAGGATGAAGGGGTGTGTCCTTACATAGTTATGCATATAAATAAGGAAGATAAAGACTCTCCAAAACCATTATACTTCAAATTATTGAATCCTTATATTATTTTCTGATTATTGGAGGTCATCCCCTTAAAGTAGTCTGTTATTTTGTTAATTTTTGCATTTATTTCCTACAAATATTATAGCACAGTACTATGGTTAAGTTGCTAGAAACATTGAAAAAAGGAATTGTAGGGAATAGGGGTTCCAGAGGTTTCATGTGAGAAACAATTATACTGGTATATTTGTCCAAGTTTAAAGGCCCAGTCAATACAAACTTTAAAAGTGAACTCAAAATTCTACAATTATAAATAGTGCCCCAATTTTTTATTTATGATTCAAGTAAATTGAAGTGAATTCTACAGGTTGGCTGAAACTTGTAAATCATGGATACCATAATTCTCATTGGTCAAGATTCAAGTTCAATAACTATCACTGACAATAAATATTCAAAACATTACAAAGTTAAAAATATCATGAAAATATATGGATCATAATAGAAAATTCATGGTCTATGTCATATTGAAAAAAGGAAAAATTAGCATGCCTCATAAGAGATATCCCGAAAATACTTTTAAGCAGGCTTGATGCTACTTACAATCCCCTCCATTTTTACTGGAATGTGACACTGCATCAACAGCCTCTACATTATTTGTGTTGATTTCAAAAGGAAACTCACCGTGGCCCTCGTACATGTAGCCTCCATAATTTCACATCCTTTTTATATCCGCTTTCTATTTTCTCTCTACTTGATCCAAAATAAAAAGCAGAAAATCAAAAAATGAAACCCAAATAGGGAATGTTAAATTACACAAGATGGGTGCAATTTTTTTTTCTTGGAACATAAGCTAGTGGATAGCTTCCTAAAGGATAGTGGAAAAAAAAAATGTTTAACATAGTGCCATATGCTAGGAATGTATTCATTTTTCTCTCTTTTGTGTACTGCGAGATTGATTCGATGCCAGTGTTACCAGACTTGGATCCAGCAAGCTGATTTTTGGCTAGGACTCAGACTTAGCCGCATCAATTTGAGAAAAGCATGATATGTAGATATTTTACAAAAATCATGATTTATAGAAAAAAAATGGCTTAGAATCATCCAGACTTTACAGACTAACCTGGACTCACTGAGTTTGGTGAAATGAGCTGCTGGGCCTCATTTTGGCTTGCTTGTTCTTGGAATCGGGAGCCTCCCTAACAAATAGATGAGTCTTGTATCATTGATTGATACCCGTGCTTGTTCAAAGATAGATAGGGTTTTTCATTATCCTTGATACACTATCATCACTAGATATGTTAGATGTTGCTTATCAATGAGTTATTTTAATGCAATGGACCTTTACAAAATCATATTGATGAAGAGATACCACAATTTCACCTGTTGTCTTTCTATCCTAAAATAATTTTGGGGTGTGAGCAATGTAATAATTGGTTCTATAATAATAGATCAATCCATGTGGGATCTCACTGACATATCAATCAGCCCATTAGATTAAGAGCTGATATTGACTTATTTTTTATCTAATATTTTAGAATCAGATGATGCAGCTTTATCTTGCTACTATTTTATTTCCTCCTCCAAAGTTTCTTATCATTGTTATGTGTAGTTCTAGAAAATCTTTGGTTCTTTTTGGAGTTCCTATTATTGACTACTTTTATTGTTGGATGTAATGGCTTGGTTTAGATACCAGATAATTCTCTCCCATTAAGGTTGACCTAGATTTCATCTTTGGCTGATTAAAAAAGGAAAGAGATAAAGTAATAGTTGTCATATTCTATTTAATTGTCTACTCAATGTGCATTGAGCTCTTGTCTTTGTTACTTTTGTAAATCAACTGTAGCGGCATTAACTTTTATTTGTGGACGTTAATGGCTATTCCTTCTAATAGTGGTGTCTTGTCTCTAGTATTGTCCTTTGTTTTTTATTTGTTTATGAGTTGGTGCTTGTCATTTCTAAATATAATTGCCATATTCCACCCATTCTTGATGTAATTAATTGCTACCATTGGAACTATGCTTTTGTCATTACAGGAATGCATTAGAGGTGCTTTGAAGGATAAGACTGTTGTTCTAGTGACACATCAAGTGGAGTTCCTTCGTGAGGCTGACTTGATAATAGTAAGAATACTAGTAGTACCATTTAAAAGCCTAATCTTATATGTAATTATTTGGAGATTTTGAAGAAATCAATGAAGTCCAACAGTTTTAACCATGATTTATGTCTTGTAAAACTGCATATGACACCAAAAATGTTTTCAGGTTATGAATGAAGGCTGTATAATAAGTTCTGGCACATATAATGAACTCTCACTGGATGCTAACTTCGGGGCACTAGTTAATGCTCATAGAAAGGCATTAGATGATGTAACAGTTAAATGTGATTCAGATTGCTATACTGATAGAGAAGATGATATATGCCAACAATCATGCTCAATAGAAACTGGTCCATCAACATCTGTGAATCCTTCCTTACAAAAGCAAGTGGGAGGGAATGTACTACCAAATCAAGGTTTAGTGGAGCTAAAAAAAGAGGCATGTGACATGAAAGAGATGGAGAATGAGTCTGATGGCCATTGTGCTTCTACATTAATTGATGAAGAGGAGAGAGCTGTTGGCCGTGTAAATATGTCTATTTATTTGGCATATTGGACAATGTCCTTCCAAGGGTTGCATGTAATTGTTTTGGTTGTCATTCAAATATGTTGGCAAGCTTTGCAAATATTAAGTGACTTCTGGCTAGCTTTTTTTACTTCTGAAGGAAAAGCGAGTATGAAGCCTAGAAGGTTTATCAGCATTTATTCATATTTAGCATTTGGAAGTGGATTTTTTGTTCTCATCCGGACCCTTCTGATTGCATTTTCTGGATTAAGAACAGCACAAAAGTTCTATGTTAATATGTTGAACAGTGTTTTCCAGGCTTCCATGTCTTTCTTTGACACGACTCCATCTGGAAGGATACTGACAAGGGTTAGTACTAGATAATCTCTCAACATCTTTTGCTTGCAAATTCAATTGGGCTTTTACAGTTTGCATGGTTATTTTAACAAACTGTTCTCACAGCTAAGTAAATATAAAACTTGACAGACTTGCAATATTTGTTCTGGTTTTCCAATTCAACACAAATGTTAAAATGCTAAGTTCAATGTAATTTTTTGTTGATAGAAAAACTTCTAGTTATATAATATAGTTTGAGAGTTTATTAACTTTTTATAATAATATACACACAGGAGAGAGAGTTTAAATGCTATTGTATAAATATCGTGTAGAATCCTATGGATGTAGTAGGTGCAATTGAAATAGCCGTCTTTTGTGCTTGTGGTATTGCACCTAATTGTTTTTAATTTTTATTCATTGTATTTTCTAATTGAAAAAATGAGAACTTTTTCCATTCTAAATGTAATTCAGGAAAGGGAATTCCATTTATCAAATGCATGAGTATGGGGACAGTTGTCTCTGTCTTTAAGATTTCTTGATTATTTTTTATACTTGGTTTAGTGACTCAAAATATTGAAGTGGTATGGTGATTGTGTAACATCGATCCTATACAATGAGTGAAAAATAAGCTTCCTTTGGATAAAAAAGGAGGTTCCAGGTCATCTTATTCATGCTTACAAGAAGTGTTTTAGATTTTAGTTGAATTACCAAAATAGATTTTACTAATAAGAAAATTTGGAATTCATGTACAACTAACATGTCCATTGGATGTTGACAGTCTTCTACAGATCAGGGGACTTTGGACTTTGCAATTCCAATGATATACGGGTCAACTTTGGCAGTATCTTTCCAACTTCTTGGAGTTCTTTTTGTTACTTGCCAAGTAACATGGCAGATGTTATTTGTCATCTTTCCGCTGGGATATGTTTACATAGTATATATGGTAAGTCCTTAATTTTAATAAACGAAACTGGTTCCATCTGACAGTTGGAAGCTAGAGACAATGAAATAATTCATGTCTTGCATGTATGTTAAATGAATGACTATTTTTTACAAGTAAACTTGTTTACGTTGTTGTGTGACTTTTTGTTCTTTGATAGAAACTTTTTGAGCCTTTGTTCCTTCTGACACATGGATATTTATATGTATACTCTGCAGATTAACGTTATTTACAGCTTGAACCTTAATGCTCACAATATCTGACAAGATTATGAGAGATTCAAATATAGATTATAAAATTTACATGAGACATATAGGAGCAAATGTTGTCATGAAATATCATACAGACTAGTAGCATGTTCCTTAACTAATCATGCAAAAGAAAATTTATTTTCATAGATGCACACTTAAATATGTGTTGGCTAAATATTTTGTAAGTGACTTAGCAACTACTTACAAAATGGTAAATTTAGAGTTTAGACACACAATGTGAGATAGTCTCTCCCCTAATTCTAAGGGAAGGCTCCCCCTTTTTATTGCTTTCTGATTCAGCTAATACCTAACTAGGAACTATGAAATGGGATGGAATAATATGTCACTTCCCCTTTCTTCAGGAATGACGCTCTTCAAATACAACAAACTTTTAACAATTTTCTTCATTAAAAGGTACAAACTCCAGTACTAAAAACCAATAGACTTGTGATTGGACGTAAGAAGAATCACTAGTATACCACTTAACTAACCTAACCAAGAAAATACACGAGCTCAAAGTCTCCTGTAGCTTTTCCGTAATGATTGAATGATAACATGCAGCATATAACAGCTCAAAGTCTCTTAATACAATGCACTCTAAAATTTTGTATATTTAAGAAGAATTAAAAGCACAGATTCTTCTAAATTCTTCTTGATAACAGCACTTTAACTAATTTAATCTTCAAGATTGCAGCACAAAGTCTGCAAGAAATCGGATTAAAGCTCCTTTATAATGTCCACAACAATCTCACAAATATCCCAAGTTAATTCAGAAAATACTCCACACTGACGTAAGAACACAGTTGTAATATGATCAGAGATTCAACCGAAAGTCTGAAGACTCAATGCTCTCTTTATTAATTTTAGGAATCAAATTTACAGAACAAAACATGAAGTCTCTATATTTGCATGCATAAAAGATAAATATTTACAAAGAACTCCCTCTAGAACACAGGTTTACTACTGATAGGGGGGGGGGGTGGTGTTGAATCAGTAGTAAATAAAACTTCAATCCTTATCAAATTAATTCTTAAGCAACTTAAACTTTTATCAGCTTCAATTTGAAAACTGAAAGGAATGAAAAGAGATGCACAAGATTTACGTGGAAACCCAGGATGGGAAAACCACGGTGAGAATGCTGCTAGGATCTACTGTCCTAATCCAGCCTCACAATTGAAACTTCAATTGCAATGTTTAAGGGCACCAACCCTAAGGAGTCACCAAACCCCTTTTCTAAGAGCACCAACTCACAGTTCAAAACCTTTGAGCACCAACTCAACAATCTTAGAGCACCAAATCAATAATCTTAGAGCACCGACTCTAGGAACTACACAGTTACAAAATATGTTTAATTACCACTTCAAGGATCAAATGTACTTTGACAACCTGAAACATCAATACATCTTTGTATAGATAGAAGAGAAATGTATTGAAAAACTGAGAGACTAATTTGGATGTCAAATGCCTCTGTATATTTGCAAGGATGATATAGTGAAAACAAAATAAACCAAAATGGAAATCAATATGTCTCTGAGAAAGACCTGCAAACGATACTCCTCAAAATACTGTCTATTGTCACAGGCAACAATCTGAAAATTAAATCTGCAATGCTGTCACTGTTATAATGTCACAGATAAGCATATAATCTTCTGTAGAATATGCTGTTATGAAAATACCAATCACAAAACAAAGGTCTGCAAAATTGTTACATTTATACCTGAATGTCTGAAACATAGCATAATAAATAATACCCTATTTGAACTTTCTTTCTCACATGCATTGGTTTTGTCAACAGCCCTTCCTTTGTATTGTAGTGATCATCAATACAAGCAATAAGCAAATACTGTTCAACTTATCTTGTTCAAGAAACTTAGAACCACATACTAATTTTCAGACTTCACATTAATATGTGCACTCACAATCAACCACCCTTCATCACATTTAATAATCTATATACATTGCTCTCCTTGCAATCAATAAGGGACTACTAACTCTCTTAACTTCCTTGTCGGTTAGGAAGTTTTAACTGTCTGAAGTGTAGTTACCGCCGATGGCTTTGGTAGTCATAACCAATCCCTCTTTATACATTTTAAAGTTCTTTACTTTTCTGAGGAAGACATTACTTAAACACTGATAATGATATGAGAAAATTCACAAGGCTTAACTGCAGACAGTTAACAGTTATTGGTTCCAACTAACACTTAAACCAATTTGTACCAAATGCTATTCTTATTATAAGAAATACAACTTGACAGCAGGAGGCACAATGGCGATGATATACTGAAAATAATCATTGATCTGAAGTTGAATATTATCTGTTTGTATGTGCTATAACAGTCACCAATCAGGCAAAGCAATTCATGATTGATCAAATCTGGTAACCATATTATATGAAGGTATCATTAAATACTGTTGCTTGCATGTATTTAGAAATAAAAACAGAATGGTACCAATCTAAGTCCTGTGGCATATTTCTGTTTATGTTCCCTTATTGACATCATATTTTTCCATCTATGTTCATCATATTGACATCACAGTAGACCTGCAGACTGAAGCCAAATTTGCAAACACATTACTGAAAGCACATCATACTGCAATTGACATCAATGACAAATATGCCAACATTCCCTCCTATATATAAGTGAGGGGCTATGAGATAAAGGTGGGAGAATTCTAACTAACTTTGACTTATTCAACATCATAAGTCCTAAACTATTTTGACTTGTAATGTGACATGTAATTACATATTCTAGCTGTGCATGTAATATGTCAAAATAAAACTTCAAAACTACTTCCTAGAAAGCATAGAAAAATGACTAAGCACTATGGGGTGCTTCATCTTGATCTTCATTCTTGGCCATGAATTCTGCAAATTTGTGTAATGAGGCTTGTATCTCATCATCATTTGGCCCGGTGGTGTTGCTTGCTACAGCTGTAACTCTAGTGACAACATCTCTGTAACAGGTGAAAGAAACTTCGTACTTCCTTATAACATCTTGCATTTTATTCAATAATGTTTGGAGACTTATCAACTTATTAATAGAGGTAAAGGACAAATGATCAGCTTCAATTTCCTTAGGAACTGAATCTGGAAAACGCTGTATCTTCTGACAGCAACTTCTTGTTTTCATCTATTAATCCACAGGAAACTTTTTCAAATTTGGCAAGAATATCTTGGTCATCTTCAGCACATGATTCAAGGGATGATTCCACATCTTTAATCAAATATTCAGTAACTTAAGCTCTGTTGGCTATGAGTTCCTTATACTCAACATATTGCTTTTTGGAAGATAAGACATCGAAGTAACACAATACATCCAGTTTGAAGTCAGTAAATTTGAGCCTAGTCTTCAGATCTTTTTCCTGAGATTGCAAGTCTTGAGACAAAGCCTCATGTGTGTGTTTCAAGCTGGTTTTAAGTTCTTCCAAACCCCTCAACATACGAAGAGTTACCTTCACGAGTTGAGTGTTTTGTTGTAATAGCCTGTCTGCCCAAGAATCTATTGCCTTTATCTTCGGCCCTCCCAGCCTTCTTGATAGATTCCTCGACAATGGAAGATGACAATGGATCAACCGTTTCAGTGGATTTAATGATTTTCAAAAGCACTGAAACAAGCTGTTCATTTTGTTCCTTCAGCTGATCTTTCTTCTCCTTAAGCTCATCATACCTTTGAATCAATGAAGCCACAAACTCTTGTACGTCATGTTTGGTACCATCATGTGTCTGTTTTCCAAGTTCAACTCTTGTGATTTTATAATCCGTGGGTTGCATCTCCTCATCAGGCTTGTCCAAAGTTGTCTCTGCCACCTAAGCATATTTCATTTTATTTTTATCTACCCTGACCCTTGAGACAGTCTTGGCCCTCTTGGCTACCTTAGATTTGGCAGGAAAAAGCTGCTTGAAATTAAAATCATCTGGTGAGATCTCCTGCTTCTTCCTTTTAGGAGTGATTGTTCTTAGCCATGAAGGAAGATCAGAAGAATCAACTTGAGTATTTTCAACTATAGTTTGTGAAGGGGTAGACTATGTTTGCATTATAGTTGACATTGTAGGTGGGGCATCAGTTTGTACTACAACAGGGATATGCTTTGTTGTTACATGAGACATGGATTCAGACATGAACTTGTCAAAATCAATGATAGTGGAAGTAGATATATCAGACAAGTTTGGATATGAGGTGTAAGAATCAAATACACTATCTAGATTATCTTGTGGAGCATCTAGGATAGACTCGGTGGCTGGGGAAGAGACAGTCTGGACGAGTCACCATTACTGTGGAAAAAGCATCAATATTGGTGTCTAAAGGGGACGTGGGAACACTTACAGGAGTAGATACCTGAGAAATATCATGAGGGGTAGGTCTTGAACTCAAGGTAACTAGGACTTCTTATGTTTTTCCTTCTTGATCTTGTTCACCTTGATCATCATCTTGTTCTTCAATCTGTTCTTTCCCTTTAACAGGTGTTCCTTCTTAGGTCCTATTCTTGGCCTTTCCAATAGTGATCTTAATCTTGGTCCCTTTTGATGAAGAGGCATCCTTTGACCTAGTTTTAAACTTCTTCAACTTTATGCCTTTGCTTTTCAACTAGGCATTGGTATTGTCCAAAATAGGCTGAAACCTTTCCTTGATGGATATGTACTCCTTCTGAGACCAGTGAATGGGAGGAAGAGGAGTTTTCACAATCTTCTGTTGTTCGTAGACTAGATCAACCACCTCTTCATCATCTACCATGCCTTCTTGGACATTAGCCAAATCTAGATCAACAATTTGCTCCAAAGTGAGCATACTATAATCCATTCTTCTAATGTCTTCTTTTGTGCAAAGATCAATCCAAATGTCTTCAGTGCGATGCATGTGAGTGAAAATCCTCTTTATCTTATCTTTCATACCCTTGTAATCAAAATCTTTTCTGATCTTGAATTTTTTTCAATTTGGTTTCCTGAAGTTCTATTTCCATAGCCTTAGCTTTGGTAGAGGTTGTCAATGAATACCTCCCAATGAAAAGAGGATTCTAAGTAGATACGAGAAAACCTGCTTTATGAGCAGCCGATTGCTTTGCATGAACAACCATAATCTGCCTTCCGAGCTCCATCAGGATAATCTTATCTGTGGGGTACCTCGAGAGGATATACGGATGATCATCAAAGCAGCATATTCTCATATATGTAAAGGTAGGAAACTGTAAAAAGAGGTACCCATACTTGTTGACCTTCTTCCATGCAGCTTCTAATACCCTTCTCTTCTTAAGTGTTCTGTCAAAGGAAAACATGTACATACCATAAAAGGCATCCTAAACCCTTCTATAATAATGTCTGCTTGTCTTCATGGTCAACTGGTCATAATATGTCCATACTAGTACTTTTGTTTTGGCACCCTTAGTGGTAAGACCAGGAAACTGCCTGAAAGATGCTGTGATGTAGACCAAGTATGGATTCATATAGAAGGTGAGAGTAGCGGGCACCTGTGAAAGTTGTTCACACAAGGCATCACTGTTTTGTTCACCCCAGAAGATCTGTTGAACACGCTTTTTCATGATGGATATGTACTTGTACATCCATGTCTCAAATATATTGGATTTCTTCAATCCTTTGATCCTGTTGAGGAGAGTAATCATGTCATTAATCTCCTCTTTAAAATCACTCTGGTAAAGCTTAGGCCATCTGGTGGTCGTGGCTCTTGGCTTCAAAAGCCAATTGGTATTGATGTTCTTCTTACCAATTCTTGTTCTTGTGAGATGCATAGGCAAGAACATATTCTGGTTCCAAAGTAGCCACTGGGAAAGATGACATTAGGTGAATGTGACTATTGAGAAGTTGTTGCATGCCTGGTGATGACTATTGCTCTTTAGTTCTCTTGATAAACTTGGACATATCAACATGCCCTATCTCTGATCCTTGATCTCCTCAATGTTAGGATCCATTGAAGAAGGTGAGACGTTGTTTTGGCACTTCCGGTACTTGTATTTCATCTTGTTATCAAGGGTGGAAGCTGGCTCTTTGGACATTGAAACTGGATCTGCAAAGCTAAGGTGGAAGGGCCACAGTGTTAGAACATATTCATGTGACACAAAAAGCTCCATGACAATTTTTCTGGAATGGGGTATTGCACTTATCAAGACCAATGCCTCAACTTATTGGATTTGATAGATTGTGTGTGCAAACATAAATGGTTTACAAGTGAGGTCATGGGCTAGGTGTAGGGTTGATGTCATCATCACAAGTGGAAAAGGAAACATAAGGCTAATGAACAATCTTGGAAAGAACCAATAAAGGCTTGCAATCGGCTCATAAAAACTTGTTTGCAAATCAAATGATGTGTTTGACAACAAAAGAAGAGTTGTAATTGGGTCTTAAACATTCGGTTACAATTCATATAGTTGTTATCGACAATGAAGACAAAAATTGTAATTGGGTCTTTAAGACCCGATTACAAGTTGACTTGTAATCATAGGATATGATCGGCTCTTGCAGATCCGATTACAAAAGGGTGAGACTCATCATGTAGTTGGGTCTGTAAGACTCGATTACAACTTAGTATTTGCTATGGTGACTTGTGATCGGGTTTTTAAGACCCAATTACAAGTTGTGATTGTAGGTCTATTTGTAATTGGGTCTTAAAGACCTGATCACAAGTGTGAAGGGCTTTGTTCCAACAGTAATGATTGTAACGAATGTGTACTTGGGTTTTTTGTCTCACCCAACACCAATGTATGGTGTTGGACGAGGCGAAATGCTCGACTCATGCCATACAACAGGAATACAAGTAAATAAAAAATAATAACGGGATTCAAAACCCTAATAGTATCTTGACACGAAAACCCTAACCAACAGAAAATAACAACAAAGGAAATACTTGATATGTAGATGAAATGATATGAAGACCACTAGGAACCCTTGCCTTGCGTCGTTTCACAGGCGAGATCTAAAATGCAAAGAAAAGAAAACAAAATGATCAAAGAATGACCGAAAAAGGTATTTATAAAACCCAACTTGTAGTCTCATAAATGTTGAATGTGTGAAAAGAGGAATCATGCCTATCGGGTTATGGAACTCAATATACATATGTATATTATTTAAACTTAACAAAAGCACTTGTAGTCTCGGGTTTAAGACCCGATTCTACATATGTGTTTTATTTTAAACTAAAAATACTTGTAATCTCGTGCCTAAGACCTGATTCACATGTGTCTTAAAAATTTAAAATAAAAACAAAAAGAAAAAAATGACTCAAAATATAAAGAAAGACACAAAAAGGTGACTAGATAATGACCAAGGATTTCACGTATTTCGAGGAGACTAGGCAGAATTGTGAGGCCAACTAAAGCATTCCTTGAAAAGCGTACTGTTAGAGAATTGGGACTACGAAGAGGACTAATGTTGTAGTGGCTATCCCAACTTTAAGCCCCATTGTAAATTTTGGGATAACAATATGTCATGCACGCTTTTACCTGTTATCCTAAAGTGCAACTTAGAAAGAGGATTTAAGTGGGAACAATATACTAGGAATTAAAGCATGTCTCAAGTCAATTAAGGAGCCTTATTCTTATCTTTAGGTCGGGGAAACTAGATCAAATGCCATCATGGGGCCAACTAAAGCATTCCTCGAAAAGCGTACTGTTAGAGAATTGGGACTACGAAGAGGACTAATGTTGTAGGGGTTATCCCAACTTTAAGCCCCACTCTAAATACAGGGATAACAATATGTCATGCACGCTTTTTACTTGTTAGCCTAAAGTGCAACTTAGAAAGAGGATTTAAGTGGGAACAATATACTAAGAATTAAAGCATGTCTTAGGTCAATTAAGGAGCCTTATTCTTATATTTAGGTCAGGGAAACTAGATCAAATACCATCATTATTTTTTACTTTCTAACTGTTGAGTTCCATAAAGATCAAGACAATTTGGATGGGATTCTTGTTGAAAATTGCATCCTTAAGAAACAAGGAATCCCTCATTTTCTTCACAAACAACTTTTATCATGCTGATTTCTAAGTTTAATATTTAAGTAATACTTTGCCCAAGGCTGCCAGGTTGCATGTACCCTGCCAAAATTTACTCATATTGGGTACGAGGGGGTGAAGCCAACCCCTTGCTGCACTTTAGGTGTTCCTGATGCAGACCAACACGTTGGGTACATTACCCTAGTTAGGGTATGCACTCCATAACAAATACAATAAAATTCTAAAAACAAAGTTAAAAAATGTGAACTTTTAATACGAAACATTATAAAGGAAATAAAAGAATCTTTTTAAATGTCAGGTGACAACACTAGATTTATCTAATATTTATTATCACTTTATTCATTTGGTGTATCCCTCCTTCTCAACTGCCATTTTTCTCTTCATATTTTAAACAACAAATATTGTTTCTCTGCAAACATCCATCAAATAGAGATAGAAGCCTTGACTTTCAGCCAACAAATATCTCACCCAGCAAAAAACAACTTACCTGTGTTGATTCAGGACTCCACTACAATGTTCTTCTTAATTCTTGATGTCATATGACAGTGGCATGATTATTTAGTTTTGATTTGCATGTTTTAGAAGCATCCGGTTCTTGAACACTTTGAATGTTATGCATATTTAGTAATTGGCTCATTACATTTGTTATCGCATTTAAAATTATCTAATATGAACATGATATGGTGTAATTGATATCAGCTTTACTATGTTTAATGCTCAAATGTTCCAGCTTTCAACTTTGACACCAAAGAGGAGAAATTTGGTGCATATGTTATCCTATTGTGGGCCATATCAATGGCAATTGTTTGAATAATCAGTTTTACAAATTTATTTGAGTTATAAATTGTGCTCTAAAGCAGCACTCTTTTAATCTAAGGGGAAGAAAGATCATAATTTACTATCCACACAATGGAAGCCAAAGAGGTGATAGAAGCACCAGAATCTTCCTCAGAATTAATATGGTGGTAGACCGTAGAAGACACATCCCTTACGATGCATGTGGCCATCCCATGACTCATTGTTGTATGTGTTGTGAGTAGGGACACAATGTGCATGACTATATGAATCAGCCAAGTATTACCCTATTTTTGATGTGCTAATTATTGATCATCACAAAATTTGCTTGAAGCAGCAAGCAACTGACATCAATTTAGTGATAATGGACAAGAGGATGCCACCACTTTGCAGTCATCAGTATGCTCAGATATAATTGTTGAAAACTCATGGATGATATTGAATGTTTTTTACAATGTTTAAAAATTAGTATTGAAGAAGAGAAAACATGTATAATACAACAACCATTATTTGCATAGAAGACATATCAGAAGAAAAAGGAGATAGTTGCCTCTATTTACTTCTTTAAAGTTGTACCTGTGTGTTTTTCAATAAGATTACATAAGAGAATCTATTAATTATAAACAGTTGGAATAAGATATACAATGTACTATTGGTGTATGTGGATCGAGACTTCATGCTAACATTTACAACTCAAGGTAGATGTGCTTTAATACGTATTAAAAAGTACAAGGCTGTAACTACTAGAGGCAACATTTTACATATAATAATTATTAATGTTGCCTCGATGGTCACTAATACATCTATTCAAAAGAATATGGTAGACTTTGGTTTGGCACACAATTATGGCCAATTCAAGAGTTAATCAGTCTTCATTTTTTGTCTTAAATATCCACTATCTTGTTTACGAAGTGCATTATCATTAAGTCCAATGCCATCGTTTATATTAATATGTGCTAGAGAGCATTACAAATTAACATTGTTTCCTTTAGTAGTAACAATTGATCAGTGTTACTAATCTTGTCAGGACTCACCTAGATTAGGGGAGTCCCTTGGCAAGTCACCCTCGATGAGTTTGGGAGACTTAGCTGCCGAGTACTTTGTAGGATTGCCAATCCTAGGCGAGTCCAACAAGGTAGACTCGGCCATTTTAGCTAATTTTTTAAAAATAATTTACAACCTTTCAATGCTTGTTTGGTTTATGAAATGCCTATCTAGGATTTTAATTTACAAAAAAATGAAAATGGTGTGTGCCATATTTACAAAATAATTGTTCCTTATGTAAGTTAGGTAAGCCTTCCATTTGTAGTCTTGGTACTCCTCTTTTTTATTTATTTCCCACTTTCTTTTTTTCCTCGTACCCATTCTTCTTAAGCATCCTCATGAGGTGATCCTTCTCCAAACGCGTTGAAATCCTTAAGTGCTTTATTAGCCAATGTTTTCAACACACCAACTTTTTATGTAGAATGATGATGTGAATCTGTTTCTAGGTACAAATCCATGTGTCTTTTTTGAGTAAACTTGGTGCTGAAAGGTTCTTTCTTTTTTGTACTAGAAAGCACATCCAAGAATGGATTCAACTCTTTTCTTCTCATTCAATTGTTAATTGTTTTTGTTAGTAAATACTATAAAAGTGTATGAGAAATTCACTAATGTTGTCATTACCATGATCCCAAAGAACATTCGTGTCATCTACAAATCTCTTCCACTTAGCTTTAATGGGTATCTTTTCAAGCTCTCTTATGAAAGCCCTCCTTGAATATGCTAATTACAATCGGAAACAAGGGATAGCCCATAGTTATATTCAACTTGGTCATTTAAATTTCACCTTCAAAGCTAAAGAATGATGAATTCAGAAATAACATGACCATTTTTAAATGCGCTAGAACTTACATATGGTACCTCCACCATAATCATCTTAGCAACCAAACTTTGAAATAAAGATGATTTTATTCTATTTAAGGTATTTTTGATGATTTTCTAATTGTTTATATTATATTAGTGTAACGGAGCAGTTAGATAAATAAGTTAGTGAAAACATAAATTTTTTATAGTAGCTATTAGAAATACAGGTGAGACTTTTACCCAATGATGCTGTATTTGTCTCTGCTATTGATACTTATAGGACTCTTACTCTATGAAGATGGCGTCTTATGTGTTAAATGTATTGCAAATGCAGAAATATTACCTTAGCACATCAAGGGAACTCACTCGTTTGGACTCAATTACAACGGCACCTATTATGGCCAATTTTTCTGAAACTTTAACTGGAATTACAACAATTCGTGCTTTTTGCCATGAGGAAAGGTTCAGGCTTATTAATAATAAGTTGGTTGACACAAATATGTGTATCGACTTTCATAATTTTGCTGCCAGTGAATGGCTTGGTTTTCGTATTGAAAGTATTGGAAACATTATCCTTTGCTCCTCAGCATTACTTTTGGTTCTCCTTCCAAAAGGAATTATAAAACCTGGTTTGTTGATTTCCAGCTTTTAGGTTTCTGTGTTGTTTGTTCTCAAGTTTTTATAAATGCACTTGTTTATTGTACTTACAAGTTAATAGAATAGAATATAAAGCTAATTCCAATTTATGAACATAAACATGATTTCAGTTCTTGATATAGTGACCTCAAAAGTTGTTTATCCTGTTTTTTGGCAGAATATGTAGGGTTATCACTCTCATATGGCCTTTCACTCAATGGTTGCATCTTCTTTCTGGTGTATTGTATTTGTCAAATTGAACAGAGTATGGTTGCAGTAGAAAGAATATTGCAGTATTGCAGGATTCCAAGTGAAGCTTCACTTGTACTGCCAAAAAAGCATCCGGAAAAATGTTGGCCAAGTCAGGGAAGCATTATAATAGATCATTTACAGGTCAACTTTCTCCATCTTGTAATCTGGATTTCGCTTTTTCTTATTTATGAATGCCATTTTT
This sequence comes from Cryptomeria japonica, assembly GCF_030272615.1. NCBI lineage: Eukaryota > Viridiplantae > Streptophyta > Pinopsida > Cupressales > Cupressaceae > Cryptomeria > Cryptomeria japonica. The sequence continues at coordinate 285,709,901 of NC_081413.1, forward strand.
AGATGATGTGGGTATTTATTAATTGGTTTGTATTATTTGTAAGCTCTGATGAGCCATGCTCAAGTAATTTTACCATTGCCTGAAATTTGAATTGTTAGTTAGAACTAGTAACTAGTAGAAGTTGAGGGGAATGAAATGAGTAAATTTATAATGCATAATTGTTAGTTTATTATGGTGATATTTGTGGACTTGCCCTCAAATTTTTGGCAGATTGTTTGATCATATATTATCAAGCTCAAACTGGATAGAAATTTCAATAAATAGGGGTTGAGAGAGGTTCCAGAGAGGAAAATCAAATTTTAAAGATTTATCTAGTAGTGGTGGGTTTCTGTGGCTTGTCTCACTACTAATATCTTTTGATAGCTATTGCTTATAGTTTCTGTCCTCTCTCTCTAGGACTTATATCTTTTGCTATGCTGCTCCAAGCAGAACACAAGTTCTTCTTTGATTTTTTCCAGAATGATTTTACTAAATTTTTAAAAGGTGTGAATAGATTCTGAAGGTTCTAGAGATCAAATTTTTCTTGGAAGGAAATGGGATTGATTGTATGACCCTTGTTGTCTTCAATTCTATGAGAATTTTAGAAGTTACTGAAACTGTAAAGATCCATTGCCCATCCTATTCACAGATTCCATTAGTGAATTGGCAAGAAATGGATTTCATTTCTTCTTGGATGAACTTAATTTTCAACCAAATAAGTTGGCATGCCAAGAAACTGTAACCTAAGCTTATGCCCCTTAAGCAATTTATTCTAGATCTACTGTACATAGAAGAAAAAGAAAGTTCAATTTTCATAATGAATTGAAACGGTAAATTTTTACCTATTCATAGGTACAAGCATGTTTGTCTGCAAGAATAGACACACATAAGTAGAATAGAACATTTGACTTTACACAGCTGTGCTTTACATCAGGGTCAAGGTTCTTGTATATAAGTACAAAGGGATATGGTTTGAAAGGTTGAAATGGTTGGTAGAGACTTATTCCTTTTAAGTTTTGAAACTAATTCAATTATATTAAATGCTATTGTACCCTATTACTTTACATTTTGCATTCCATCACCCTCTCCCCCTCAATCACCACAAAAAAAAATGTTCACACTTGGACTGGGATATGTTTACAGCAAGTACTATTTTGAGGATTACCGATAAAGCAGCAATGTGGATATAATATGCAGCTTTGTTTGCTACGTATTTTTTGCCTTTCCAACTCAGAGATATTTCATCAAATAGTTTGCATAACTCCCAAAACAGCATTCAAATAAAATAATTGCAATGATTCATCAGCAGAAAATCACTTTATAAATTTCAGTTTGAAGACTATTGATATGTTGCTGTCATATAGAAATTTGCATTACAACTTCAAACTTACGTCAGCAATCTAAACCAATTTAAGGCACAACATTGTCTACAAGGTGAGCCAGGATTCAGAGCATTGAATTGTCTAGTTTCCATGGGTTGACAGTCTTTATGGATTTATCAAAAGAACGGCCTATGGTTCAAATTCTTTAGAAGATCCCTCAAAATTTAGAACAAGAGCTAAGTCAAAATCACAAAGGACATTCATGCATCAAACAACTATGTTTGGCCATGGCTATTTTTTGCTATTTCTTTTTAGGAGTTCTTATGTTTGGATAGAGGGCAAGGGCCCTTTTTTAGGTTGCCTTAGTATTTGTTTATTCTTTGTTTAGTTATTGAATGTTCTTAGCTCTAAAGAAAGAAGATACCAATTTGAAAGTAATTCCACTTCAAACACAATGCTTATGGCTACATTAGAAACTTGTTCAAGGAGATAAGGACAAAATAGCCCAATTGGTGCCGAAAACATTTTATCCAAATTAAAACCCTAAAAATATGGTTGACAATTTTTTTTGAGTGTGTTAAGTTGTTAACATTTATCAGTGTTGTTGAAAGTGAGCAACACTTGATACCACTATGATGAGACAAGCAACACAATGTTTGTTTGTGTGCAAGGAATGATGATGTGACCATGTCATGAAAGAGGGGAAGAGATGGAAAAATCTCTTGTCAAGGGGTGACACCTGACACACCCCAATGTAGTCACACCCAACCCTACATAGTAAGGGAATCCCAAATTGATTCACCTTGGTGTCCCAAGATGTTTTCTTAGGTTAGAAGGAGGTCAAGGGTCACATGGTTAGGGGTACACTTTATAAGCTCACTTTACAAAGTGACTTTATAAAGTGCACAATGTCAACAACTTAAGAGTTTTAGAAGAAGGGCCCCCTTATGACTTAAAACATGAGGATTAATTTAAAAAGTACAATTAAAGGGTTTAGGTTTCCTCCCATTAGAGGATTAAATCCCATCCCTTGGATGAAATCATCTTCAACATAGGATCTAGGGCATCCATGACAAACCCTAAGAATCCTTCTTATGGGTGGCTATAAAAGGAGTGCAAGCAAAGAGGAGAGGAGAGGTGAGAGGAAGGGGAAGGGACATCTTAAAGCCTTACTCTTCTTCCACCTCTTCTCCAAATCATAGCTAGGGTTGGGCTTTGATTTGAAAATAGTTACTTTTTTTTCTCGTATTTTCAAAAGCTTGTTACTGATGTTGGCGGCAATATTGTACACGGAAATAAAACTAGTTAATTAAGTTGTAATTGTGTTGGTTAGTTGGCAACCGAGGGATGGCAGTTGCGGTGCGACGGTTGGCGCTCGCACCCCCTCGGCATCTTTATATACTTCCGAATGTAACTTGTGTAGAGGATTATGAATGGAATAACATCTCTGATATTTTATCTGATATCTATGGCATTATTATTCTGCATTATGTGTTTTATCTGTGTACTTTAAGTTATTCACCCGAGAGGGTAAACATTGGGCGTCGTTGCCTAGACGTACTCGAGAACGGAAGACGTGGATGGCGCACGGACACGATGGGCCTAGCCATTGGTGAGATAAACCTAGAGACCGATGACGCACAAACCGAGCTCTACAACGGAGAAGACACTGCGACAAGGGAATTTTCAATTCTGCTCCAGGTAGCCATTGAGACATATGTCCGACGAGAGGCCACGGAGGCGAAAATCCCACCAACTGTAGTGGGGACAGTGCTGGAGGTTAGCCTGGCAGTAAATCGGTTGATGAACCATCTTCCCCAGTTGCTTGCACAGGCATCGCTGGCACAACAAGCTTGCCTGGAGGAGATTGCCCAAGAAGAGCGACGCCAACAAATCCTTCAACAATATGAAGATAGCAGCCGACGGAAAGCGGAACGGGATGGCGCCAGGCCAGGAAGGAATTGAACCTTGAACCTTCTATATTCAAATAAAAGTGTCATTGACACGAGTTTTATCTAATGAAATGAATTAATAAAGACGTGTTTTGGTTTATGTATTGTGAATTATGGAAATGTATGGCATTTAATGCCCAACCTATTGAATAAAGATAGAAATAAAAAAGCAGAAACGAACGAGTGGGAGGCCGCGCAGAGGGCCTTAATTCTGGAACAAGTAGAACGTAGACGGAGGTTGAGGCAACTTGCTGAAGGACGACCTGCCGAAGGGTGGCCCGAAGGAAACCAAGGAGGTGTCACGGAGGGTACAGAAGCCGAGGGAAATTTCTACGCGTCGCCAGAACACTGTAGGGTGGGAGCCAGGAAGAATTTCTGGAGGAAACAAGGTTATGGCGGAATCTAGTCGAGGAGACTCGGGATCAGTTTAGAAACTTATCCCTTACACCGCGAAGTGAGGATCACCAAAGGGAGCCAGGAGTGGGCACGGGTGAGAACGAAGGGGAGGACAACCATATGGCTGTAGGTGCTACACACGACAGGCAAAACACCGTACCCACAGTCACCCACGTAGGACACACCACCGGCGCCGGAGGGAGCGGTGCAGGGGCTCAGACACAGCCACAGCCACCTCAGGGGAGATGACCCCCATCAATGGCGAGTAAACAAAAACTACCGAAGTTCAATGGCGACGAGAAGGAAGATCCCGTCCGCCATTGTCGAATGTGTGAAACCATATGGTCAGCAAACGGTGTTACCGATCAAGACGAATGGGTAACACAATTCCCAGCAACCTTGAGGGGAGTGGCCATAGACTGGTACTCAGATATGGATAAGGCCAAAGTCGGCACATGGCCCGACCTGAAGGAGTTTGGGATAGAGTTCTGCCTCCTGAGAGATGACAACGAAATAGTCGCCGAAATCTATAGAACAAAGCAGAACAAGAACGAGACTGTCCGAGCTTATAGTCGGCGACTGAAGGAACTATTGGGGAAAATGGAGAGTCAACCAGTTGATGGGTTGAAAAAGAGATGGTTCGTGGAGGGACTGAAACACTCCCTCCGAAAGAAGATGAAAATTGTTCCACCGACATCGTACGAAGATGCATACAATAGAGCGATGGATCTCGAGAGCAAGACCAAGACATCGAAGAAAAAAAAGAAGGATAGCTCGTTCGAGGAGGATGACTCTTCACAGGAAAGTAGCAGCGACAGCGAGGCTGGCAAGCGGGTGCAAGCGCTCCAAAAAGACATGGAGCGAATGAGGAGGGAGTTCAAAACAATGAGAAGCACTGGTTGGACTGAAGGGGACATATGGTGCACTGAGCGCAAAGAGGAGGGGCATACAAAGGGTACTTGCCCAAAGAAAGCATTCTGCGAGATTTGCCAAGTGATAGGACACTCCACCAAGGAGTGCCCATACAACATGAAAACCCAAAGTACGCAAATGAACCAGGTGCTGTTCATGGAGCAGGCCACGACATCCACACCAGCGGGTAGGGGCCAACAAACTAACACAACGACATCATCTGGAGGATACCGGGATAACAGACGCGACGGCGGAAGAAATAACAACAATAACAATAACAGAAACTGGATCCAGTATGACGCCAAGGGTCGGCCAATGATCCAGTGTAGGGCTTGCAATCAGTGGGGCACTTCGCCCGTGATTGCGCAAAGGAAGCCACCCCTCAGCACCTCTGCCGATGGTGTGGGCCAGGCAACCATGAGGACGCAAATTGCTCGAAGCCCGGTGTAAACCTTCTAAACATAGAACCCACAAAAGCAGAAGTGTTGGCAATCACAAGGGCGCAGGCCAAAAAGGGTGCATACCCAAATCCCCACACGGAGACCGAGAGAGTGCCGGAAGCAAGAGACAAGATCACAAAGGAAATGGCCGCACAAGGACAGAACAGCCACCAGACCTCAAATCCGCCACGGACGAGGGGAGAAGAGGAAATCTTACGGCAAATATTGCAGATGGAGGTACCTGTGAGAATACAAGACCTCCTGGAGACCATGCCGTAGTTAAAAACGGCTATCTTAAACTTTGTACCCTCATAGGTGAAAATGAGGGAGGTCGTGAGCCCCACAGCCGACCCTGCGTTAAGGGAGGTCCTAAGCCCCACCGTCGACCCCATGTTGTTGGTAGTCAACAGCGGACGCCAACCGGCAGTGGTAGAAATGGGCATACTGGGGACTACCTTGACAGACACTATTGTGGATGGAGGGTCAGGAGTAAATGTGCTCCCAGAAGCCACATGGAAAAAACTGGGAAAGCCTATGTTGTGGCCCCCCACGTTCAACCTACTAGGGGCAGATCAACATGGGATTAAACCCCTTGGTACCCTCATGGGCCAGCAAGTGATGATTGGCACGCAGCCATTCGTGCTGGATTTTGTAGTAATTCCCCTAAAGCAGAAAGGGTATGACGCCATTCTCGGGCGTGGGTGGCTCATTGCAGAAAAAGCAAACCATAACTAGAAGCGGAATACTCTTTCCTTGGAAAAGGTGGGGAGGAAGTACGTGATTGATCTCCGTATGCAGATGGTGAGTGAGGAGTTGGCATCCTCCTTCGACTTGAAATCTGAGGGAGACTAGTTGGGGGAGGGCGAAGACGGACGCCGCATGGAGCTTAGTGACGAAGGGGTGTTAGAACTGGAGGCATGCTCAGGGGACGACGGGGACTCCTTGAATGGCCTCTTCCATTGGCAAATGGGAGATTATGAATTATTTACACCCTCATGCAATGTATTGAGCATCGAGGAAGAACCAGATATATTTCCCCCAAAATATGGCGAGTACAAGGAAGGGGAGGCCTCGGTGAATGAGACGCCGACACACCAATTCCCGAAGGGGGAGCCCATTAAATATCAGGAAGCCAATTTAAAGGAGACAAATCTCGGGGGGACGAGTGACCCCAAGATCATCCTTGTCGGAGATGACTGGAATCCAGTGTTGAAAGCGGCGGCCTTCAAAATTTTCTTGGAATACAAGGATGTCTTTGCATGGACGTACAAGGACCTTAAGGGCGTGCCCCCAGAGTTATGTGTACACTGAATAACATTGGTACTGGGAGCCCAGCCGGTAAGGAAGCGGCCTTACCGTATGAACAAGAATTATGTTGCTCGGGTGAACGACGAAATTGAGCGGATGTTGGAAGCAGGCATAATCTTCAAAGCGCAGACAAGCGAATGGGTGTCTCCCATTGTGATTTCCCTCAAGAAAGAGGCCAACCAGATCCGGATCTGTGTAGACTTCCGGTGTCTGAACGCTGTCACTATTAAAGACCTGTTTCCCATACCCTTCATTGACAGCATCTTGGAGGAAGTAGCTGGACATGAAATCTATTCCTTCATGGATGGGTTCTCTGGGTACAACCGGATATCCATCGAAGAGGAAGATAAGTTGAAAACAACCTTCGTGGTGGAGGACGGTGTGTATGCATACAACCGAATGCCCTTCGGTCTATGCAATGCACCTGCCACCTTTCAGCGCATCATCTTGCACATCTTCGATAAGATGTCGGTGGGAAACTTCAAAGCCTTCCTGGACGATTGGTCTATTTACAGCGGACAGGACATCCACCTAAAAACCCTCAGGGAGTGCCTAGAGAGATGTCGGAGGGCACGGTTAGCCCTCAATCCGAAGAAATGTAGATTCATGGTACCATAGGGAAGATTGCTTGGACACATTGTGTGTAAAGATGGAACCTCCTACGGACGTCACGGGGATAAAGTCCTTCCTTGGTCATGTGGGGTACTACAGGAGGTTCATCAAGAACTTCGCTGAGGTGTCCCACTTGTTGGATAGGTTGACATGGAAAGGGGAACCATACATCTGGACAGAGCCATAGAGCAAGGCCTTTGAAGATCTGAAGACAAGGTTGATGGGAGCACCCATACTGGCATACCCGAATTGGGATAAGGAATTCCACGTTCATGTGGATGCCTCAAACTATGCCATCGGGGCTACATTAGCCCAGGTAGGAGGACATGGGTTGGACCACCCCGTTTATTTTGCCAGCAGGTTGCTCTCGAAGGCTGAAAAGAACTACAGTACCATAGAACGCGAAGCCCTCGGCATGGTCTATGCCGTACAGAAATTCCATCATTACCTATTGGCTACACCGTTCACATTTTACGTAGACCATCAGGCACTCATGTACTTGGTAAACAAGCCTATTATCCAAGGGAGGATAAGCCGTTGGCTATTGCTACTACAAGAGTTCACATTTTCAATTGTGGTAAGACAAGGGCGAAGTCATGTCATAGCCGATCAACTGTCCCGGATTAAGTCAGGGGAACCTCCAGAGGGAGTAAATGATGATTTTCCGGATGCGCACTTTTTCCAAATAGCCGTACTTCCTTCGTGGTACAAGAAGATTGGAGAGTACTTGTCGACATTCCGATTCCTGGAGGGTATGCCTCCAGGGGAACGGAGAAAGCTTGTATTAAGGAGCAGGACTTTTTCGCTCATCAACAGGTTACTCTACAAAATGGGGGCGGACTAGGTATTAAGGCATTGTGTCATGGAGGAAGAAGTCTCGAGCGTATTAAGGGAGGCACACGAAGGACCCGCAGGTGGACATATGGGCCCAGACACTACAGCCCGCAAGGTGCTTCTGGAAGGACTGTGGTGGCCAACCGTACATCACGACGCCAGGGAGTGGGTCCTGGGGTGCGACACTTGCCAACAGGCGGGCAAACCTTTGAAGCGGGACTTCATGCCCCTCAACTCGTCGCACGCACGGGAACTCTTCGAACGATGGGGAGTCGACTTTGTAGGGCCTCTTAAGGCTAGCCGCACACGACGGTGCCTGTACATTGTGGTTGCAACGGAATACTTAACTAAGTGGGTGGAGGCGAGGGCACTCCCGGATAACTCCGCAGTAAGCATGGCTAAATTTATTTACGAACAAATCATTATTACGCGATATGGTATACCTATTCAGTTGACTAGTGACCGGGGGGGCCACTTCGTGAACCATGTCATACGGTTGTTGACCTCAGAATTTAAGATTTTTCACTCATTATCGAGCCCGTACTACCCACGTGCCAATGGCTAGGTCGAGGCCACAAACAAAATATTGGTATCGGTAATTTACAAGTCCTGCGGAGTAGAAAAGGAAGATTGGGAGGAGAAGTTACCCTTTGTTCTATGGGCCTACAGAATGACCTACAAGGTGACCACGGGTCAGACTCCGTTCCAACTCATGTACGGGCAAGAAGCGGTGGTGCCAGCGGAATTCATGGTGCCAAGCCTTCGCATTGTAGTAGAGAACAGACTAGGGGATATGGAGAGCTTGAGGGAGAGACTGTATGCCTTAAGAAAGTTGGACGAAAAAAGAACGATGGCACAATGGGCCACAGAGGCAGCCCAACAAAGACGGAAGGTCTGGCACAACAAGCATCTTCGGCGAATGAAGTTTACGGAACGAAATCAAACTGGGAAAATTTAAAGTGCGGTGGCTAGGGCCCTTCAAGGTACGCGAAATCGATACCAATGGGGTGATTAAATTGTGGACACTCGACGGGAAGGAGCTACCAAACATCGTCAATGGGTCGAAATTAAAACAGTACCACGAACGGGCGACCGATCCCGGAACCTCTAGAAGAAATAATAAAAAAAAAAACATACGGTCGTATAGTGGCAAGACCGACGGTGGTAACACCGATGGTGCGACCACCGTGCGGTGGTAACACCGATGGTGGGACCACCGTGCTGTGGAAAAACGTACGGTTGTACAGTGGACCGTACGGTAAAAAAAAAGAGAAAAAGTTAAAAAGTCACGGTGGAACCACCGTACGGTGGACCATCGGCGGTGGACACCGCCGCGGTATAAAGCCCGCACAAACAAAGCGCAAAACACAACCCGCACAAACATAAAGCCAGTGCACGCAAGGAAAGAAAATATGCAGCCCACGCAAGGAGTAAACCACGCAACTCACTCCGCCCAACAACGAAGGCATACACGGCCACGCAGGAGGAGGTAGTTAAGGTGGTTCCGTAATGGTACGGCTGTAACCAGGTAATCAGGGAATGGAATCCGCTGGGAAACGGAGTTGGAAAAAACAGTTGTAGGCTTCCTCCAGTAGCAGTCAGATGGATAGCAATACCAGGGTCTTATCGTCAGGCGTACGTGTTGCAGGCAACACCATGGATGCCAACGCTCGACAGAAGCAAAAGCAGAAAGCACCACAAGCTGCCATAAGTGGGAAAAATACGTTAACACCGCAGAATATCACCTTTGAAGGCCTGAATGGGTCGGAATGCTGGAAATGGTGGCAGGACACTCCCGACAATGATTTGGTGAAGCAGAACCTCCGTAAGGCAGAAGTGGAGTGGGCTATTCGAATGCCCGTGTTTCCTATCCGTGAGTATGAGGGTGCCCTACGGTTCATGGTGGACACCTTCGGCAGACACACGCACGAGTACTTTCGAGTACATCGGAAGGGATGTCACCGTATCCTTCAAAGCGGTGGACTTTACCAGAGTATTTGGCATTCCAGGCAGACAGGGCAAGAAAATAGAGCTGAAGGCTAAGAAGATGAAGCGGGAGGAGAAGAAGTATTGGATTAAATTAATATCCAGGAACTTGACGACAGCAGAGCTGGACAGCGTGGCGAATGCCACGAATGGATGAGGAATCCGCAAGACCTTTGTTGCAGAGGGCCACTGGCGGTGCATTATGGATGTCATTAAGAGCAGGTTGATAGGATCGGGTAGGGCGTCGAACATAGCCCTCCCTCAGATTATGCTCATGAATGGGTTGATGAATGGCATTGTGTATGATTGGGCCGCATTACTAGCAGAGCGCATATATGAGTTCTTGACGATGTAGCATCGCACGTTCTATATGCCCCACTATGCTATAGGGTTGTTCTTGGAGGCCACGCGGGAAGCAGTGCTGGAGGCAGAGTTGGAGGTACGACCGTAAGGACCGTTGGCAGCGAGTGAGCCTCCTATCATGTATTGGAGACACTTGGACATTGGGCACTCATCCACGAAGCGGAAGCGGGCGGTAGATACGGCCTCGGGGGAACCTGATAGCGGGAGGGATTGCAGTAGTACAGAGGATTCAGAAGCGGAAGATGAGGAGGATGATAGCAGCAGGGCAACGGAGGAGAGGGTCCTTTTTGCCCCACCCCTGCTACCGATGGGCACACCTGTGATGACATCTGGAGTGGCCGGCACCTTTATTCCGGCATTTGGGCAGAGCCGCACACCAATTGCACTTGGCCCCATCCAGCTACAGGTAGCATCACTGGGACCAACCCCAACCACAAAGGCACTTACCGAAGACATGGCAGAGTCACGGACGGGGGAGTCGCCGCATCTGGTAGTGGTCGATGAGGAACAGGGGTTGAGGGAGGTGGTGGAATCGGCAAATACAGTAGGGTCTATTTTAGCATCGCAGGTGTAGGTCCACTCTACACCACCGGAGACTTGTCAGTTGGCGATGCTGCAGTCATTCGAGACAATGAGTGTAGTCACCACGGTGCCAGTTCCTAGCTTCAGGCAGCCTTGGGTGACGATAGCGATGACACCATCGCGGGTGGAGACCTTGGCGAGTGCAGAGGCTTCCATGGTGCACGATGTGCCAGAGGCTTCCAGGGTGCACGATGTGCCGGATGTGATAGGACAGGATGTGCCAGGGTTGCCAGGCTATATGCAGGAGGCAATGACGGAAGCAGGTGCTCTTCATGATGACCTCAGTGCTTGGTTGAGCCACTACTAGCTTACACCTGTGGCACCAGCAGGAGAGGCCGCTCTATCTCTAGGCAGGACCATGCATTCCTTGGATATCATTGATCTGGAGGAAGGGAGTTCTCCGAGCAGTAGGGCGCTTCAGAGGGTTGTGTCACCCCCTGTAGTTGTAGTCACCAGTCCCTACAGAGAGGAGGAGGTGCCTGGGGGAGTACAACAGGGTACAAGAGAGTTGGAGCAATTCATTGGCGAGATGACTCTGAGAGCACAGCGGCTTGTGTCATCTGCCACACTCCAGGCGGATGCCGCCATGGTTGAGCGGATCGAGGGGCTGTTGAACTTTGCCCGCACCGGATGCAGAGAGGAGTTTGAGAGGTGTTTTGAGTGTGCCGGGTGGCCTAAGATAGAGACCCAGGCAATGCTGGAGGCTTGGAGCCTCACCGAAGGGGTTGGCGAGACCCAGATGTAGTCGTTGTTGCGGGAGGTGGAGCAGACCTTCCGCGAAGGTTATCTTGAGCTTCGGCGGACACAACAGACGGCAACCACAGGTGAGGCCTTGCGCGTAGCAGCAGTGTCAGCTCGGGAGGAGTTGACTATTAGGTTTCGGGAGCTGGAGGCTACCATGGCACAGACCCAGACAGCGATGGACATTTTAGTAGTAGAGAAGTTTGCCTTGCTGATACAGTTGGAAGAGGAAAGGGCATCCAGAGAGCTGTTGGAGACTCGATTGGTCAGTGCAATGGAGAGTGTGGACAAGAAGGATAAGGAGGTGTTGGAGGCAGCCTATATGGTAAAGACCGCTATGGAGCGGCAGATGGTAGCAAAGTTTCCATGAAAGCACAAAGGCCTCCGTCACTTCCCCGAGATGGAAAAATGGAAAGAAAGCTCAAAGTCTTCAACTATCTATTCTCCTATCAACCTTTTTAGATGATTTTCTGCTAACCAAGCACAGTATGTAGCAGCTCAAAGTCTAACTACATGATGCACTTCACCTTACATGCACAAGTCTTAAAAATAGAAGTAGCACAAAGTCTACAAGCTATATTCCCACTAGAGCTTTCCACACTACCTTCAAATATGATAAGCAGCTCAAAGTCTGCAAGACCAAATCTGAAAACCGTACATATAACTCTAAATACAATTAGCAGCTCAAAGTCTGCAAGATTGAATTTAAATCCCTCTTGAACAATAGAACCAAACTCACAATCAACTCCAGAAAATGTCGTCCAATAACAACTTGAATTGGCACAAAGTCTGAACACAACTTGCCTGTTTTATTGAAAGCAATTTGATTTACATCTAAGCTCAAAGACTTAGAGTGCACATACAAACTGGTAGAATTTTGTTGCATTGCTAAAATATAAAAATTACAATAGTTCCCCTCAAGTATTTATAAGAGAGGAACCTTGAGAAAAAGGGGGGAGGATCCTAACTAACTTGAGAAATTCTCTCAACCACCGTGACTTATTCCAACTACAGTCCTAATTGAACTCAACTTATAGTTGCTTTACCTGTAATTACATTTTACAAAAATGCAAGTAACGTGACATTTGCAATTACATGTAATTTGTTAAAACAAAATTACAAATGCATCATTAATCTAAGTGTCCAAAGACACGACTCCAATTGCATCATCCTTTGCTTGTGATGATTTTCATGCCGCTCGAAGTATTTTGGATTGGTGAAGACATCTTGAACCAGAACAGGAATTTGCATCCTTAATGATCTTTGTGCCCTTGGCCAACGAACTTCAACCCTATCTTCTTGCTTGGGGTAGCACTAGCTTTTTAGGAGGGAAGTCTTTTGCAAGGCTGAAGTAAGAAGCCTATCTCTATCTTGAAAGCATTCTATGATCTCAACCATGAATTTTTGTTGTATTTTTTCTTTGTATCATCCTCCAATCTTGGAATCTGCTTGCAAAATAAGGACCATGCCTTAATCCATTGATTTGGTAGGTCGTGTGTGCAAACAGGACTGACAAGGGAAGGGATAAATTGATGCAAAAATGGGCTCACAAGTGAATTTCGAGTTTTGGAAACTGCATTACATGTGTGGTAAAACAAGAGCATTAACTTGCAATTGTGGAGAACAAACATGCAACTTCATGTGTAATGGGTAACTACAAGCTTGCACTTGTATTTGAACCTTTAAAACTCATTTTCAAGTGTTTTTTGAGTGCATTTTGGACCAATTTCGGGTTCTGGAACGCTGACTGCAAGTAGACTTTAAATGGGAAAAATGAATGAAGGTGTGAAATGAATGGATGAAATGGGGTTTTGACATGAGGGGAAAATGGAAAGAATGATTTTGACCGGTAATGGCAAACTTTATGTGACAAGGAAAGACACATTTTCATCTTGACAACTTTGGAAAGAGGTAAAAACTTCAACTTGTAATCAGCTTTGTAAAACCCGAAATCAAGTGTATGGGAAAAATCTGAAAGAGGGGAAAATCATGCAAATTTACAAATTGCATTCAAAGAACTAATCCATTTGGGAAGATGTCCTAGAAACCCGAATCCTTTCTTGGTCAAAGGCCCTAGACCAAAACAAATGAGCTTGGGAAGAACTGAAATACTCTATAAATAGATGAAAGTTGTAGGATTAATGATAGTCCCAAAGATACTGAGAGGGGGGGTGGGGTGAATCAGTATCTAACCGGTTACAGGATTATTTAACCTTATTAAGTATTTTGCATTCCAAAACAGTGTACCGGTAAATAAGAATTAATGCAGTAAACATGAACAATAAAGATAGCATAGAAAACACACCATCACACAAGATGTTTAATGAGGAAACCCAGTGTGGGAAAAACCTCGGTGGGATTTGTGACCCACAATATTCACTCACTGGCCAATGAATAAATATTACTTACAATGAGGGGCCTGCACATGCAGGAAGGCCAACTGCCTAGAGCTCACTGCTCAATCTACAAAATAGAAGTCTCACTGACTTACAAAATGGATTATGAAAATCCAATACAATGTAATGCTTCAAATCAGCATCAACTATGCCAGGTTCAATACCGGTTTAAGCTCATACTATAACCATAAACCTTATACAAGATCTGCCCTTATTATTCACTCATTCCTATCTCATCTCCTATCTTCTATCCTCCATCTTCTATCTTCTATCTTCTATTGCAAAATGATTTACAAGATCCCATACATATGAGTCTATTACAATATGCTATGTCGGCTTTACAAAAAGATATTCACAATAAAATACAATAAACAAAAGTTTATTCCTATCGGCTGGGGTGCCGGTATGCATTTTTGCCGCTGCCGGTGAAGTGTCTGCCGGTGGTTTCCCTGATGAATGCCGGGTGGCTACCTGTAGGTTGCTAGTAGGTTGCCAGTAGGTTGCCGGTAGGTTGCCATCAATGACAACACCATCATTTCTCACTAGAGTGTAGAATGCCAACAATCTTCAAAAAAGATGTGCTCGCCCTGAGCAGATGATGTTCTCTGAATAGCCATTTTTCTCTGTCCACTACTCCCCCTTTGACATCAATGACAAAGGTTGTCAAAAATTGTCAAACGAGTGCAAAATTTCACCTTAAGGTTTGTAATCGGTTGATTACAATCTGAAATATATCAGCCAAAACCAAGTTTAAACTCTGCATGAATCTGTTGCTGTCATTCATGGTTGCCTCAGTTTGTTGGATCGTGCTGGTGAGATGATGCATATGCTCCTCCGGTGATCTTTCTCCTTGAATTAATGCCTTAGAGATCTCATTTCTCAAAGAGATAAGGTTATCCAGTTTAGGACTAAGTTTATACTTCAGCTCTCTGGCATTTCCCTTGATCCTCGCTTTTTCCTTCTCAAATTTCTCCAACTTATCCTCAAATCCTGCTATTTCTTGCTCAATAACTGATATAGGTTCAGATGAACCAATGATGTTATCAGCTATATCATCAATTTCTTTTTGTACTCTACTTATTTCTTTTTCAATGTCCTGGGTCAACAGATGTGGCTTGCATGTTTCTCTGTACAGTTCCTTATACTCCAAAATTTTTGTATTCAGTGCTGGTAAAAGTGTGTTAATATGTTCAGTGCACTTCTTTATTGTCTCCTCAAAGAATTTTTCCTAATCTTTTTCCATTTTCTCTTTGAATGTATCTTCATTTTCCTTATCCACTGTTATTACATTTCCAACAATAAATTTAGACAATGTGTCTAACTGTTCTAAAGAATCCTTTACATTATCTACATTGCATTTTGGTGCAATCATCTTAAGAATAGGTATTGTATCATCAATTGCCTTGTAGGCCAATGCATTACAATCAGTTATCTTCTTAATTGAATCCAGAAGTACCTCTGTCACATTAGTAGGTCTGAATTCGGATGTCTGTCCAACTGCCTTTATTATTTCAGTGCTTCGAGTGTTTGTTACCAATTTGCTTGTATCAACCTCCGGTGGATCAGTCTGAGTTTGTGTTTCAACCTGTAGTGGTTTGGGTTTCTCAGTGATTACCGGTTTTATTATCTCAACATGTACTTGTGCCTCTGCCGGTTGCTCAGTTGGTTTCTCTATGTTATCAGCTGCCGGTATCTTTGTCTCTGTCGGTTTCTCAGTGCCAGCATCTACACTACCAATATTCATTCCATTGTCCAAAGGTTGCTCTATATGCTCTGTTTGCTCTGTTTGTATTTCAACCTCTACATTTTCTGTTGGTTGCTCAACAATGTTTCCACTGTCAGCAATATCATTCTGTACCTCTGTGCTGTCCTTGTCCACAATAATGTTCACTTCCTGAGTATCAACATTCATGGTGAATAGAATTTCTGATTCAAGGTTAGTGTCATCATGTGTTATGTCCACATTTTCAGTAGCCGGTGTATCATCAGTATGTACTGGTGTAGTATCCAAGGGTGGTGGTAAGTTGTCAGTTATTTTGATGTTTGGTATTCCACCAACTTTACCTTTCCCTTTGTCCTTGTCCTTTTGATAAACTTTGAATGTTTTCTTGGGTCGGTTTAATTCTTCCCGTTTTTCCTTTTCTACAAAAAAGATATCCCATTTGTCAGCTGTTTCCTCTGCAATTTCATTTACTCTGCCAGCTATTAAGTTCACTTGCCGGTGACCACTAGCAAAACTAATCTGTTAGCTTCACAAATTAATTCATCAATCTCCTCTTTCGAGTTAACTGGATGAACAGCTAGAAGTTTTTCAACCTTAAGTTTCTTGTCCAACTCCATTACTACAATCCTCCTTGCATCTAACCTTTTGTACAGATCATTTGGCAAGTCATCTACAACTTCAATTAGTGCTTTCTTGTAGATGTCTAGATGTAGAATAATCTTGTTTTCAACACTTTCTTTTTTAGAATCAGTGAATGTGTTATACAGTTTGCTCACATTTGCCAAGTTACTGTCATCAGTGATTTCATTCAGTAAGTTATCCAAAGGTGGTATCACCTGTTTCTGTTTCTTCTTGGGTGTTAACTTTTTTGCTGGTTGTCTTACTGCTTGTTGCTTCTTTCTTAGAGTTCTTGTTTTCTTGGGTGGAGGAGAGGGTACCGGTGAAGGTTTTCTCTTCCTATCAACTCTCTTAAATTCAACAGCTATTTCACTGTCAGATGATGTGCCAACCAGTGAGATATGTGCCTCTGGTTGCAATCCTTCCAGTTCACTTTCCTTTATTCCAGTAAGGTTCATAACATTTTCTTTTATTTCCTTTACTTGTTTTGATGCATCTCTTATATACTTTTCTCTTCTCTTCCTTTGTTTCAATGTTTGTACACCACTCTCAATTGTTTCTGCACTGCCAAAAACTTCTTCCATCGGTTCTCTAGGTGCTTCTAACAGGGCTTTAGCATAAGTCTCAATAATATTTACATTGGCCTCATACCCCATTTCAGTTACCCATACAATTCTAGGAAGAACTGCTTCCATCCATATTTCATCTTTCTTAATCACAAAGCAGATCTCCTTATCATATTTATCTACTATACTTTGTGGTAGTCTCTCTCTTGTTTTCATTTTGGCTTGGAAAGCTTTGAAATATTCAGTTATATTGTTTTCCCTAGTAGTACCTATGCCGGTGAAAGCCTCTTGCAACTGTTTGCCTACCGGTATGTCATCCAAAATCTGTGTCCAATACTGGGAATTTGTTTTGAAAAATACAACATAAGACATACCAAAAGATTACCAAAATGAAATGTCCCTTTCTTGTCTCTTTTTATCTTTTTCAAATTATCAACTAGTTCATCCTTCAGCCATTCACACACATCTATTTTTGCATCATTATTTACCATATCATAAGCACTTTTAATGCAAAGACTAGAAACTGAATTAAGTCGGTTTGCATGTGTGGTCTTGTAACCTAAAATCATACTTATGAATCTCACATTGATATCCTTGATGTCATTTACTCTCAGAGATCTACTATCAGATGTTGCTCCCGTTAAGGTCATGACTGTGTTGTTGGGTACCTTCTTTGTCTTGTTTGGTCTGCTGCCGGTTGAGGGTAATCTTGTCACTGCCCTAATTGCTTGCCGGGTGAATTTGCAGACTGAGTCTAACCAAAGAAATTCTCCATGTGCCCTACTTAGTACAATTCTCACTACCTCCTCTGGAAATTCAGGGATGTTCAAGATTTCTACAAAACCTAAGGTCTCAATAACCTTGTGCTCGGGTTTGACATTTCCATTTTCATCACAAATTATGGTATTAAACATCTTTAATATTTCCACAGAACCTAATTCTTCAATATTGCAGTGAATATAAATTCTAGGGTCTTCAGCGTAAGCTACACCTTTAGGAATTTTTGAGAATGCGCCTATGGAGTCATCTTGCTTAGCTATCTTGGGAATAATTTTGAAAACGGGCCTAGGGCATTTTACAATTTCCACAACAGTAGGGTTTACAATAAATTCGGGAGCAGAAGAGGAAGCCATTTGAAAAATACCTTAAGCTGCCTGATAACGTTTGAGTGCTTGAAAGAAATCGCTTTACTTCTTCGCCTTGAATGCCTTCACTCAGATTTTCGCGCTCTCTGCTAGTTTGAATGCTCGGTGATTCGAAAAAGAAGAAAAACCGATGATTTATAATGAAATTTCTTTCAACAACCACAATAAATGCTCACCGCTTAAGTGAAAACTTAACACATCTGCCGGTAAAGAAGAAATCTATCTTCTCACCATCTACCGAGGGTAATTTGCATGATGTTCAACTTGCTGCAATACCCCCAAAGGGTTCCTTCTCAGTTGGATGAAGAATTTCCTGCCGATGGAGTAATACTCTGTTCTATCGGTGAAAAAATAGTCTCATCAACATTTTGATTTGTCTTTCTAATCCATTGTTTTGAAAATTCTTGCTTTACCTCATCAACCTTTTCTTTGTCTTTCAAACTGGGTCCTTTGTTGTTTGCCAGTGAAGTCTTGCTTCTACAAAATTTTGCAATATGTCCAACCTTGTTACAAGCATAATAAGTCATATTATTCTTCTGAATAGCCTTTCTATATCCTATGCCGGTTTGTATTCTGCATTGATTAGATAAGTGCCCAAATCTTCCACAAACATAACATCTTACATTCATTTTGCAGTTTTATGAATTATGACCAACTTTGTTGCATTTGGAACATTGACCGGTGGGTGTATTAATGTTGTGATTATTTTTAGATCTACACTGATTTGCTCTATGACCATACTTGTTATAGTTAAAGCATTTCCCATTAAATTTGTAAGCATTAGGTTGTCTTACCAGTTTACTGTGATCATGATTGTTTGCAGTACCAGAACTTTCACCAACTTCAAATCCAAGTCCATTAGTATCTCCATTAGGTTTCTGACTTTTCAGCATATCATCAAGTTCTTCTGAACTTTTCTTGAATTTCTCTTTGTGTAGATTTGCAATAGCCAACTCATTTTCCAGAATTCCCATCTGCCTCATAAGTTCAGTTTTATCATGTTGCATGTGAATCAGATCTGTTTTTAGCATATCATTTTCATGACCGAGTCTTAGATTTTCATTACCAGCATCATTGAGTCTCCTAGTCAAGTCTTCTTCATTCTTCTTCCTGTCTTCAATGTCTTTACAAAATCTCATAGTCATATCTTGCATTTCATTCCTCATAGTCATGTTTTCTTGCCTCATCTTGTTTGCAAGCTCATTAAGAGTTTCCTTTTCATCATTATCATTCTGCATTTTCTCATGAAGTTCTTTTCTCTTATTTCTAGCAATAGTAAGATTCTCTTGAAGTCCTTGAATGAATTCCTGTGCAGTCCTTAGATCATCTTCAAGTTTGATAGTCTTCAACTTCTCTGAATCATAGTCTACAAGAGCTCCTTCCAATTGCTTTCTTAATTTTTCCATATGTACCAGTGTCAGAATCTTCCTCAAGCTGTTAGGCTTTTGAAAATAGAGGACCAGGCCCTGATACCAATTGTTAGGATTAATGATAGTCCTAAGGATACTGAGAGGGGAGGTGAATCAGTATCTAACCGGTTACAGGAATATTTAACCTTATTAAGTATTTTGCATTCCAAAACAGTGTACCGGTAAATAAGAATTAATGCAGTAAACAGGAACAATAAAGATAGCATAGAAAACACACCATAACACAAGATGTTTAACGAGGAAACCTGGTGTGGGAAAAACCTTGGTGGGATTTGTGACCCACAATATTCACTCATTGGCCAATGAATAAATATTACTTACAATGAGGGGCGACACATGCAATAAGGCCAACTGCCTAGAGCTCACTGCTCAATCTACAAAATAGAAGTCTCACTGACTTACAAAATGGATTATGAAAATCCAATACAATGTACTACTTCAAATCAACATCAACTATGCCAGGTTCAGTACCGGTTTAAGCTCATACTATAACCATAAACCTTATACAAGATCTGCCCTTATTATTCGCTCATTCCTATCTCATCTCCTATCTTCTATCCTCCATCTTCTATCTTCTATCTTCTATGTCAAAATGATTTACAAGATCTCATACATATATGAGTCTATTACAATATGCCATGTCGGCTTACAAAAAGATATTTACAATTAAATACAATAAACAAAAGTTTATTCCTATCAGCTGGGGTGCCGGTATGCATTGTTGCCGCTGTCGGTGAAGTGTCTGCCGGTGTCGGTGCTTGCCGGTGGTTTACCATATGAATGTCGGGTGGTTACTTGTAGGTTGCCAGTAGGTTGCCGGTAGGTTGCCATCAATGACAACACCATCATTTCTCACTAGAGTGTAGAATGCCAACAGAAAGAGCTACCACGTTGATATTCCTTGCAACAAGTAAATCGGTTTTGTATTTAATCTCCTCCAAAAAAGGGATGGAAAGAGAAGTAAATTTGACTTCAAACAATCATCAATGAAGGTAGAATGCAAGATGTGTCTGCAATGTGGCAAGAAGGGCGAATTTCATGCTCCATGACGTGGCAAGAACCAGGAAAAACGAATTCCAAAAACATCTCCAAAAACGTCGTTGTAAATGCAAAACGTGTTTCATAAAACCGTTCTTGCTGATAAACATGACAATAAGGAACGATTCCTAACAACATAGCATGAATGTTGGATGGATTTAGGGGAAGAAAGCCACAAAAATCAGATTCATGGGAAGAAAAGTGCAGGTCGGGTTCTTCATCTCCAACTACAAGCAAAATGTGCCCTCCAAAGATTTAATCGGATTTTAAAAACCCCTTAACAAGTTTTAAATTGCATTATTTTTCCTTAGGCAAATTCGGGTTTTAGAGGAAGAAGAGCAAAAAGAAACAACAAAATAACTTGTAATAGGGAAATAAAATTCCCATTACAAGTTTAAAAAAACAAAACAATTTAAAAGAAATAAAAACTTAAAAACTTGTAATAGGGAAATAAAATTCCCATTGCAACTTAAAAAACTCAAAAAGACATGTAATAGGGAAATAAAATCCCTATTACAACTAAAAGTCACACATAAAAACTTGTAATAGGGGAATAAAATCCCTATTACAACTTAAAATCACTTAAGTAGGAACTTTTAAAAGAAATTACAAGTTCTTTTTCAACTTACAATTTTAAATTCATTTACAGTTGGTCCAAAAAGTTCCTACAATGACTTAAAAGACATAAAAAGCAAGGGGGAAATAAAAAGTAAGTTACAAGTGACAAGTTTTAAATAAAGTGCACTTGTAATTGTTTTAAAATTTCCCTACAACACTTAAAACAAGAGAAAAATAAAACTTGCAATTAAAGGAAAATTTCCCACTTGCACTTTGGAAGAAAAAACCCGAAATTGAAGGAAAGACATAGAAAACGAACTCGAAACGCGATGAAATTTGAAACGTGAATCGAGGATGGACCGAAGATCAGTCAAAAAACATTTTTTGCTTTGGGAAGCGTGCCTTAAGAGTAAAATCTTCAACTTGCAGTGATTGCTCTGAAACCCGAAATTGCACAAAAAGCTAGGAAAAAGAAGACCAAAAATCACGAAAATTTGGACAATGATGGCAAAGATACCCCCCAATGATTTGACAATAACAAATGTGAGTTTTGCACCTCGTAAAACGTGCCTTGGAGACAAAAATAACACATTTTAAGCAAAAATTTGTAGGGGTTGTCAAATTTTTGAATTTTCAAAAATGAGGACAACACCTCCAACATTGTGGATGTGTAATTTTTTAAGTATTGTTATTGTGATTAAGTTTTGAAAAGTAAAATTTTGTTGTTATACTAATTCAACCCCCCTACCTCCCACCTCAATTTAAATGAGTGCTCTTCAGATACCAGTACACCAAGTGACACTTTTTTGAAATTTTAACTTTCATGTATCCCTTTACACAAGCACAAGCCCTTTAATTGGGTAGCATTTTTTGGTTTTGAAACACACTTTTTGCTTTCTAATACGCAGGCCACACTCTTACATTGGTTTTCAACTTTTCAAATTTGAACTTTATGCATCTTATTCGAGTGGTACACATCATTTTATTGGCAAATGTGTTTTTAAATTATAACGCGTCTTTCTCTTTGGTAGGTGCACAACACTACATTGTAATGCATATATTTTTATACTTCAGGCAAAACTTACTCTTCTGCGAGGTACATGCCCTTACATTGTATGACATTTCTTCATGTCTTAGCATTTTTTTTTCCTCCTTGTTTGAGCTTAAATATTTGCCTCTTTCAATATATTAGAAAGCTCCTTCTATTGGCTTTGTGAAGACATTGACAAGAGATGAAAAAAATGACATTGATGTTCATGACATGGGTTAAAGTATGGTTCAACTTCAATATTTGCTTCACTGGATGCATTAGAAAGCCCCTTCTATTGGCTTTGTGAAGACATTGACTAGAGATGAGAAACATATTAAAATAATATTATATTTATTCTATAATGGTCATCTTAGTTGTCGTCTTAGTGTAACTATTGCTTCTTTTATTAGAAGGCGTAGTTAACTTTTTAGTTTTCAGCTTTTTAAGCACATTTAGCTTTTTAGCTTCAGTTTGAAGCTTCTGTTAAATGGTCTGTTCTTTTTAGAACATTGTCTTGTAATCTCTATTTAAGGAGCCTTCGCCTCCTTTGTTAATGCATTGATTAATTGAGTAATTAATTTTTCATGGTATCAGAGTGGGTCAATGGGATTTTTTAGGATTTGACAAATTTTTTAATAAAAATTCATAAGCCTCTACCTGGAGTTTATTTCCAGAAATATTTTTAATCAATTTTTTTTATTGTTGAAGTTTTTCAAGTGAGATTGTTTCAAAAAATGTTTAGGGCATTCCGGTTTTAGAATTTTCGAAGGGATTTTTGAAATTTTATTCTGAAAATTTTTAGAGCGTAGGGAATTTTGTGGTTCTTATTGTGCCTATTAATGAGGGTTTTAATGTTGTTATTTTTGAAAAGTCGCGTTTCTTTTCAGCGCGATTTTCATTTTTCTAGCCCGCTTTTTATTGGTTCGCGTGGGTTTTGAGCGGCAGATTTTTTTGAGCGATCTACATATTTTTGCGTCGGATTTTTCGTGTGCTTTTTTTGGCGTGTTTTCTCTTGTGGTCGATTTTTTTTAGAAGTTCATGCTTTTTTGGACAACGACTTGCAATTATCCTCTAGCCTGTTTTTGGTGCGATTTTTTATGGTGGCAGAGATTTTTCCTGCAACTAGGGCACGACATCTAGGTTTCTGCCGTGCAAGTTTGACCTCTGTTTTTTGTGACCTTCTGGAACCTGCGCCCAATTCCTGCATGTGGGTGAAGGGTTTTCTAGGTCGTGTTGGAATCTATTTTTCGGAGCAGCAACCTTTTTTTTAAATTCAAAGGGTTTTCATCTGTGCGTGGCCCACGTTTTCTTTTGCGACCTCTGCATTTCAGCTAGGGTTTCGAGTTGTTGCAGATGTTTTTCACGATTTTTGAACAAAATCGTTTCTGGGGTTTTAATAATTTTTTTGTCCTCAAAACAAATTAGTCTAGGTTTTTATAGTTTTCCTTAAAAGATATTTATGGGTTTTTATAATTTTTCCTCAAAAATTATTTCTGGGTTTTCTGATTTTTCTCCACAAAAAATCATGGGAGAGTTTTTCCTAGAAATCAGGGAGTAATGTTCTACCGCATGATGTCTGTGGTTTTTCCGTGTGATATCTCAGGGTTTTGTTTGATTTTTTCCTCAAAAATCGTTTCAAGGTTTTGTTCCTGTTTAGAGTTTTTACCATTTTTTTCCACAAAAAATAATGATTTGTAACTTCAGTTTTTGAATGTTTGCCGATTTTTCCTCAAAATCGTGGTTTTAGGTTTCAGTTTGGTTACCCAACATTAGGTTGGATGGATTCTGGTAATTTTGGTTATTAACACTTTGCAGATCCTTAGAGGGTCTCTATGTTAATGCATGGTAGCTTATGCAAGATAAGATATTTCTAACCTTCCTTGTTCTGTTATTTACATGCTTCATGTCTAAACTTATATTGCATATGATTATCGGATTTTACAAACATTGCTTAGCATATTAAATGCTATAAGTTATCGGGTTATTAGCCAATACATACTTGCTATCGGGTGCATAACTATTGGCACCGATCCACATCTGTTATCGGGCTTAATCATCGGGCATATTTGTTATCGGGCTTAATACATACACCGCTTCATTTGGAATTAACAGTGGTTAACAACTGCACCGGTTGGATTACATACATCGTGCATTTTGAATCATCGGTGTTTACATGAACCGATTCATTATCTTGATCAATCATTATATTATATTACAATATGCTATCAAGGTTTTGAACCGATAAACAGCCTTGTGTTAATGGTATAATTACAAAGGCACCGATCAATGGGTGCATTGATCGGTCATGCCTAAAAGGCATGACTGGCCAATACACCAATTGACCGGTTGCCTAAATGATATATATACCAATTGAATTCATTTGGAGATGATATAGAAAACATAAAATGATCTCTCTCTTTCAGACCTGCAGATAAAATCAGAATTATTAGACATCAACATAATTTCTCATATGCATTTATAGCATACATAGTTCATAACTTGTTCTTTAATTGAAATTGAAATAACTTTACACTCTACAGCAGTAGAGTGTTCTGAAGAGAAGGGACAACCTTCTTTGTGTTTGTGATCAAAAGACCTACAGTGTCTTCTGTAGGGTATTGAGTACGATGACTACTAGGGAGGGTATTAAAATAATATTATTTTTATTCTATAATGGTCATCTTAGTATAACTACTACTTTTTTTATTAGAAGGTGTAGTTAGCTTTTTAACTTCAGTTTGAAGCTTCTGTTAAATGGTTTGTTCTTTTTAGAACACCGTCTTGTAATCTCTATTTAAGGAACCTTCATCTTCTTTGTTAATACATCGATTATTTGAGCAATTAATTTTTCAAAAAATGACATTGATGTTCATTACATGGGTTAAAGTATGGTTCACAAAACAAGGAATTTTAAGAATTTGACTCAAAGGATGACCAGATATGAAATAAAAGGTAAATAAAAGTTCTTGCTGTATGATGCTTTGTTCCTAGTGTGGTAAAATCTATCCTATGGCATTACAATTTATGTTGGGCTTAGCATATATCTTTTATGTAATTCCTTGAAGCTTTTGCTATAAAAGGAAGAATGACAAATTTGATAATATATCTTTTTTTATTTTTTTGATGATTATTTGAGATCTGTAGCATTATTCTTTTCCTGGATCTTCTTGATACCATGAAGGTGAATGCTTTTCATGATTATTTGGAGTGCTAGAGGCCCCTTTCTTTTATTTACATTATCGAAAAGAAAGAAAATTATATATTTATTTTCTTGGAATTTACATACAAACCTATTGAGAAGTTAGATCTAGGACTAGCTACCGCTAATCGCTATTGCTTGGTTATTGGTGAAAATTGTTTTTGTGTACCTGATCATAGCATTCAATGCATTAGATATTTTGTTTTCTTTTTTTCATTATACATGTTGGTAGTACCATATATATGCTGGCTTAATTCTGAGGATTGTTTTGAGCTGTAGTTGAAAATTAGACAGAAGTAAAAAAATGAGAGTTTTTTTTCACTGGTATTAGTATTGGCTGATCTGGTGCTTGAGCATTGATTACAATATTTTGTTTTGCTTTCTTTAAATGTGTTTATTTTTTCTTATCTTTCTGCTCATTTTCTTGCTTTGTTTCTTACTTTGCTGCAGTTAAGATACCTTCCTGAAGCACCTCTGGTATTAAAGGATCTTACATTCTCCATTAAGGGAGGTGAAAAGCTGGGAATAGTAGGTAGGACAGGTAGTGGGAAATCTTCTCTCGTCTTGACTCTCTTCCGAATAGTTGAGCCTACTGCAGGAAAAATTATCATTGATGGGATCGATATCAGTACAGTTGGCCTAAATGAGTTGCGGACAAGGATTAGCATCATCCCACAGGAACCAACTCTTTTTCAAGGAACTATCAGAAATAATTTGGATCCACTTGGTGTGCATACAGATGAAGAGATATGGAAGGTATGTTTTATTAGTTAATCCTTAAAGACTGCCTTATTTTGGAGTGGTGATTTTCAATCTGCACATGCACACATGGAGTCCCCTGAATTATAATGCAGAAATATATCTTATTGACTCCTTTTTAAGTATCTCTACTTAACATTTTGAATTCTTGGGTATTAACTAGTGTATTCATTTATACAATTTTCATTAAGTAGTAGTACTTGCATGCATAATAGGATAAAAAAAATATTATATGATAGTCAACAAAGAAAACAGGTTGCACACTATAAACCTCAAAGGCCAAAAGCACCGTTTGCAGAATACAACAAATAAACAACTAGGACCAAAATCAAACCAGTGAGGGCTTAGAGAACAAGCAACACCTAGAGCATTAAAAACCACTTTTCAGCCAGTAAGAGTTTTGAACATCAGTTACAAAGTATAGATGTTACACTAGTTTTATGTCAAAAATTGCTGACATAGATCACCAAAGCATTTCTTTTAAGTTCACCAATAGGGCAGCATTGATGAAAATTTCTCTACTTTAGTATCACCATCAGGAACATGAACATAGAAGCTTGAACATTAGCATCAACAGGAGTAGGAGTTCTAATTGGACAGGGATGACCTTGGGATCTGATATAAATGTTTCCAGTCATCTCTCGTAATGTCCCCTTCTTTGGCTCAGGCTTTCAGAAAGGAAATAATCAATTAAATTAAGTTGTCTAAATTAATGTTTTTCAGGCAATTTGTATTTAATTAATTGCGTTTTTAAGTTGAATATTTTATTTTTATAAAGTGATTTTACCTGGGGCCAAAAAGTAAAATATTATAAAGTCACTTATTAGAAGTTAAAATGATTAATATTTAAAAAGTGATTTTATAATTTAAAATTTTGGAAAGATCCACAGGGGGTTTTAAAAGAAAGCTGGGATGAATCACTGAATACATTCTAAAGATTGATAGTTTCTCTTTCTAAGATTTGTGCCTGCGGACAAACTCTTTCTGGCGAGGCAAAAACCCCAGTGATTTTCTTGATGGACAAATGGTTCCATCTAGGGATCGACAGTGAGTTGAAGATTTGGAATTTGGGGGATAAAAACCCTCAGATTCCATTGGAGCAATTTCATATAGAAGTTGCCTATGCACTGAATGTTTGTACAGTGAGAAGATTAAGTTTATTGATAAATCTTCCTGGTTTGCAAGATTAATTGGTTATCTAATTTATTAGAAATCTTGTAGGCAAGAAAGAAACTTGGAAAGGTCGAGTAAGAGTGATAATTATATTATGTTTCCAATTCTATTCTGGCCACCATTTAATGATGAGATTAAATGCATAAGAGTGTGGATGCTTGTGTAAGGATTCATAAGTTGTATCATCTATAACATTGAACACCTTGGTTTTCTATTTTAATTCACAACAGCAAACAAAGGTGATTTGTTCATGTATTGTGAGAGTCATAGAGGTGACATGGATACTTTTGTCCTATTAGAAGGGTTTATTAGCCTTATTTCATCGTAGCCTAGACTTTGCAAACGAGTTTGACAATGATTAGGACTCTTCTCTTGCTTAACCTACCTTTTGGAGTATAAGGTGTTAGACTAGAAGCATTGCCCCCTTTTTGAAGCCATCAGGTTAAGAGAAGCATTGTACTAATTCATTTAGGATTGTTACAAAGTTGTCGCTAGGCTTTGAGAAAGGTAAGAAATATTACGAGGGTTGCAAATAATTCTTGAGAGGTAAATGTTGCTGGTTATTTCTTCTGTCACCTGTAAAGTGCAAACAGTGTGTTGTACAACATATAACTAATACAAAGAGGGGTGTTGGATTGTTCATAGGCTTAAAACTCCTATGTAAAGTTTGCTGCAGCCTATAAAAGAGTATTCAAAGGTCAACACGACTTCATTAGACTTAGTTAAGGTCATATACAAGAAATAGTCGGGAAGAAGTTTGCTGTTGATGTGTATTTTGTACACGACCAAACACAGAATAAAATACCCAGAGGTATCTTATCCTCTCTTGAGTAAAGTCTCCGAATGCAAAAGATATTGCAAAAAAGGATCAATCGGAAGGACTTCAAGCTTCTGCTTTGAAGGAACTCTCCTCGTGGATAAGCACCAGTGGTTGTTGTGTTTGTTGTTTCTTCAAGGGGCCTTACGTACTTTCAAAGAAAGCTTGTCCATCCTACTATCTTTCCAAATGAGGAAACAGGATTTTCCTAATACTAACAAATTTCAAAAAAATCAAAAGATAAGGGTTTCGAGGAAGAGATACTTAAACTAATCCTAAGAATGACTTAATGAAGACAAGTCTTGATAAGATTCTTCCAATTTCAGTATCGCCAAAGGATTACAACTCCACTAGAATTGGTGCAATCTTCTAAGGGTACTCAACGATTTTCAAATCACCAAGGAGATAGATACTATCAGGGAGATACGTACCAATACTTCCAATGATAATTGAACTCTTAATCAATTTCAATGTTTCTAGTTGACCACACAAGGCGTTCTTACAATCAGTAAGAAGCTAGTGGTTTGGAATGTGAGTCTTATCGAAGATCAGGCACAACATTCGTCCCTCAAACTTAAAATCTAAATGATATTTCTACTAAGAGTGATTCAAGAAGATAAACAACCATGAAGATAGCCACAAGGATTGCAACAAAACACCATAACTTCAAAATTTCATTGATCTCATAGCCAAATAAACAACAATTGTTCAACTTTCTCTCTTCACTACTCAATTTTGCTACTAACAAAATTAAACTTATTTCTCTCCAACTTTCTAACTTTTCTAACCTCTCTCTCTCTAACTTTTAAAATGAAATGAGTGAGGGCTTATATAGCATCCTCAAATACAATGAACGGCCCGGATCAAAAGAAGATTGATGGCTGAGATTTTGACACCTAAACCCTAATTAGGGTTTGTTACAAAAAGTCCCCATTTAGATAAACATTATTAATCCATAGCCAATAAAAATTGGCACAAATAACGAGGAGACATAGATCAATAAAAATTAAGCTGCCACATCATCTTATGACAACTTTTCATCTAGAACTTTGTTCCCTTTCCTATGCTCTTTTCTAGCATATTCAATGAATCTGGACACAATTCCCTCAATCTCAACAATGGGAATCTCAGGAAGATTCTTCATTCGTTCTTCCAAGTGAAGGACTTGATCAAAAGCAGTGAGAAGAGTCGTCTCCCACCCAGGCTCAAGTTCTTTGGTCTTCTCAATTAGGAACATAGTAGCATACATTTGATCTCGTTGCCTTTCTGTGACGATGTTCTCTTCTTTACAAAAGATGACCTTGATTCTGTCCTCCAACTCCTGGATGTCCACATCTATCTCGATCTCAATCCGCCTATCAAGGATAGTACACAACACCTCAAACACCTTGTCTTGAACTGGATGGATGATGCCTTCAACTCGGCTGCATCTGGTGTTGACGTCCTCAAAAAGAACTTCCTTCATCTGGAGCAGAGCTGACCACTGCAGGAGGCTATGGGTTCCTCCATCCATTATATTTTCTTGTGCTAGAATCCGTCTTGGTGTTTCTCTTATCACTTGTAAGACTGGGATGATAACATCTCTAGTGTGAGTGAATGCAGCTACAGTTATCATTAGATTATGGATAATCTCAAGGACCTGGATAGCTCGATGAACTGTCTTCATCATTCTTGTTGCAAATTCAATGGCTATCTTGTAAGATTCATCAATCCAAGAACTCATGAGTTGAACTACGCTCTTCACCCTCTCTGCCTCACTTATTGATTCAAGAGGAAGTGTATGTAAAGGAGATATTACTGGATCTTGTCGTCTCAAAGGCTGGTTATGATGGCTAAAATAATTCCTCCAAGCACTGACCTCCTTTTCAAGCTTCTTATTCTTTTCCACTTCCTTTTTGAGTTTGTCTTTGAGTGCTTTCAGTGAATCAGTTGCTTCTTCCATAGCCTGCTTGGTGGTAAGTGGACCAAGATCAAATG
Source organism: Cryptomeria japonica (assembly GCF_030272615.1). Classification (NCBI taxonomy): domain Eukaryota; kingdom Viridiplantae; phylum Streptophyta; class Pinopsida; order Cupressales; family Cupressaceae; genus Cryptomeria; species Cryptomeria japonica. The sequence goes on from NC_081413.1 coordinate 285,739,757, forward strand.
TTTCTAGATCATATTCTTCTGCTAGAATCTCATCCTCATATTTGTCCACCACTGGTGTAGCTATTTGCACTTTTCTGGATCTTGTCTCATCTCTAATCACCTTCGACATCTTTGTGGCCTTCTTCTTCTGTATTACTTCATGAGAATTTCCTATAAGGTTTTCCAAGTCAAATACATGTTCTTCCTCTTCAACCACAACTACCCTTGTCAGCCTCTCTTTCAGCCAATCCGGAATGGCAGATCTCGTTTCCCTCACTTGTATTTCTTTAGGTAGAGGTCTATCTTCCTGGAAAGGAGATGTTGCTTCATCATCATTCTTTTCTTCTTGTTGCTCATTAGCACCAACTTGGGGAGATTGACTTGATGAATGCTGAGGTGTCTGTCCTTTTCCTTGTTTATCATTCTGTACCATGGATTCCATAGACTCATCAATTTCATACACTATGTGCCTCTGATTTTCTCCTCGACTTGCTTCCTTTTCATGCCTAGAAGATGTGCTTGGTGGGCGATCAGGATTCATTTTCTGCTTCGTCTTGGAAGGTTCTCTTTTCTCAGGTCCTTCCTTCCTCTTTGAACCTTTGGAATGAGAAGAATTCTCACTCACACTTGCCTCTCCTTCTTCTGGTCTTGTTTCCAAGGTGAATGTCATAGATACATTCTGCTCCTTCAACTTTTGATGTTGTACATCCACCCATCTGCGAGTGCAAGATAAAACGGGAGCCATCAAATCTGTTATGTCTAAAACCTCGGGCTCATTCCAATCTACCTTCACTTCTTTATCTTCCTTCTCATAGGATGATTGGAGGTATCTACCACTGTCCTGAGCTTGATCGGCCACTCTATAAATTTTGCATTTCTTGATGAGATCCAAGGGTAACCTGGAATGCATCTTTCTTTTGACCTTTATATCATCTTGGACATTCATCCAAAAGTCCTCCACCTGAAAGTCATGCTTGTACTTCTTCTGCGGCCTGAGTATTAGGACACACTTCAACTGAGTTCCCTAGTATGATGGGTACGGGAATCCCATTTCCATGCTTGTGTCTTGATGCCTTTGCATAAGCTACCAACTGTCTAGTCACCTCAAGTAGTACTATCTTGTCTTTAGGATATCTTGGCAACATGTAGGGAGGCGAAGGACACCCATGAACTCTGATGTATGTGAATTTTGGAATCCGAATGAACCATGCCCCATGCTTCTTCACGAGCTCCTGTGCGTCCAGAGACAGTCGATTGTGAATCCCACCTTGCAATATCTTGGTAATATTCATCGTGAAGGTGTCATTGACTAGCTTGTAGTCACTTCTTGGCGGATGATGTAGTTGAACATAAGAATCACAAACTCTCATTTCTCCGGGTCCTCTTCCAACAACTCCTCTGTGAGGTAGTCCTGCATACTCATAACCTCTGATCAAGGCATATATAACATATGAAATCATGTGAAATGACTTGGTAGGCCTTAGTCTTCTCAACTGCACGTCCAGGCTGTTGCTAATGATTCTAGCCCAATTGAGCATTCCCTTCCCGTGGACAATCAGTTGTATGAAGAAGAACATCCATTTGTCGAAGAAGAAAGCTTGAGACGCACCCGTGACCCGATTGAGCAAGGTTATCAAATCCTCGAATTCTTCTTGGAAGTCGATTCTGTGCGGTGTATTGGGAATCTTGTTCAGGCGAGGTCTACTCTTGAGTAGCCAATTCTTGTTAATGAAGTTCAAGCGCGAATCAGGAGCATCCTCATAGATAGACCTATCTCCTTCTAGACTTTTGTAGATCATGTCTCTATGTTCCAGGAGATGAAAAACTTCACTTATAGCTTCCTCCGAAAGATAGGCTAAGATATTTCCATCCTCGGCTACGATCGTCCTTGAGTGTGAATCATAGTGCCGGGCACACTCAATCATCAACTCATGACACTTGACTGCGGGAGGGAAACTTGTAGCCTTGATGATGCCACTCTCAATTATCTTCTTTGCAACAGGTGACGGCTTGCCGATGTAGGGCGCTTCCCCAAACTTCTTCACATTGAAGTTTCCTAGGTCGGTGTCTCCGATATTGCTCCACTTGGACACGATCCTGGTCTCCAATTCGTCATTCCTCTGATCCTCCTTGATGAGAGCCTGTCGAGTAGTAGATCCTTCGGCTTTGGGGGTCGTCATTTGATATCTACACAAAAGCTTAAAGTTAGGGTTTGAGCATAATGTCTTCATTGTAGGAAATTTGAGACCTTTCAAGGAAATAACTAAATATTAATTTGAAGATAATGATAAATCTAAGAATTATGAATTTTCAAATTAAATTAAAATCAGATTGTACAAGACTTAGATTTTTCAAAGGATTACTATGGAAAATCAAACTAAATCTTGATTAAAAATTTCCAAAATCTGATTTTTCATACCTCTTCCTTAAATTTTAGCTATCAACCTTGAAAAATGAATGAAGGGAGATGAGAATTTGCTGGACAAGGACGTTTGATCTGAATTTCAGGTCCTCCTTTGTATGAATCAAGCTTCAATCAGCCTTCAAAAGGAATTTCGCCTTCAACTAGCTTCTCAAAATCTGGAAATTTGCCTTCAAACACCTTCCAAAATCTGGAAATTATCCTCCAACTTGCTCAATTTCGCACCTCCAAATCTGCTCTTCAAGTTTGCATGAGAGATAATGAAAGAATGATTTGAATTTGTCAAAATACACCTCCCTTATATAGGGCGCTCACCTTGATTTCCCTCAAGGCCGACTTGGCAAATAGGGAATAAAATAAAATAAAATCCCTCTTAAAGGATGGCCGACTTGCTTGTAAAGGCATAATAATGATTTCTTGAGCGCTCAAACATAATTTTTTATTTTTAATTTAATTCCAAAGCTTAAAGGTGGATTTTTCATGTATTTCAAGGCTTAGAAATTAATTAATCAAATTATAAATGCTAAAATTTATGCAAACTTGTTTTGATCTCCCAAATGTGCTGTAATAGGCAAATTTAGTGAAAAATTATGGGGTAGCTTAGGAATGTTAAGGCTTGATCAAGACTTGATGAATTTTTTATTCTCCTTAGGCATTAAAAATGTTCAAAGTGATGGAGGCTTAAATTATTTCAAGGCTTAATTGAATTTTTTATCTAGGCTTGTTCACTTCATGAATCAAAATCTTAACCTAGATTTGCAATCTCCCATGCTCTTGCCCTCACAATTTTGCAACTTACCTTCAACTTAGCTTAAACAAGGTGAATAATAGGTGTTTTCAAGGATTTCGCCCTGGACCCTTTGGAAGGGTCAGGAGCGATTTCCCTGACTAGGCCATGAATACCATATTTTCTTCACTTCAAAATCCTTTGGAAGGTGAGCTTACGCTTGTTTTGGCCTAACGAAGTCTTGGATTTCAATTTTTTAGCTCTTCACATGAGTAAATTGGGTGAAAATAGGTATTTCGCTCTGGACCCTTTGTAAGGGTCAGGAGCGATTTTATCTCTTTAGGTCAAAATTCACTTTTGCTTGATCATTGACCCTTTTCAAGGCAATCTCCAGTGTCTATTCATCTCAACTACTGACTTGGCTCAACAATATTTTGAAGGAAATACTGCATTTTTGGGAATTTCGCTCTGGACCCTTTGGAAGGGTCAGGAGTGAAATTCACTCTTTAGGCCAATTTTCCAATCTCTTTCACTTCAATTCATCAAAATTCCTTCTGTTTGAATCCAATTCTCAACTTGCTAGCATTGGTTTGATCCTCACAAGGCGAAAAAGGTCAATTTTTCTCAACAACCTAGCTAGGGATAGGACCTATCCAGAATTTCGCTCTGGACCCTTTGGAAGGGTCAGGAGTGAAATTCTCACATGAGCTCAAAATTCTCAGTTTTTGAAAGTCATAATTTCTTCAAGGCATTCTAAATAGTCTCTTTCACGTTTGTTTAGGCCTGGTTTAACTCAAATCTTGAAGGAAAAGGTGACTTCTGGGCTTTTTGCTCTGGACCCTTTGGAAGGGTCAGGAGCGAATTTCTTTGTTTGTAGCTCATTTTTTATCATTCCAACTTCAATACACCTCACAAGGCTAGGAAATAGTTCTCTTCTTTCACCCAATCCAAGTTTGATTTGATTTTGCAAAGCAAAATAGGAGTTTTTAGGATTTTCGCCTTGGACCCTTTGGAAGGGTCAGGAGCGATTTACCTCCTCTGGCCTAGAATCATCACTTTTGGAGACAAACATCAACTCAAAGGCAATCTCAAGGGCATCTTTTACCTTGGTCTAGGAATAGCTTAGCATAAATTTGAAAGGAATAAGTAGATTTTAGGATTTTTGCTCTGGACCCTTTGGAAGGGTCAGGAGCGAAAATCCTGTTTTAGGGCTATTTTGCCATCCATTCAACTTCAAATCTCCTCCAAGGCATAGAACATCTTGTCTCACTCCTCTCCAGGGTATAAAAACCAAAATGTTGTCTTGATTTGCAAGGAAAAAGGGGCATCTTCTAAATTTCACTCTGGACTCTTTGGAAGGGTCAGGGGCGAAATTCTCAGTAGGCTTCAAAATTTGCATTCTTGGCAACCAAAATCCACTCTAAGGCAATCCAAATGCCTTCTCACCCCCTTGTCCAAGCTTGGCTTTGCTCAAAATTTGGAAGAAAAGATGATTTTAAGGATTTTCGCTCTGGACCCTTTGGAAGGGTCAGGAGCGAAAATCACTTCTAGGCTCAATTCCTTCATCTCTCATGGTTTCTAGCAACTCAAAGTCACTCTTAGGGGCAACTTCCTCTTGATTTTACCTTATCCCACACTTGATCTAGCAAAAATTTGATAGCAAAAAGAGGTTTTGAGAAAATTCGCTCTGGACCCTTTGGAAGGGTCAGGAGCGAAATTTTCATTCTTGACCAAAAATCATCATTTTTTCAACTTGAAACTTCTTTGCAAGGTAGGATTTCATCCTTCATTGTCGTAGGAACAAGGTTTCATGTCCAAGAAAGGTCGAAAGGTAGGTTAATAAGGAATTTTGCTCTAGACCCTTTGGAAGGGTCAGGAGCGAAATTTCCTTTCCTGGCTAGAATCCTTCATTTTTACAACTTCCAAATACTCTCAAAGGCTAGATCATGTTCAGTCTTCATCTCATCATGCCTTGGACATCAAGTTTTGGCCAAATAAGGCAAGAAATGTCTCTTAGAGAGATTTTCGCTCTAGACCCTTTGGAAGGATCAGGAGCAAAAATCTTTACTTGGGCTAGATTCTTCATTTCTCCCTTTCAAAACGACCTCAAGAGGCAAAGACAAGTTATTTCACTTCCATCCACGTCATAACAAATCAAAAACTTAACCTTCTTTGTTGCAAAAATAAGAGCTTTTGGAATTTCGCTCTGGACCCTTTGGAAGGGTCAGGAGTGAAATTTCCCGTTTGGTCCAAAATCCTTCATTTTCATATGCTTTCAAACCTTGAAAGGCAACAAGGATGTCCCACCTTCCTTCCAAGATACCTTGCAAATCAAAATTTAGTCAAACATGGAAAGAAAATGAGCTTCAAGAAGATTTTCGCTCTGGACCCGTTGGAAGGGTCAGGAGCAGAAAGCTCATTCAAGGCTAGACTGCTCACTTTTCAAACTTCAAACCACTTCAAGAGGCAAGATTGAATCATTTTCCAACATTAGGAACAAGGCTTCTAACTCATTCAAGGCAACAAACAAGGTGTATGATGAATTTCGCTCTAGACCCTTTGGAAGGGTCAGGAGCGAAATTTTCCTTTAGGCCTAAAATCTTGTTCTTCAAAATCAATCAACTCCATCTCCAGGAAAAAACATATCAATTCATCCTCAAACATGTCTTAGAAAACAAAACTTAGCCAAAACTGAGAAGAAAATGAAAGCAACAAGGATTTTCACTCTGGACCCTTTGGAAGGGTCAAGAGCGAAAATCATGTTTTGGGTTTGATCCTTGACCTTTTGAACTTCAATTCTCTTCAAGCGGCAAACATAGACCATTCTTCTCGCATCCCCATCAAGATCCTGCCTTTAGCCAAGTAAAAATGAGAGCTTTCAAGAATTTTGCTCTGGACCCTTTGGAAGGGTCAGGAGCGAAAATCTCCTCCTAGACTGGCTTTCTTCATTTCAAAGCCTAAAAACTCTCCTTCAAGGCAAAAATGTATCAACTTTCTCAATTATGCCTCAAAAGTCAACAATCTTGGTCATATTCTTCCAAAACTCCTTCAATCATCATCAAGTGCCTTTGCTCATCAATTTCTGAAATCACCACTTTGATCTCCTTCTGATCACTAACTCTGCTCAATCAACTCAGACCTGGAAGCAAACAAGACTCTAACAAGAAAACCATCAAACTAGACCTACACCTATTCACCCTCTTCTTCAATCCATCCTGATTCTCCTGAAAGGAAATACTTCATTAAGGCAAACTTAAGGTTCCAGGCAGACAACTAATGACCTCTCAAAACTAGGCTAGACTCAGCTAGAAGGAAACCCTAAAACGAGCCTTCGGAGAGTAGCCCTAATCTAGCCAGCCTAGGCAACCACTCACTCACTCAAACCCAAGCAAGCAGAGAGAAAAACTAAGGGAAAACAAAACCCTAAGAAAAAAAAGGGGGTCCCCATTCTGATGGGGCGAAGTGTGAAATGGTCACAACATCTGGCAACACCACTAAGAATGTTCGCGAACATCTGAGAATCAATCCATCTTTGAAGAATACTTAGATAATCTTCCTCAATAAATCAAGGAGTTAAACAGCACTTACAAGAAGAGACTTTCATATTGAGACAGAGTACCAAGTCCATAGTTATCCGTGTGTGTGCAATGAGTTAATTCCCCTCAACAAGACAATCATGATCTCCAGGTTCCCCTGTGATTAGCTACGTAGTTTATTTGAACCTCAAAAGCATCCTGGATAGAGCCTCACTGCCAGTCAGACGTCCATAGTCCCGACGAGGTTATCACCGCAAGCTCACGAACATTGCTCCATTGCCAGCCGGGCGTCCATAGCCCCGATGGAGTTATCCGTATATTCCCGTTAGCCAATTTTGGTATTTCTTTTTATTTCATCTTTTCTTGATTTTTCTCTTTCATTTTCTCAATTTTTTTTATTTTTTATTTTTGATATTGCCTTTTCATTCCATCAATTCCTTTGGCTCGTAAGCGGTGAAGCTTACTAGGGTTTGAGGATTGCGGTGGCGCTGAAGCCAGATTTTAGATTTTTCACCAATCACAGCTTAGCCTGAAAACCATAACGACTCGGAGATTATAAGTGTGAAAAGATATAATAACTGAAGGACACTAATATCTGAGTCCAATAAGCCAATCTTACTTCATTGCAAATACAGCCTGACTCAAAATTTTATCAAGAAAAACTTCTTCGTGCTTCTAAAAAAGACTACATGATTGACCAAATGAAACAGACAATCCAGCGGGGAGTCAGAGTGCTTCATCACAAAATCGCCCTTTTCAAATGGATACCCCTCAAAACAAGCAAACCAACCCAACCTAAGACACCAAGAAAACCACCTAAACTAAAACCTAAAACAAAACTAAGGAAAAAAAACAAAACACACCACACACCAAACCAAACAAACCGAATTGAAAAGAAACTAGGCTAACTATATACAAAGGCAGACCTCCTGAACTTTAGGACTGGAAGTAATGCTTGAGATATCTCCCATTGACAGGTAATGGGACGTCTTCCCCAGTTAAGGTCTTCAATTTGAATGCATTTTCTCCTAGAATCTCAAAGATTTGATAAGGGCCTTTCCATAGTCTATCAAATTTATCATGCTCTCCCTTCTTTTCATGTGCTTTATCCTAGTATAAGACAAGATCCGAGATCCGGAACGCCTTGACTCTAGCCTGTCTATCGAACCATCTTTTGACAACTCCCTGATGCTTTGCAAAATTTTCCAGTGCTTGATCCCTCTTTACTTCAAGATTCAGCAGTTGCATTAATCGAGCTTGGACCACATCGGTATCCTCCATGTATTCTTGGATAAACCTTAAGGTTGGGATCCCAAGTTGCATAGGGAATACTGGGTCTTGACCATAAACTAGGAAGTAAGGTGAAATCCCTAACGCGTTCTTGGTCCTGATCCGATCTGCCCAGAGAGAAAATCTTAGTTGGGTATGCCATTCTCTTGGACTTCTCTCTAGCAATTTCTTGATTACATTGAGTAGGTTTTTGTTTGTCGACTCAGCTAACCCATTACCCTGAGGGTAATAATTGGATGAAAATTTAAGGGTTATACCGTACTCAAAAGCCCAATTTGAAAATCTCAATGATGTGAAAGCCGAGCCATTGTCGCAAACCAATGCATAAGGACACCCAAATCTTGTAATAATGTTTTCCTCAAGGAATTTGATTACGGCCTCAGTAGTGCATACCTTGAGAGCTTGAGCCTCTGACCATTTGGTACAATAGTCAGAAGCAGTGATGATATACCTGTACTATGCCGAGGATGCGGGGTTGATGACACTAATAAAATCCATTCCCCATTTTGCAAATGGTCTTGCTTCGATCACTGGATTAAGTGGCATGGCAGGATTCTTCTCTCTGAAAGCGGCGACTTGACAAGTGTGACAAGTCTTGACATGATCAAATGTATCTTTGAATAGTGTGGGCCAGTAATATCCTGCTCTCAGGATTTGATGAGCTGTGGCCAGGTTAGCACCATGTCCTGTACCAAACTTGGAGTGAAAATGTTCAATTATTTGTTTGGCTTCTTCTTTGCCAACACATCTTAGATATATTCCTTCGTGATTCCTGCGATATAGGACGGATCCTTGAAGCATATAATGCTGACACTTTAACCTCAATGCTCTCTTCTGAGTGGGTGTCATATGAGCAGGGCATTTGTGGTTGAGCAGGTAGGTCACAATTTCCTTGTACCATTCATCTGGGGTGACATCATCCAATTCATATACTTGCTGGACTAACCCGGGCCCGTCAACTGCCAGTGTCTGAGCTAAAGCTTGCCCTCGAACAAGTTTCATAGGCTGGATTTCAATATCAAATTCTTGAATAATGGCGACCCACTTGCCTCTTCTCTCTCCTAGTTCATTTTGCATGAGGAGGGTTTTTATGGCTGCATCTGGTATAGTTGCATAAATTTTGGCCCTCAAGAGGTAATGTCTAAACTTTTTGATGGCTTTGACCAATGCATAGGCTTATTTGTCAATATTAGGATATCTGAGTTCCGCATCTTTCAACGGGGTGCTCATGAATGCAATCGGGTTCTCGTTCCTCTCTTCACTCCTTTGGGTGAGAATAGCTGCACAAGTATATTCAGAGGCAAATGAATACAGGTAGAAGGGCTTCATGTAGTCAGGACTGATCAATACTGGAGCTTCTGCGATCGCTGACTTTATCTCCTCGAATGCTCTCTTCGCCTGTGCCGTCCATTCTATTTTGGCATCCTTCTTCAACATCTCATTCAATGGTCTGACTATCTCGGCAAACCCTGTGATGAATTTTCTGACAAAATTGATTTTGCCAAAGAATGATTTGAGTTCCTTCTTACTAGCTGGCAGGTTGATGGTTGATATAGCTTTCACTCTATCAGGATCAATAGAGATTCCCTTTTCTGAAATGACATGTCCTAGTAGCTTTCCTTCTGTCACCCCAAATATGCATTTTTTAGGATTGAGAGAAACACCATATCTTTTACACCTTTGGAAGACTTTTCTTTAATCATCCACATGATCTTTCCTTTTCCTGGAGAATACTGTGATATCGTCCATGTATATGGTGATGCATTTCCCAATCAAGTCTCTGAAAGCGATATCCATGGCTCTCTGAAAGGTGGCCCCGGCATTGATAAGTCCAAAAGGCATTCTTTTATATGCAAATGTTCCCCACTTGGTAGTGAAAGCAGTCTTCAATCGATCTTCGGGTTCAACCAATACTTGATTATAACCTGAATATCCATCCAGAAACGACATCATTTGTGACCCGTTGACAATTTGCAATACTTCGTCCAACGATGGCAGTGGATAATTATCCTTCTCTGAAGCTCGATTGAGATTTTTGAAATCGACACACAATCTGATCTCTCCATTCTTTTTCCTGACAGGAACCAGGTTGGCGACCCACATCGAATGTCTTACTGGAAATATGATTTTAGCTGAAAGTAGCTTCTTAACCTCTTGATATATTAATGGTTCTAATAAAGGATTGACCAGCCTTTGTCTTTGTCTAAAAGGTTTGCTTCCTGGCTTCAAAGGGATTGTATGAGTGATGATTGCAGTATCATAAGTCTTGAGATCTTCATAGCTCCAAGCGATGACATCTGGGAAATCTCTTACATTTTTCAAGATACCATTTCTCTCTTGCGAAGTACAGGTCTTCCCAATGAACACATTCTTAACTTGTCTGTCATCACCAACATTGATTGTGTCACATGCATTTCCTTCCATGCTATGGCTTTTCATCTCCCTCAATTTGTCGAGATCAAAGATTCTTTCTAACTCCACCATTCCTTTTGGAATAGTGTTTGTTTTCAAATTCAAAACCCCTTCTGCATCCAATTTTGCTCCTTCCACTTCCTCTTCATCAATGATTTGGGCTAGGAAGACATCCGTGTTGGTTAGGAAATCCAAAATGTGCTTGTCGTCTTCGAAAACCTAAAAGTTGGTGATGTTGTCTGGGACTGAAGGTACTGAGGTCAGCTCTACTGTGAACTTTTTCAATCCTTCCATAGCTAATGGTACCAAAGAGCTGGCGGCTTGTGCAAGAGAATTAGCCACTTGATTCTGATGTCTGTTTATGGACTTGATATTGAAGGCCTCAAAACTTTCAATGAGATCCCAAACTCGATTCTAGTATCTAGTCAGCCTTTTGTCATGGCACACATACTGCCTTCTGATTTGCCTTATTACTATTTCTGAATCTCCATATACCTGCAGTATTTTAGCTTTCTTTCTGGTAGCTAACAATAACCCATGAATTAAAGATTCATATTCAGCCACATTGTTGGTGCAAGGGAACTGTGGCCTATGGGCGGCAAGGTAGGTTTCTCCTGACGGACTGATCAATTCAAAGCCAGCTCCAGATCCTTGCTTGGATTTAGATCCATCGAACCTTAATGTCGACATTAGATTCCCTTGGTCTTCTGACTCTTGAACCCCTTGGCTTTCCACTAATGTGTCGGATAGAACTTCATCTCTCGAAGAGCTTTCAACTTCTGGGTCTTCAATTTCTTCTACAATCAATGTCCGTGGGACCCTCTTGTATACTTGTTCTAATGCAGTCTTGCACATAGCACAAGATAATTCTGAATGGACGGCATTATGTATCCTACACCAGTTGGGGAGGAGCAGATCTGGAACAGACGCCAAGTTGTCAAGTTGCATACTCTGTTGCACATTTTTGTGGACAAATTTTCTAAAATTCTCAAACATTCCATCACCTCTTGTTGACTGTCTTTCTCTTGCAGGCTCTGTATCATCAAGACTTCTTCTACTTTAGATTTGTATGTCCCCAAATCAGTTTCTAAGAATAGGACCTCATTATCTTCTCCATACTCGGTTATCATAAGTCTCAATCTGGGAGTACTGTCGATTTTGATTTGGTTTGGAACTCCCCTCCAGGGTAGCCACATATGTGCAAAGTTCGTTGACACATACCCGTTCAACTTTCGTGACCAATCTCTACTCAGAAGCATACCATATGTGTCAGGTATATCCACAACTAATATGTCTATGAAATTCTGGACCCTCGGGTCTGCAGCTAACTGCATGTGAATATTGTTCAATTCTCCCATGACTAGAACTTCTGTCTTGTCTAACTGAGTGACTTTCCTTCTGGTGGGTGCAGGAGTTATACCTAGCTTCTGACAGACGGCTAGGGGCATCACATTACTAGAAGCTCCTGAATCACATAGATAGTTGTGCAATAATTTTCCAAAGATTCTGACTGATAGCAGGAATGGGGCCGGCTCATCTTTTCCTTGGCGAAGGATTGAGGAATCCTCATCATGTTCTTGATTCTTTACATCATTGATTTTTGGATTGTCATTCTTTTCTGAGGTTTCTTCTTTTGAATTCTCCATTTTCTTTGAAGGTTTCCCTTTCTTTATTACATCCTTCTTAGTAGCAACCCACTTTTCGGGAAGGACCTGGCTTGCAGTGAGACTCTCTTTGACGGTGGGTTGGACTTTCTTAACATCACCTCTTTTAAGTAACACTTTTCCTTCTAACATATCCTCCTTTTTGGCTGGAAAGGCTACGGTCTGGACCATACACTCGTCTTCTTCAGACTACTATTTGCTATCAGCTTCATCTTGAATTACATTGACGGTGGCTTGAATATTATTGGCCACTTCTTTGGAAGTATTCTGGTTATTTGACCTTATTGTGTTTGAATCATTCAGGCTATTAATCACAACATCTTTAATCTCTGACACAGCATCTTTAATCTCTGACACTTTCAACAACTCATAAAGCGGCAGGCTAATCTTAACCTTCTTGAGTTCTTCCAATACCAACATAGCCAGTCTTTTCATTTCATCTCTTGGGGGAGGAAGAACATTCCTTTGTCTGTACTCTTGTGCATCTTGTGGATAATCCGGAGTATTGCTAGCCTTTGGATCTGGAGGAGTAGAGAAGTTGTTTGGAGGGATAGATGTTGTCAGAGGTTCGTGGTTTCTCTGATTTCTTTGGTAAACTCTCGGGCCTACGCCTCTTGAGGACTGGTGGAATACTTCTTTTATCCCTTCAACTAGGATGCTATTATTCAAGGGCGGGAAATAATATTCTGAAACTTCAACAGGTTCATTTGCTGATGCCGGTGGAAACTGGGAACCAGGAGGTACCATCGGTCCATTAGCTGATTCTGGTGGAAATCTTCCATTTTGAGCCTGGTTATTTTCTCCTTTTGGTAAATGTTTGTAGCTTTCCATAACCATGGCTTGATCATACTGGGTAGTCGGGACCATTTCATATCCTGTTGTAGGAGGGTTTTCAGGTGCATCATTGCTACGCATTTCTTGCTGGAATATGTCAGCTGCAATTTTGAATTCAAGACACTGCAATTCAGAATGTTGATTTGTACTGTGGAGTCTACACCAGCTGGATAAGGCTGCCTCTGCTAGAAACAGTTTACTGGTAGGATGATTTTCCTGATTTTGTGAACTTGATGGGCTGTCCAATGGCGTCACCACGTTTCCATTATTAGGAGCTGTATTCCATGTTCTCCTTTGAAAGCCTTGATTGTTGTTTACTTGATAGTTGTTTCTGAAACCTTGATTATTATTTCCTTGAAAATTTTGATTGTTCGTTTGTTGTCCTTGATTGATTCTCTGCATGCTTTGCAGTTGATTATTTTGATTCCTTAAATGGGTCACCTCAGTTGACAGCTTCTTGACTTGTTCAATCAATTCTTTCATTTCGTCCTTTTCTTCCTGTGTTCTTGAAGAGTTTGTTGCATTTTGCAGGTACACAGGTTGTGCTGGTGGGGCTTGTGAAAGTGCAACTCCAGGATGAAGTACCAACCGGTTTGACGGCTGCATATTAGGATATGTTGCTTGCGGAATAGGATTCATGACTGGGGTCTGATTGGCCAAGGCTAGACTAACTGCTTCAATTTGGTTCGGTGCTGCAGTAGGTCCCATATGAAGTAGCGGCCCAGTAATACTCTGCCCCATGTGCTTACTAACTTCAATAGCCTTTGCATATGCTGCGTTTAGATCATTTGGGATAGGATAAGTTCTCACGAACATGGCAGTGAGATGATCTAAGGCTCCATAATAAATCTCTCTTGGGTCAGCAATGAGATATGGATGTCACAACATCGTGTAAGCCCTGTGGAACCTGTTATTAAAAGAAGTGATAGGCTCATGTTCTCTCCTTCGAATCTCAACAAATTGTCTATACAACTTAGCTGGTGTGGTTGGGATACCAAACTTTGCAATAAATGTATCCTTCATTGCATCCCATGTCCTGATTGACCCCGTTGGTAAGTGAATGAACCAAAAGTATGCTTCTTCTTCTAACGAGTAGGGGAAGAGCCTACATGCTACATCTCCGTATTCAACTTGCCTGTTGTGAAGAAGATCTTCGAACATCTTGATATGATCCTCCGTGGTACGATTGAAATCACTGGCATTGAATTTAGGACAGAAATTCTCAGGATTCTTAGGCATATCATGATAAATTGCAAATTCTAATGGTGATGGATTATCAATCATCCATGTAGCGCCGTTGAGTGCATGAGTAGGAGGAGGAGAAGGAGGAGCATTGTGAGCCATCGTGCTTCCCAAAGGTTGGAAACTTGATTGAGAACTTGCTGAACCGACCTGGCTTGCTGGTTGAGAAATTGCCTGGATACTTGCTTGAATTGCTGCTTGTACTTGTTCTTGAAGAGATGGAGCTTGTAATGACTCAGAAGTGCCTTCTAATCTCGGTCCAGATTCTCTTGGAGTATCTTCTCTTTTGGCCCGCTTTGACCTTGAAGTGAACTGGAGCTCAGTTAGATTTTTGGTGCCTGGTGTAGACCTCAATATTCTTTGGTGTTTTTCGGGCAAGAAAGAACCAATACGATCCAGCGTGAAGATCTGGTTTATGGAGATTACTGCAAGTTCCTTTGGTTACGAAATTCTCGGGCGGCGGCTCTTTGGCGTTCTTCAGCTCTGTCTGCTTCTTGTTCCAAAATGATTCTGACCCTATTATACTCAGCTTCACTTCTCCTTAAGTTCCACGCTAGGTCATTCAATCTTGAAATAATGTCTTCTTGAATGTTGCCAATTTCCAAATTAGGTTGTACTTCTTCGTTCAATCCTCTACGTGGCAACACCATGATGATACATGCTCATGCTAAAAAAATCTTTTTTTTTTGAATTTTCTGGATAGTACTGTTCCTCTTGATAATCAAACTTTTGTATAAGAAAGTAGGGTGCCCTCCTTCTAGCGCCAATTCTGTTGAGCGCGGGAGGAGGGACAAAAGTCCTGGATAACTCCTTGCGAATTAGGATCTCGATTTCATCTACTCGGCATGATAATGCTCAACCCTCCTTCTAGCACCAATTTTGTTGATGTGTATTTTCTCCACGACCAAACACAGAATAAAATACCCAGAGGTATCTTATCCTCTCTTGAGTAAAGTCTCCGAATGCTGAAGATATTGCAAAAAAGGATCAATTGGAAGGACTTCAAGGTTCTGCTTTGTAGGATCTCTACTCGCGGATAAGCACCAATGGTTGTTGCGTTTGCTGTTTCTTCAAGGGGCCTTACGTACTTTAAAAGAAAGCTTGTCCATGCTACTATCTTTCCAAATTAGGAAATAGGATTTTCCTAATACTAACAGATTTCAAAAAAATCAAAAGATAAGGGTTTCGAGGAAGAGATACTTAAACTAATCCTAAGAATGACTTAATGAAGACTAGTCTTGATAAGATTCTACCAATTTCAATATCGCCAAAGTATTACAACTCCACTGGAATTGGTGCGATCTTCTAAGGGTATTCAACGATTTTCAAATCACCAAGGAGATAGATACTATCAAGGAGATACGTACCAATACTTCCAATGATAATTGAACTCTTAATCAATTTCAATGTTTCCAGTTGACCACACAAGGCGTTCTTACAATCAGTAAGAAGCTAATGGTTTGGAATGTGAGTCTTATCGAAGATCAGGCACAACATTCGTCCTTCAAACTTAAAAGCTAAATGATATTTCTACTAAGAGTGACTCAAGAAGATAAACAACCATGAAGATAGCCACAAGGATTGCAACAAAATACCATAACTTCAATATTTCATTGATCTCATAGCCAAATAAACAACAATTGTTCAACTTTCTCTCTTCACTACTCAATTTTGCTACTAACAAAATTAAACTTATTTCTCTCCAACTTTCTCACTTTTCTAACCTCTCTCTCTCTAACTTTTAAAATGAAATGAGTGAGGGCTTATATAGCATCCTCAAATACAATGAACGGCCCGGATCAAAAGAAGATCGATGGCTGAGATTTTGACACCTAAACCCAAATTAGGGTTTGTTACAAAAAAGTCCCCATTTAGATAAACATTATTAATTCATAGCCAATAAAAATTGGCACAAATAACAAGGAGATAGACAAATAAACATTAAGCTGCCACATCATCTTATGACAACTTTTCATCTAGAACTTTGTTCCCTTTCCTATGCTCTTTTCTAGCATATTCAATGAATCTGGACACAATTCCCTCAATCTCAGCAATGGGAATCTCAGGAAGATTCTTCATTCGTTCTTCCAAGCGAAGGACTTGATCAAAAGCAGTGAGAAGAGTCGTCTCCCACCCAGGCTCAAGTTCTTTGGTCTTCTCAATCAGGAACATAGTAGCATACATTTGATCCCGTTGCCTTTCTATGACAAAGTTCTCTTCTTTACAAAAGATGATCTTGATTCTGTCCTCCAACTCCTGGATGTCCACATCTGTCTCGATCTCAATCCGCCTGTCAAGGATAGTACACAACACCTCAAACACCTTGTCTTGAACTGGATGGATGGTGCCTTCAACTCGGCTGCATCTGGTGTTGACGTCCTCAAAAAGAACTTCCTTCATCTGGAGCAGAGCTGACCACTGCAGGAGGCTATGGGTTCCTCCATCCATTATATTTTCTTGTGCTAGAATCCGTCTTGGTGTTTCTCTTATCACTTGTAAGACTGGGATGATAACATCTCTAGTGTGAGT
This sequence comes from Cryptomeria japonica, assembly GCF_030272615.1. Lineage (NCBI taxonomy): Eukaryota > Viridiplantae > Streptophyta > Pinopsida > Cupressales > Cupressaceae > Cryptomeria > Cryptomeria japonica. The sequence goes on from NC_081413.1 coordinate 285,756,392, forward strand.
GAATGCAGCTACAGTTATCATTAGATTATGGATAATCTCAAGGACCTGGATAGCTCGATGAACTGTCTTCATCATTCTTGTTGCAAATTCAATGGCTATCTTGTAAGATTCATCAATCCAAGAACTCATGAGTTGAACTACGCTCTTCACCCTCTCTGCCTCACTTATTTATTCAAGAGGAAGTGTATGTAAAGGAGATATTACTGGATCTTGTCGTCTCAAAGGCTGGTTATGATGGCTAAAATAATTCCTCCAAGCACTAACCTCTTTTCAAGCTTCTTATTCTTTTCCACTTCCTTTTTGAGTTTGTCTTTGAGTGCTTTCAGTGAATCAGTTGCTTCTTCCATAGCCTGCTCGGTGGTAAGTGGACCAAGATCAAATGTTTTTAGATCATATTCTTCTGCTAGAATCTCATCCTCATATTTGTCCACCACTGGTGTAGCTATCTGCACTTTTCTGGATCTTGTCTCATCTCTAATCACCTTCGACATCTTTGTGGCCTTCTTCTTCTGTATTACTTCATGAGAATTTCCTATAAGGTTTTCCAAGTCAAATACATGTTCTTCCTCTTCAACCACAACTACCCTTGTTAGCCTCTCTTTCAGCCAATTCGGAATGGCAGATCTCGTTTCCCTCACTTGTATTTCTTTAGGTAGAGGTCTATCTTCCCGGAAAGGAGATGTTGCTTCATCATCATTCTTTTCTTCTTGTTGCTCATTAGCACCAACTTGGGGAGATTGACTTGATGAATGCTGAGGTGTCTGTCCTTTTCCTTGTTTATCATTCTGTACCATGGATTCCATAGACTCATCAATTTCATACACTATGTGCCTCTGTTCTTCTCCTCGACTTGCTTCCTTTTCATGCCTAGAAGATGTGCTTGGTGGGCGACCAGGATTCATTTTCTGCTTCTTCTTGGAAGGTTCTCTTTTCTCAGGTTCTTCCTTTCTTTTTGAACCTTTGGAATGAGAAGAATTCTCACTCACACTTGCCTCTCCTTCTTCTGGTCTTGTTTCCAAGGTGAATGTCATAGATACATTCTGCTCCTTCAACTTTTGATGCTGTACATCCACCCATCTGCGAGGTCAAGATAAAACGGGAGCCATCAAAGCTCTTAGGTCTAAAACCTCAAGCTCATTCCAATCTACCTTCACTTCTTTATCTTCCTTCTCATAGGATGATTGGAGGTATCTACCACTGTCTTGGGCTTGATCATCTACTCTATAAATTTTGCATTTCCTGACGAGATCCAAGGGTAACCTGGAATGCATCTTTCTTTTCACCTCTACATCATCTTGGACGTTCATCCAAAAGTCCTCCACCTGAAACTCATGCCTGTACTTCTTCCCGACTGTTTCTTTTATATGACCATGAGGATCAAAATTCTCCCTTGAGGCAAAGGATGTGAATGAATATAGAGACAATTTTTTCTCCGCATCTTCCGCAGCTTGAGTATTAGGACACACTTCAACTGAGTTCCCTAGTATGATGGGTACGGGAATCCCATTTCCATGCTTGTGTCTTGATGCCTTTGCATAAGCTGCCAACTGTCTAGTCACCTCAAGTAGTACTATGCTATCTGTAGGATATCTTGGCAACATGTAGGGAGGCGAAGGACACCAATGAACTCTAATGTATGTAAATTTTGGAAACCGAATGAACCATGCACCATGCTTCTTCACGAGCTCCTGTGCGTTCAGAGACAGTTGATTGTGAATCCCACCTTGCAATATCCTGGTAATATTCATCGTGAAGGTGTCATTGACTAGCTTGTAGTCACTTCTTGGCGGATAATGTAGTTGAACATAAGAATCACAAACTCTCATTTCTCCGGGTCCTCTTCCAACAACTCCTCTGTGAGGTAGTCCTGCATACTCAAAATCTCTGATCAAGGCATATATAACATATGAACTCATGTGAAATGACTTGGTAGGCCTTAGTCTTCTCAACTGGACGTCCAGGCTGTTGCTAATGATTCTAGCCCAATTGAGCATTCCCTTCCTTTGGACAATCAGTTGTATGAAGAACATCCATTTGTCGAAGAAGAAAGCTTAAGAGGCACTCGTGACCCGATTGAGCAAGGTTATCAAATCCTTGAATTCTTCTTGGAAGTCGATTCTGTGCGGTGTATTGGGAATCTTGTTCAGGCGAGGTTTGCTCTTGAGTAGCCAATTCTTGTTAATGAAGTTCAAGCATGAATCAGGATCATCCTCATAGATAGACCTAGCTCCTTCTAGACTTTTGTAGATCATGTCTTTATGTTCCGGGAGATGAAAAACTTCACTTATAGCTTCCTCCGAAAGATAGGCTAAGATATTTCCATCCTTGGCTACGATCGTCCTTGAGTGTGAATCATAGTGCCGGGCACACTCAATCATCAACTCATGACACTTGACTGCGGGAGGGAAACCTGCAGCCTTGATGATGCCAGTCTCAATTATCTTCTTTGCAACAGGTGACGGCTTGCCGATGTAGGGCGCTTCTCGAAACTTCTTCACATTGAAGTTTCCTAGGTTGGTGTCTCCGATATTGCTCCACTTGGACACGATCCTGGTCTCCAATTCGTCATTCCTCTGATCCTCCTTGATGAGAGCCTGTCGAGTAGTAGATCCTTCGGCTTTGGGGGTCGTCATTTGATACCTACACAAAAGCTTAAAGTTAGGGTTTGAGCATAATGTCTTCATTATAGGAGATTTGAGACCTTTCGAGGAAATAACTAAATATTAATTTGAAGATAATGATAAATCTAAGAATTATGAATTTTCAAATTAAATTAAAATCAGATTGTACAAGACTTAGATTTTTCAAAGGATTACTATGGAAAATCAAACTAAATCTTGAATAAAAATTTCAAAAATCTGATTCTTCATACCTCTTCCTTGAATTTTAGCTATCAACCTTGAAAAATGAATGAAGGGAGATGACAATTTGCTGGACAAGGACGTTTGATCTGAATTTCAGGTCCTCCTTTGGATGAATCAAGCTTCAATCAGCCTTCAAAAGGAATTTCGCCTTCAACTAGTTTCTCAAAATCTGGAAATTCGCCTTCAAACACCTTCCAAAATCTGGAAATTATCCTCCAACTTGCTCAATTTCGCACCTCCAAATCTGCTCTTCAAGTTCGCATGAGAGATAATGAAAGAATGATTTGAATTTGTCAAAATACACCTCCCTTATATAGGGCGCTCACCTTGATTTCCCTCAAGGCCGACTTGGCAAATAGGGAATAAAATAAAATAAAATCCCTCTTAAAGGATGGCCGACTTGCTTGTAAAGGCATAATAATGATTTCTTGAGCGCTCAAACATAATTTTTTATTTTTAATTTAATTCCAAAGCTTAAAGGTGGATTTTTCATGTATTTCAAGGCTTAGAAATTAATTAATCAAATTATAAATGCTAAAATTTATGCAAACTTGTTTCGATCTCCCAAATGTGCTGTAATAGGCAAATTTAGTGAAAAATTATGGGGTAGCTTAGGAATGTTAAGGCTTGATCAAGACTTGATGAATTTTTTATTCTCCTTAGGCATTAAAAATGTTCAAAGTGATGGAGGCTTAAATTATTTCAAGGCTTAATTGAATTTTTTATCTAGGCTTGTTCACTTCATGAATCAAAATCTTAACCTAGATTTGCAATCTCCCATGCTCTTGCCCTCACAATTTTGCAACTTACCTTCAACTTAGCTTAAACAAGGTGAATAATAGGTGTTTTCAAGGATTTCGCCCTGGACCCTTTGGAAGGGTCAGGAGCGATTTCCCTGACTAGGCCATGAATACCATATTTTCTTCACTTCAAAATCCTCCGGAAGGCGAGCTTGCGCTTGTTTTGGTGTAACAAAGTCTTGGATTTTAATTTTTTAGCTCTTCACATGAGTAAATTGGGTGAAAATAGGTATTTCGCTTTGGACCCTTTGGAAGGGTCAGGAGCGATTTTCTCTTTTTAGGTCAAAATTCACTTTTGCTTAGCTTACAACTGCAAATTTGAAGTGCTTTTTCATGAATGCTCAAGTGCCTTGTTGGTGTCTGTTTTATCATCTACCAAACATTAGGATAGGATACTCGAAGGTATTCTATGCTCTCGTGAAAAATCACTACTGATTCCAAGGTCTATATGTGCGAACAGGCGACTTTAGTGGAATAGCTTCTTGGGTAGTGTATGCTTAAATTTTCAAGGGGGAGTTACGTTTGACAAGTATTTTTGAACTGCTGGACTTAGATTGATTTAGCAATTTAGGCTCTTCTTTTTTTTTGGGAATTTTCTGGGATTT